>NC_067123.1:33377070-33724570 GCF_021347895.1 Acanthochromis polyacanthus | reverse complement strand
AAGTAACTAAAAATGTGTCTGACTGACTGCACAGCTGTTTGAATGGCTGACATCCTGGCTAACTGAACAGCTGTGTGACGCTGCACAGCTGTATGACTGGCTAACAGACAAATTTATTATCCATCTCACTGGCTGACTGCCTGGCCAGCTGTCTTGTGGACTGATCAAGGTGTCTAAGTGGCTGGATAGAGGTTTGCTAACTGAATAGCAGAGAGACTAACCCACTGAGGTGCCTAATAGAGCACAGACTGTCGAAAACGTACAAGAATTCCATTACGCTTCTATTTAATTGTGCATAGAGAGACAGTGAATGCCTACATCTAAGTGTTGCTGCCTGTATCTGTAATAGAATGACTGGATGTGTGAGTATGTGTGTGTTGTTTCAGCGAGGGGGCCTGTTGCTCCCTACTGTTATACAATACATATTGTATAACAACTGGCAATGTGTGGGCGGCTCCCGCCATCTGGAGAGATGCTACCCCATATCGTGCCTGATGCTACACACTGTATGTGTGTGTTTGTCAGTGCACAGCTTTTCAGTGTGTTTGTGTCCACCCTGCAGCTAGAAATAGACAAAGCATCATCTACATTAGTTAGGTTCCTGAGTTCATGTACATGACGAATTAAAGGAAGGTAATTGAGTGTGGTGCTGTGTAAATACTGTATGTTTTGCTGAGTAAGACTGATTATGATTCATATTATTTTGTTCACTCTCATTAATGTGGCAAAGGTGTTATTGTAGAGATACATGCATAAATAATTGCAAACACATACAGACTGTTCATTATACCTATCTGCTAATGTCCTGTGGGGGTCTGACAGCAGTCAACAGACAGTGAGGGCTTCATTATCAGGCTTAGCATGAGACAAAGTCTCACTGTTTCACTCCTGGTTCTGGGTTTCCACAGAGATGGACTCAACCAAACAAACAATGTCTTGGAACTCTTCGTCCACAAATAAACAATGACACACTCAGAAGAAGACATACGGTGTGCATACAAACACACACACACACACACACACACACACACACACACACACACACACACACACACACACACACACACACACACACACACACACACACACACACACACACACACACACACACACACACACACACACACACACACACACACACACACACACGACACATAAGGTGCTGAGAGAATCCACTCCATCAACTCCAAGTCGGTGCTCAACTGTTGCTATGGAGAGGGAAAGCATGGCTTTCTAGTCTATTTTAAGGTAACTGGTGTTACTTTTTTTCACTGCACATATCAGAGTCAAACAAGCTGTGATAGCAAGCGTTGTCACTACACTAAGGCAACTGCTTCCTTTTGCTGATCTGTGATTGATCAGTCCATCCAAATTCAATGATAAACATCCGAAGAAAATCAAAGAAGCAAAATGGCAAAACTATGAACTAAATGATTATGATCACAATATAGTAACAATTCTGCAACATTAGAATAAACAATCTTAGCTGAAGCCATATACATGCATGCACACAATTTCACTGAAACCGTCACACTACAGTGTATGTCGAGACTGTTCCTTGTAACTGTAGTTTATTTTGTTTACATAAAGTACATTTGTGGGCATATTGTGCATGTGTACATCAGTGTGTTTGTTCCTGGATTATCGTCTCAAGGTGAATGTGTAAGATCCACACAGCAAGTGAGGTGTTACACTGCGTCTGTTTTTAGCACAACTTCACACCTCTAGAGGAAATCAGTGCGGCTCACATCCTGCCAGCAGCAGTAGCAAATTCCATCTTTCTCCTCCTGCAACTATCCACTGCAGGTAATTACTTCCTTAACATATACTTTGATCTGACAAAACTGTGGTGCTCCTGTGGTTGATGGGTTGATATATTTTCTGCCACGCATTGTTAGCATCAAAGAGAAGTAAGGGGAAAGAAGAAACAATTGATTTGCTAAGAAAAAATTACCATTCATTTATTTAATTCATTCAAGTACGTGTATTTACTTAGGTTCTGAGGTTCTCTTGTTAGTTATGGTAATTTTATTCCTCCTGTTGTCAGGTAACAACCACCCATAGAGGTGAAAAGCAGGAAAAATGTGTAATACGTGGAGTTAAATAGTAAACAAAAATAATTGCCTTTGGTGTGATGTTATCTGGTGTAAAGAGGAGGAAATGGAACATCTCACAAAATGTTCTTGTTATCTTCACCACGTTGCATTTACAGATGCAAATGCACAGACACAAATTTTAACCTTCACCTTCACCGTAAACACACCAACCGGCTTAAAAAAGCATGTCGTCTTCATAAAAACGTTACAAATATCTATATTAAACACGTACAGAGAATTTACCAGAGCCAGAAACCAGAAACATCAACAATGGATTTTCAACTTCCTGACAGTCCTTGAAGTGCTCATTTCAAGTTCTCTCAATGTAACGACATCTTACCTTAAAATCATGGTGATGACGATGAATGCTAAAAATAATAATAAAAATAACTTTGTTTATACACCATCCTAAATAACAGCGTTCACAAAGTGCTTTGAGAGTTAAAACATGCAAACACAGAGACAATCAAACAAGCTATAGGAGACAAGGCAGAGCAGTCAATTAAAAGGAAATAGCAAAAATGACAATAAATTAAATGAATAATTAGCTAAATTAGCACGCAACTCAAACAAGGGAACTAGGCAGTTTGAAAATTAAAGAACAAGATTGAGCGTTAAAATTAAAAGTAAAAAAAAAATAGAGAATTAAAGAATTATAGAGATGACATCACACCAAAGAACCAGGAAGCTAAAATTAAAATAAAACAAGAGGGAACATCTAAAATAAAAAGGACATAATATAGAATAAAACACTAAAACTAATTAACTCTTAAAGTAAACCTAACATAGAAGCAAGTCTATAAAAGTGGGTTTTAAGAAGTGATTTAAAAGAAGTTACTGACTCTGGAGGTCTTATCTCTTCAGGCCGGTTGCTCCAAAGTCGAGGTCCTGATGGAGAAAGCTCGGTCACCCTTAGATTTAAGCCTCGACTTCGGAACGACCAATAGGATCCACCTGAGGATCTAAGGCTGCGAGCAGGATGATCACATTCATTTCATTTTATATGTCTCGTTTGAAAATTTGGCAGAAGTTAACTGCTATCTCTGACTACATTCTGTAAAAAAACAAAACAAAACAACAACAACAACATAGTCGGTGTTTTTCCACTCAAATGTAAAGGAATTAGTTACACAGCTACATCCAACAGTCATATGACCAAAATGTAGGGGCTTTTCAGCTGAACCGGGCTGAGCTGCAGGCCATGTTTACATAGAGCAAATAAGAGACACAAATGGAAACAAGTTAAACATGTAAGTAGCAAAATATCACAACACAGCATGTAGAGCCACCATTTTTCTTATTATAGACAATCAAATACATTCAACCTTCATTTTTTATTTAATAAAAAATTACCATTACTCAATGAAAAATGAGCCCATGGTTAGGAAAATATGACAGAAGCTAAACTGACCCCAAGAAAACAGCTATTCAGTAACTTCAATAAAAAAACAGGGTCTGGTCTCAGTGTATTAAGTAAGTAAATATTCAGACTTAATACTTAGTGTTCTGCAGCATTTCTATTATCACTGCATATATACAGATGGGAAGACATCCAGTCTATTGGTGTCTTCAGCCAAAATTAAAGCTAGACCAAACAGATGGGTGTGTGTTACACTGCAGACACACTAGATACAGTTTCACCAAATGTGCAACATATGAGCTACAAATTGCATTAGGAGGTGCCTTCCTCCCACTCATTTCAAAATGTTTTACTAATGAAAACAAAAGTGACGGATGTGATCCATCTACGAGCATATAATCACTCTGTAGTACTCACAGATCTATCTGCAATGTGAGTGACGGTCGTTTGTGTGCTGCCACCATCCTGTCCGTTTGCCCTGAGGATTACTGACCTCACTGGGCTACTGACAGCTTCATACACAAGGCCCGTTAATGGCCATGGAAAACTAAAAGTCTGGGTAACACCCAAGTTCTAGTAGAGCACACAGGAAGACCACCACTGTTGTTACATCATATTTCATCCTCACTACTTCCCTTCGCTCCCTAACCCCAAACAGGAAATAGTTCCTACATAAATCCCTGGGGCCCGTGTAATGAGGCATGTACAGTACAAGTGTGTTTGTGTGTGCGTGCTGACAAAAGTGGGTGTGTGTCCAAGTCTTACATGGCTTTCGATCCGTCTCTTATTTAAGACTTCTGTGCAGAATCCCACACATATACACACAGGTCTGAAAAGGTTATGGGAAAGAGCCTTTGGCTGCAATTCGAGCAAGGAGGGAATGAAACGGAGAGGAGAAAAAAAACAACAAGAGAATGCAAGGAAGAGCGTGAACAGCCTGAAAAACATCCACACACTATATACACATATAAACTAAGCATACTGCTGCTTTACTCATATCAGCTGAGAGACCGTTTTTGACTTTGCTGTTGAACGACTGCAAATCAGGCTGCTCTGGATTAGATTTGACTAGAGAAGAATTTTACTGTAGAGCCGGAGCCAATGGAAAAATACCAGGGAGGGGACTCATAAATAACTGGACCAATGACAGCTCATATCAATATTGAAGAGGACAGGGAGGACAGAGGAAGCAGTGGTAGAGAAGGAGACATGGAGGGAGAGGGACAGCGTGTGAGAGATAAGAGTAAATTCCCTCGATACTGACAAGATACAGTCAGACTTCTGGAAAAATGTGATGGATTTTTCTTGTTTCAATGACAGAAACAAGAAAAATCAAGAGGCAGTTGTGTTCTATAATACATAGTTGTAAGCCTACAGCTAATCATGAGTAATAATTCTCCTTAAAATAATAATATTAAAGTAATGTTTTTATTATGAACTAATCTGCCGTTTACCTTGATCATTGGTTGACTATTTTTTCTTTTAGGTGTCAGGAAACACTGAAAAAACGACAATTTTCTACAGCCAGATTTGTTTTCTGTCTTTAAATTCGTTATCCTGTTTACTGTCCCAGAAATCGGTTACTGTTCAGTTCACTGAGCCTCAGCTTTAACTTACACTGTAAAAAGATCTGTAATAAAGCATATGAAAATCTGCCAGCAAGGGTGCCAAAAAAATATATTTATTTACATTCAAAAGTGATATATTTCACTGGTTTCAGTGTGAATGTGCATACTGTTTACAGTTTTGGTGTTTTTTAAACCCTTTTGCACTTAATGTATAAATTTAAACTTTTTTTCACTGATTTTATCATCAGTTAGTACTTGGAACTTGACAAAACAATGAAAATCTATAAAATAACAGGAAATTGTTTCAAAAATACTGCTATAAATTGTTTAAAAGTATAACTCTAAAAGAATGCAGTTGCATTTAGATGTCTGCCAATTTATGCAGAATTAAATAAAGTAAATGAGTCAGAAAGCGAGTTAGAGTCTAGAAAGATGGATAGTGATTCTATGAAATATGTAGGCGAGATAGGGGAGTAAGATCGATCTGGATCGATATATTGATTCACAGATCAACCATCTAACATGATTGATGCAAAGTGAAAACATCTATCTGTATCATCAGCTTAAAGTTAACTTGTGATAAACATTTGCACTGAAATGTCAAACCGAACAAGAGCAGGTAGAGTTTTTCTTTGTAAAAGAATGTTTTTTTTTAATTGAATGTCCATAAGATTTCCAAAAGAGAATTGTCAAATCAAAAAAACTGCTTTTTCTGAGCCGATATCAGTGAGTTAAACTGGCCTATGACATCATCTCAAATTGATCACAGATTCTGGAATTAAATAAAACTGATATTCATGGCAGACTTTGTGATATCAGGAAATATCTGTTGTGCTGACCTAAGAATTACAAAAATATCACATGAAGCTCGTAATAAAAAGAGGCAGACGGCAGTTGATCTCTGACAAACAGTGACTGTTCCAGAGGCCATAAAAACACAAAACCCCAAAAATCATACTTAACGTCAGTGCAAAAATTCCTTTTTATCCACTGTGATCGTCATTTCTTTCCTTTTTCTAACTGTTACAACATCAGCAAAAGAACACAGTTGCTGCTATTTGACAGGTTCAACATTAAATTTATTCCCCGTAGAGTCAGCGCTGCTTATTAGTGCACCATTCATCAAGTCCCGTCATAAAAAACAAGATATGGGCCGATCACACTGCCAAAACTACAACCACAATATTCCTCTACTACACTCAGGTATTTATTGACTCCAGGTATTGATAAGTGACGCCATGTGACTCACTAACGTTCTTCATGTAGAACATTTTTCCCAGAAGTCCGTGGGGCAGGCAGGGAAGGGAAAAGCCGAGAGCACAGTTGCTGTCAGCGATAAGCTCTGGATGATAAACGACGAGGGTGATGGAGGAATATATGTAAAAGTATTTTCCCACCGGTTCCTGCACTACATGTCTGCTGATCAGTCATTATCAGTGGGTGGTATATGGTGTAGTAACAGCCAACATGACCTCTGGTTTATCAGTTACAGCTGCAGTGGTGGGAGGTGTGTGCAGCCTGTGTGTGTGTGTTTTATTGTCACTTTAGATAAGATTGGCAGCTTTTCTTTCTCTTTATAATACTTTGTTTTCTGTTAAAATGTCATTTTGCATCTGATGTTGTAAGATTTGGTTGTAGATGTACAGTACATTGTTAAACGCCAACTTCCCATCTGTCTCTCTGTATTTGCTGTTGCAGAGCAGGGTGGAGCTGTATTAAAAATGCTAGTGAGGGAGTTGGGACGACGAGCGGCAGTAAATAATGACTGTCTCAATGCACAGGAGATTTTAGTCACAGTAATAGCCGGCTGTAATATGGGCCAAATCTGTCCCCAAGGACAAAACTGGATTAACCAACATCACTCAAATCGCACAAATGCACACACACACGCTGAACTACTGGTTCACAAATCAATCTGACCCTCCTCCCCGCTTATTTAATAGAGAGCATAAAAGAGGGGGAAAAAAACGGAAGGAAGGGCAAGGGAAGATAAGAGTGTGTGTGCGAAAAAGGAATGCGGAGAGCGGAAAAAAGAGATCTAAAGAGGGAAAGAGGAGAGAGAGATGGAGACGGAGCAGAGAAAAGAGGACAGGCGTTTCAATAATTCACAAACTCCCGCTTCATTTAGAATAGAATCGCCGCTCCGACTGGACCTGTGTGCCCTCTACACATGACACATCATCCACAGTATCCGTGACTTGTGTTTACAGTAAGAATGTGTGTGGATTTGTGCGGGAGCTTGTAAAATTATGCAAAGGAAGACGTGTGTGATCGTGTGTGCTCTGCCAACCAGCAGACATGGGTTTCTATTAAAGGAGCAATGTAGAGTCATTATTGGAGCTGCTGCAGTGTGAGGACAGAAGGGCTCAGAAACAGACAACACTTCTTTATAGAAGTGCTCTTCTCTCTATTCAAGTTTACAGTGAGCTTTTTGTTTGATGCTTGAGTGTGTGTGTGTGTGTGTGTGTGTGTGTGTGTGTGTGTGTGTGTGTGTGTGTGTGTGTGTGTGTGTGTGTGTGTGTGTACATGTTTAACTATACCGGTGGGGACTTGGTGGGGACTTAGACCTGACTCTAGGCTATCTCGGTTGGGACTCGTGTCACGGTGGGGACCTAAAATGAGGTCCCTAAGGGGGGAAACAGTGTTTTCTTGGCCATGTTGTTGTTACTGAAAAAGTAAAAGTGCAAAAACGTTTCTTTAGGGTTAGGCATTGTTTTGGTGTTGGTTACGGTTAGGGTTAGGGTAAGGGTTAGGGGTTAGATATGAATGGGAGTCAATGGTAAGTCCCCACGGGAATAGCAGAACCAGACGTGTGTGTGTGCGTGTGAGTGTGTGTCAGTGCGTACGTGCAGCTACGACACATGCTGGTATTCGTAATGATGTACATGTGTGCGAGTGTGTGCGCTCACGTCGTTCACGGTGACCTGCAGCAGCAGCCATCTCTGTTATGTAATCCTTGCTGTCAAACGCATTCACACACTCCTCCACACATGCCGAGACACACACACACACACACACACACACACACACACACACACACACAAGTGCCTTCAAACAGCTCAGAGGTTATTCTCCAGTCATGGTGAGAAAACTCTGCATGGTATCTCAGCACAATCAGGAACGGAGCGTTTCTCCCTAGCAGGTAAATAACTAACCAGTGTAATTAAGTTAATGGTTCAAGTCTGAGGTCTGCTGTGCTCTCATCACCATTTACACTAATAGCTCTATTATTTTAGGGATGACAGCCTGCATTAATCCATGCACGTCTTCTAAGAGGACTTTACATTACAGATGCAGACTTATAATTATGGTATTTTAGAACTCTTATAAAAGTCTGCTTTTCATAGTAACAGTGATTGCTCTCCATTATAATCATGACAATCTAGTAACAGAACAACAATAAAACTGTCCCTTTTCCAGGCGAAAACTCTTCTTTTCACACAAATATTCCCAGCGTGACATTATGGCAGTTCTTTCCTCCCTCACCGTTTATGTTCAAGCAGCCGCCCACACACCAGTCAACACAACCTACAGTTCTGTACAGTGGCAGACTCACGGCATTGTGCCACGCTCTGATGTGTGCATCTACGGCTATCACAAAACTGGATGAAGTCCCATCAGAGTGCAGCACAGCGGCACTGAATTATTGCTGAGAGGGCCTGTGTTGTACAAATGCATTTCATGAAAGGTCTAGGGATTTCAGTCCAACAGAGAAATTTTATTTGGAGGAGAAATTATGAAAATATGTAAAGGACAGAGCATCTATCTTCAAGAGCCAAATCATTTTCAGGGAGGTATTGCATGTGCAATATCGACTGAACAGATATATAAAGGGGCACGTCTGGAGCTGGACTGATTAGTGTATTAATTGGCTAGTCAGTCGTTCCAAAAAGAATTGGCACCACTAAGTAAGTGAATCATTTCTCAAAAAAACATCTTCGACATTTGATGGTTTCAGCATCTCATATGTGAGGATGTGCTGCTTTACTTTATTCTAGATAATAATATATTGAATATCTTTGGATTTGGTCTGTATTTGGGTTGAAATAAACATTTTAAAGACGTCTATTCAAGCTCCAGGGCAGCAGTTCTAAATCTTCTTGACTCACAACCCACACACACACACAACAGCACTGGGACATATAGCGCACAACAACCCAATGCAAACACCTTGATCGCTCATGAAGTGTATGCAAACAACCTTTCGTCACTATCAAAAACTCTACTGGGAGATGCACTGTGTGCTGACAAGCTGTTCACTGCTTTTTGGTGCCCTGATGTTTTCGCATATGATTACTGTCAGCCCCACAGCTAAGCAAGTAGGCGTTAGTGCTGTGAAATGGAGGAATTCGTATGACTGAATTAGGGGATGTATGTAGCGCTGTCCATAGTACTGAAACGGAGCGGAGGACCTCGATAAACAGGCAGGCAGAACACTTACTTCAGTTTTTCAATTACCGCTTTGTTTTAGCTCCGTAGTTCTCAGCTCCTTAGGTTGAAACAGTTCTAAGGGTTTGCTGATGTGTGTTTCATTTCCAAATGTATCGTGAGTTGAACTGGTTTTAGGCTTTCATATGCATGCACTTCTAAACAAACAACACAATATGAATATTCTGCGTTATGTTTACCATGAAAATCCACTCTGCAGGAAGTCAGGTTGATAACTGACGGATCTAATGGAACTGGGGTTTTTTTGTTTGTTTAAGTTGATGTTGCTCCTATTTGACTGTCAGATGACACAGCTGTTGGCCCGAGGCTTGAACTGGGATATTTTTTCTGAGATGTGGTCACTTAATAGTCCTTCCATGTAATAACTGGTTGCAGCTGCTTGGTTAAGTCTAACACTGTGGCGGAAAAGCACAACAATGAAAAAGTCTTTTTTTTTGTCTTCTTGTGTCCAATCAGGAATTCAGGTTCAATGAATTCCTGATTGGAGCATGTTTATGAGACATTTCAGGTCTCATAAACATGCTCAATATTCTTTTAGAATTCAATTTATATACCTGTTACAGGTGAAGTAACGTATAAAAAACATCTCTGGTCTAAAATATGCTATTTTTTATTGTAAACCCTCTGAACCCAAAACCCGTTGGTTGGTTTGAATAGAATGTTTGTTTTATAAATTGACAAAATTACACCATTTATCATGGGAAGAAATTGAAAAGACTGAATGTTTAACTTTCTAACAGCCAAATCTAAGCTTATACATTGAAATAGTTCATTAAAATCCTTTCCATCAACATTGCTCACTGAAAAATTCTCTCAAAGTAAACAGTTTGCAGTAACACAATTAAGTAAAAACATAAAAACTCTCCTTGGCAAAACCAAGAAGCAATGGCTTTTTGTCTAAACTGGGCTAAGCTCCAGGCTGTTTTTACACTAAACAGATAATAGACAAGTTCAGAAACAAATAAAAATGTAAAACGTAATAAAATATCTAAAATGTGTAGAGGCATCAGTTTTTCTACAGTACTGATAACACCCGTGTACACTTGGAAAAAAAATGTTCCAGATGTTGATTCAAAGTTTTTCCATCAAAAAAATCTGAATGTTCATTTTTTTTCCTTCTTTAATGATTCATGGCATTACAGCTGTCACACTGCACAGACAAGATTTTAGAGTTCTCTCTACTTCTAGCCAGGATTGTAGTGCTTCCATACAGGTGCAGGACTTTATATTATAAAAACGACCCCACAGTGATGTGGCAGAAGCAAGAAACACCCAGAAGCTGCTTGTGGAATTATGTTGTGACCCATTCAGGATTCAGCTTTTTTTTTTTTTTTTTTTTTTTAAACATTTTTTACTTTTGTTATTTTACATTATGATCTATAATTTCTAATATAAGAATGTGATATTTTATCAAACAAAAACTGCAAAGTATCTGGTAATGACAACAAACTGAGTCTTCACTTCACTTTATTACTTCTTATTTCAATAACAACAGGCTAGAGCACCCAAAAAGCACAAGTTTCAGCATTTTTACAGAAGGTCCAGCTGGTAATAGTTGGACTAGCATTTACTCTAAACCTGAACATGTCTCAAGTGGCCATGCAGAATACTGTCTTCTGGCTATCACCCTGAATTATTCCATTAAAATTCCTCAACCAAAGCCCATACGCCTTTGCTACACAATTCAGGAAACCACAGGGCCCCAAGTTCACTGTACTCCCCAAAGTGAAGGGAAACTAGTTTAGCTCAATAGGCTATTAGCCTCCACCTCTCCACACATTAAAGGATTGAATTCAAAGCATAAGTCTAGAGTACATATAGGAATACTGGTAAGTGGCCATCCATCAGCACTTCCATTCAGACCGAGCTGACAATTTTGTGATGGGTTGGTACAAACAGCGCTATACAGAGCGAGTGGAATGGTTTGATGTTTTTACAGTCTATAGGAATCCCACAGGAAAACTTTTGTTTGTGTTCCATAGCAGAGATCTTTACAGGAGATAAGCTCTTGTAAGGAACAAGTGTGATCCTGCGGCCATTGGAAAGTCACCAAGGAATATATATATATATATATATATATATATATATATAAATATATAACACTGTATATATAGAACCACAATGAACTGCACCTGACTGTTTTTTTCAATGGAATTATCACATATGGTGGGGGGGTCGTGATTGAACGCAGCTGCTCAGGCATCATACAGCATCAGATCACTAGCATTGTACTTACTTGCCAACCTGTTTTCCAATTTAAAAAGTGTCTGCTTACCCATGCTGACCATTGGCTGTTGCGCTTGAGAACAGGAAAATCAACATGAAATACAGTGGGGGGGAAATAAATACAGTATCGGCTAATGTCAACAGTACTGCGGTTAGCGATTAAAGCGAGGGGAGACACGAGGGGGAAGAGAGGGTTTGGAGGGGAAACAAGAGGAAAGTGTGGCAAAGTCAACGACAGCGAGTAAGGGAGAGCCGTGCAGAGAAAAGCAAAGGGGAAACTGACAGAAAAATAAGGACACATAGAAAGATGAAAGGGAGGAAAAAATGAAAGGAAAGCTGACAAAGAGGTGAAAAAAAGAGAACAAGATAACAAAGGAAACAAGGCTCAGAGCCGGAGTAACACAGAGAGAGAGACAGTGAGATATGGAGAGAAAACGGTAGGTGGGAGTGAGTGGGTGGCGAGAAAGATGGCACTTTATCATGCAGCCTAGTTGTAAAAGCAATAAACTCTCTATAGGTCTCAGCATAAGGACTTCCCAGGCACCACAAAGGCCATCCCCATTCATCTCACTAAAAGCTGAAGTTGCTGAACTGAGCTCGACTCCTCCTGGGGAAAAATGTTTGTCATCATGAACTTCTGACTATTTCAGAACACCCAGGCACACAATCCACAAAAATAGCTGACAATATTAACCGGTTTTCTTTGTTGCTTTTTGAGCTGACGGACCATTTGCTCTTTTCTTCTTGTTCAAAGGAAATGAAAATGAATGAAAGTCTGATATGGAGCTGAAATCGAAGAACAATTCTTACTGTACCTAATTGCTCTTCTGTGTAGAAATGGAACCTTTAATAGTTGAACTAAAGTCCAAAGCAAAACTTCATTGCAGTGCTTCAGATATAGTCTGTCATGACTTGTATCTAAAGAAGTTCCATGCATAACTGCCTTGAGAACTACGATAATCAAAATAGCGTACAGACACAAAAGGAAATTATTCGTTCCAACGATCATATAGATGACATTTGAGCCAAGAAAGTGTACACCTACTGCTTGACTGACAGCCAAACCTGTAAATTATCTAATTTGCATGACTTTTCAATCCTGTCTGTAGGTAATTATCATCCTTTGATGTGATCACTCCTGTCAGCTGCCACCCACCTCGTTCTCATCGCTCCTCTCAATTGTCTATATCTCTTATGGTGCACTTATACCAGAGGTGTGATTGCATTAAGGCGCAGAGAGCGAGGGCATCCCAGGGGCCGCACTAATGTACAGAACAGAATGTACAGAGTGGCGACTGTGAAGGAGAGCGAGAGAGAGGCTGGAGTAGGGGGGCATCCATTACTATAATCATTTTACCTCACTTGAAAAGGTGCCTCTCGGAGCAGGTTGTGTGATAGGGAGAAGACAGAGAAATACAGCGAGTGAGGCATGGAGAGATGAGCGCAGGAAAAAGCCTCTTATGACTGTTAGTAAATCTAAAGCGCAACTTCATTTTTCAACCGTTATTGCTTTCTCGCACGAGCACCCAGAGCATCTGCACAATAACCAAAGACATTTCAGCGGTATATTAGCGTCCCCATAGCGCATTTGTAATATCCTTGAGGTATCCGGAGACGTGCATTTTAGATGATAGCAATTAACAAGACCAGTCACGGCTCGACAGCAATCGCAGCTTTTAACATTATTTTCTTTTCAGGTTAAAACACACGACTCATAAATCAAACACACTAATTTCACAACCTGCTTACTACCAATGGAGTTTGTTTCGTGCTACTATGAATACAATAAATCCCAAAACAAATGTCTCACTAAAGCAATATGTTGCTCCATGCAAACAATGAGGGATATCTTTCAAAGCGGGGGAGGAGGACAGGGAATACCCTGAAGGAATAACATCTAATGCAATCAGATTGCTCTGGCCAATTAGTCAGCACTAGCCCAGCCAGAGATGATGTCAGCCATCATTACTCACTGCTTAATGCTATAAAGCAGAAGAGAATCAAGAGGAAACAAAGAAAAGAGCAACAAAAGTGGGTCCGAGTTAGGACGGACAGTGGATTAGTCACACAAAGACAGACTGGCACCCACAAAGAACAGAATAACACGTCTTACTTTCCTAAAATACAAATTTTATCTGCTCTTAAATAGAAATGTAGCAGCAAATGCTTGGAGATATTAAGCCACGCAGCATAAAAACGATAAAAAAGATGCAGGCGTTCACCCTCATTCCCTCATACAGAATGTTCCGGCGCACGTATGGTTCATTAGTTATGACCTACAGCAACATGTTTTTTCCACGCCGACGGGTGAATTGTAGTCAGTACCCCACAGCTCCAAATGACATTTTACTTGCATATGTATTCAGCATGTTACGGTGCGCAAACTACTTCCCTCTAATATGTTTACACACTGTGCAGTAAACACACACACACACATACGGATGCAGACATGTAAAGATGAAAGCATAAGCTGTATTAACAAACATGCTGACAAGCATTCGGAGACTCACACGCTTTTCTGAAAGACACACAGTGATGTTTATCAGGAAGCAGTAATGGAGCACAGTGGTTACGCTGACTAGCTGATTAGCTCCTGAGGGGGAGGCCATTGGACCTCTTGTATTATTATAAAGCCTGACTTCAACATCTTCCCTACATAAACAGAATTCTACTGTATGGAACATAATGAGCTGCTGCTGCTGGGGTTTACTGTAAAAACAGCTTTTCACAACACACAGCCTTTCCTACCCCCAGAAAGCTCCTTTTATGATTCCATTAGCTGTAATGTGATATTTGCTCACAAATGTCTTTACAGTGGATCTGTGTTTTGTGATACATATTTTTTTTTGGAAACAAAAAGAATAGCCTTGGTGGAAACATTAAAAACAAATTTTCATTCCTCTTCTCTCGGTGAGAGCATTCAATCTGCTGAGAATATCTCACTTTCTATTCATTCCTCCACGCTTCATTTCTCTGCCTCCTCTCCTTTTTGTGATTCAGCCACATCCAGCAGTCTGGATGAACTCAGTGACACTGGGTAAGGTAATTAACTAATTGTTTAGCGCACAGAGACAGCCAAAGTATGTGTGTATGTCGGAGAGCGTTTTTTTGTGCAGAGCGGTGCCATGACAAGTAAAGACATCGACACAAAAGGGAGACTGAGCGAGAAACTTTGGGGTGGGTGGAGGGGACGGAGAGGCGGAAAAAGAGAAGGAAATAGAGAGACACAAGGAAAGAAGAAACAAAATCTGTGATGAGCCTCGGTTTAATTAATTCTTTGTCTGTCCACTATAAACTAAAAGCGGATACTTTCATTGTAGGATAAAGTTACCTCATGCTTGGTAATTCCACTAACTTCTCTTTTAATAGCTCTTAGCTCATCCTCTCTTATCTTTTCTTTTTTCAGTCCTGATCTCCCTCCTTCCTTTCCTTTCAGCTGCTGTTGCAGTTGGCAGTCTCAGGTGTGTGTATATGTGAGAGTGTGTGTTTCCTTTGCTCTCCAAACCCAATTCAATCCTACTATGAGAGCGGGGGCCCAGATCAAATAAAGCAGAGCGCAGCTATTACAAGAAAACAGAGAAGGGGAAATCCATGCTCACACACGGAGAGGGAAGGGATGACCTCTCCATGTACTTAACCCTCTCAAGGCAGCAACGTGCCTCATGTGCAACATGTTCCTCACTACAGAGGACCTTTAAAAGGCTAAAACAAACACCACGTTTAGTTTAAGTGGAGCACTTTTCCTGAATCTGCTTAAACTTTCTTGGTGTCAGCCTGTGACTAACCTACTACAGATGTCAAGCAAAATTCCTTTTGTTGGTTTATTTTATATTGAGCATTCAAGGAGCGACACCCGCTGGCATCGCTGGATATCTAAAGGCTCCTGTGAAGCTTTATTATAAAAAAGCAACGCTGGGTTAATTAGTAATTTGACATCTCTGAGATTACTGCGAGTCGTTGCTGCAGGGTTGCGTTGAATCTAACCACGGGAGAAAGAGTGGGCGGGAGTAATTTCAGTTTCAAATGAAAAAAAGGAAAAAAAATCAATCTGTGAAAATTGACTGAATTCATATAAAAGCTGTCAGATTCCCCCTGCAAGACATAAATAAGTTTATACTCTGTCTCTTGGCATAGAAAATGTCTTTCAGTTCTAGAATAATAAAGTCAAGCCCATTTTGCAAACTTGCCCCGAGGATGATCTGAATTTAAAGTTATAGTCAACTAGTAATGTGAGGAACTCAATGAGTGGATCAACAAAAAGCTTCCGGTACAGCTGACAGAAGGAGGACTTTGTTTTTAATTTGTGTAAAGAAAGTACATTCTGAATAAAGTAGACATCTGACAATGAAATAAGATTTTAAAAATTGTGACACTTGTTTTTTTTTTGGACTATAATGTTCTTTTATCCATATATAAGGAAATGGCTTTCCCTATAGGATCCAAATTAAACAGCTCTTCACAGGAAACTAGTAAAATAGATAGAAATAGATAAGAAGAGCTCAGAGTCGAACATACAAATGCTGTGAAAAATGTGCTTTGTCTGCATGTTTCCAAGTCGTTTGGTTACAGTGCTATCTCTTTTCCTTCTTTTGTTTTCCATTACGTGCTAAACTCAACTCAAATCCAAACAATCCATTTAAATATTTATTTAAAGTCCCACTCTAGTCACTGATTTAACCCCTGAAAACTCCACTCATCTCTAAACCGTTTACAGTAACAAGATTTTGTAAAACACAAAAAATTCCGCCCTCCTTGGTGCATCCGAGAAGCCATGAGTGACTCAACTGTAACCAGCAGTCACATGACAGAAATTCTGCAACTTTTTTGGCTGAACTGCAGGCTGTAGTATTGGGAACACCTGTGAGAACTTGGGGAAAACGTTGCACATACTGACACCAGGTTTTTCCCATTTTTGTGCAATAAATAATCAAACAAATTGAACTTTTGTTTTGCTATTCATGGCATTATTATTTTGTTACACTGCAGAGAGGACAACTGAAAATCCCTTCATAGTTGCGCTGTTTCTACAGATGTGCAACACTTTTACATTGCAGTGAAAAATGAGCCCACAATGAGTAGAAATGTCACAGAAGCTGAAAACGCTCAGAAACTGTTTAGCATTCAGAAGGTTAAGCAGCATTTATTGTTTTTCAGCTGGAGCAGGCTCAACATGGACTCACAGTGGCAACACAGGAAGACACAGTAGCGACATCTTAATAACAAAATAAAAAAACAAGTGCACTGCAGTATGCGACTTCAGCTGTTTAGTAACAAGTTTACTGTATTCTGCTGGTGAACTCAGTCTGAGTCATGCAGGAAACAACCTCAGGCATGTGTCAAACATTATAACTCAAATCTCAGATGATTTATACCACATATTCTGACTCGCCGTCTTTAACTTCTATACAGCTTTTCCAGACAGTCTCTATATGGCACGCCAGCAGCTATGCCTTAAAGACCACTATTTTACCGCCCAGTCTAATTGTCGGAGCTTTTAGACTGTCACCCTTCCATCTGCTCGCTTCTGAGGGTTTCTGCTCAGAGAAAGGCAACTGTCAAGTGTGAATTTACACAAGACAGAGAAAGCATAAAAAAGCAGGAGGGAGTGAAATGTGTAATTTCCATTCAGAAAGACTGATGGCTGAAGAAAGAAAGCGAAAGAGAGCGAGCAAGACAGCGAGAGAGAGAGGAAACCGAGGGAGCAGTTCAAACTCAGAGAAAAAACATCCAGTAAGGATACTTTATATTCAGCATTTTTACTTAATTATCCGCTTTGTTTCATCTGCATCTTACCTTGCCTTTAAATTTTCTCTCGGCAGCTCTCCTTTCTCCCCACCGCTCCTCTCTGAATTCTTACAACAATAAATTAATAAACTAATTAGTCTGTACTTCAAAATATATTTGTAGAGTTATGAAGCAAGTCCCTCTGCACAGTGAAGTACCTCACAGCAAAATCTAACAAAGCTGTTGGTGAGTCAAGTACAACTGCATGTTGCTGTGGGGCAATAAACAGAAAAAAAAACTATTTCGTCAAAATCTAAAGCAGGCACAGCTCAGAAGACTGCAATGTTTGCCATTTCTTTTGACCTAATTAAACTTCTGAACGTCTTTAGCCTCATTGAAAGTGATGCCAAAAATCCTATCCTTACTATTCTGTTCGGAAATATATCTTCACCATAAATATAACTTCCCATCTGAGGCACAGTAAGCAGCAGGAGGCAAAGGAGACAGAATTGGTCAGAGTAGAGTTTTAAGGGAGGGGAGGGGAGGGGAGGGGAGGGGAGGGGAGGGGAGGGGAGGGAGGAGAGGAGAGGAGAGGAGAGGAGAGGAGAGGAGAGGAGAGGAGAGGAGAGGAGAGGAGAGGAGAGGAGAGGAGAGGAGAGGAGAGGAGAGGAGAGGAGAGGAGAGGAGAGGAGAGGAGGAGAGGAGAGGAGAGGAGGAGAGGAGAGGAGAGGAGAGGAGAGGAGAGGAGAGGGTGTCGATGAGACGAAAGGCCGGGATTGGCTTTCTCACTTCTCTTTCAGTAAAGCCCCTCTATTCATTCTCCTATCCCTCATAGGATAGAATGAAGCTTCGACATACAGCTGGTGAGACGGAGATAAAGGACTGGCGGAGGAGCTTCAATAGACACAGTGGAGGGCGAGGATGCAGAGAGGAGTCAGTTCAGTTAGAGAATGGGTGGAGAGACGACGGGTTAGAGGGAAGAAGGGACGAATTTATGTGAAGGCTGAGTGGAAATGCGTCATGGTGGGAGGGTCAAAGTGAAGAAAACAAAAAAAATCAGACATAAAATCACATGAAAGAGAGAATAGGAGTTTAGACAAGCTGTAGTTTATTCTCTGGGCCACAGAAACCCACACACAGTCCACCCAAAGCACAACTAAGTACCTCGGTTCTTACGACTATACCACATTAGAAGTGTACTGGAGACAAAACTGACATAATTTTTAAAAAAAGGAGTCAGGTGAGTCCCATTTGCTATCATTGGTCGCTTAAGGAAATGATACAGTTTAGTGTTAGTGCATGTTTGTCCACGAGGAATATTACAAATGAAACAAGAGGTGTAAACACGAAGAAGAACAAGCACCTCAGTGTCCCCTTATGGTGCACCTTATGTATTTATCTTCTCTAGCTTTACATGAAAGTGCCCAGGAAAATTTAAAAAAAGGCTGAGTATTATTAGATGGAACTGCAATTTGATGTTGTTTGTAATAACTAATGATGAGTAAGGATGAGAAAGAGACATTGTACATGGAAATATGAACAGAAAAGTTACTGTGTGGCTGCTTTGTTTACTAGCTTTATAATCGGAGGCTGCCAAAGTACAGACAGACATAAGCAAAACAACACACCATTTCAATAGGACAAAACTCCAGCAATCAAATGCTGATTCATAAGTGTTACCATGGCTACCAAATGATGTGGCAGAAAAAAAAAAAAATCATATATGCCTCATAGAAGACATCCCTAACCCCATCACAAAAGACTGTGGTTGACTTTCTGCAAACAGGCAAAGAACCACCACAAGCAAACGCACAATCTTGTTTGACGTAAATCATACACCTGTACACAAGCACCTCGAGTCCTACCTGAGCAGAGGAGGCAGAGCTACTTGGGCGGAGTAGGTGGAGCCTGCTGCTCAGCTGACAACTGACTGGAGCTGCACTTCCCGATGTGAAGTCTGAAGGGAAGCGTCCCAGATGTCTGCGCCGTCTGTTCACGTCCGTCTGTCTGCAGGTGTGGTCACCATTCACTACAGAGAGACAAAGAGAGAGACACAGAACATTAACATCACCTTCAAAGTGCTCTTTACTCTCTTCTACACATCAGCAGGCAACATTATTACCCCGATATGATTACAGAAATCTCACATCTTGCTTTTTCTAGTTCAATTATTGCTGTATAATAACCAAATTCCATGCTACGCAATTACAATCATCAACTTAACCTTCAGATAAGTGTTTCTTTCCACTAAATGGTTCACTTTCAGTTTTAACCCTCTAAAAACCAAACAGTTTCCAGGTGTTCATTTTTTCTTTTTTGCTCCTGTCGCATTTTTACTCATTGTGGGCTCCTCTATGGAAACAGCACGAACATTTGCAGAAAATAGAGAGAACTCAAAAGCATCTTTTCTGCAATATGACAAAAGATATTTTTTTCTTATTTGTTTAATAAAAAATGATAAATGCCAAGAATTACTATGTTTAACATTTCATTCCAAGGGCCCACAGTTGTTGTTAATACTACATGGTTCTACATACTATAAATGTTTTTCTATCGACATCTGTTTGGTTCCATATCAGCACAGTGTTTACACAGCCTGCAATTCATCCAAGTTCACCTAAATAAAGTCCCTACATTTTAAAATTTTTGTCATGTCGCTGTCGAATTCTCAGTCGCTCTGATAAATCTCGTGTAAATTAGGGCTGGACCCGAATATCTGAATATTCGTTCGCTACGGCGGTATCCAGATATTAATTTTGGTATCCGAATATTCGCCCACTTCGGCTCATCCCGTCGTGTTCGGTTCATCTCGGCTCATCCATTCGTGTTTGTAAACACGACCCGAATGGCCAGGTGGCTGCCGACTCTGACGTCACGCTTCACTTCGTTGCATAAACACAAGACAAGATGCCGAAGACCCCCGCTGTTTGGGAATTCTAAAGTTTAACTGAAGACAAAACGAAGGCAGTGTGCAAAGTTTGCGTCTGGGAGACCAGACGAATGTATCCAAATACTCAGGTGGGTCTCCTCCAGTCTGGGAGACCAGACGAATGGATCCAAATACTCAGGCGGGTCTCCTCCAGTCTGGGAGACCAGACAAATGGATCCGAATATTCGGGCCGTCTCCGACACATCACCCCCGCCCCTCCAGACGTTACGGCGCAGAACGAATATTCGGATATTTGTCTTTAATAGGGCTCGAATATCCGGAGACCAGAAACCACTATTCGGGCCAGCCCGAGTGTAAATGGTTGATTTTTGATCAATTTTAATTGAGACGCAGAATTAAGTGAATGTAAGCACAGAGTTGAATAATTTTGGTGAATCATACATCATTCCTGCAAGGACAGCCAGAAAGTTGGAAATCCAAACATTCTGTCCGTGTGATAAGTGGTGTCATTTTGGTGATTTTTTAAAAGATAACACGCTCTTCAAGGTTCAGAAGGTTAATGACAGTTACTTATTAAGAAATGTGAACACACCACGAAAGGAGATCTTCAAAAACAACTTGTTCAACTCATTACCTGTACCCCGATGCCATTAAAAAATTCAATATTCTGTTTGGTTATTTCTCAAAATAAGCAAAAGAGCAAAACTAATCTTTCAGCACTGAGGTAAACTGAATTAATAAAATAACACATCAAAACAAACAAACCTATAAAGTCACCATTAGTGTGGTGTTATGCAAAGTATTATGATGCGATTACAATCAAATTCTACACTTGTCTTCAGGAGTAATAATGAACGGGTTTGCACATTCATACTAGTAATGTGTCGGCTAATACTAGTTGCATGTCGATTGCTGCCACTGGCGACATGTAATACTTGACTTTCTTGACACAGTCTTTGGTAAAGTGGACAAACACACAACCATCACACATGCTAGTGCAACTTGTTCCTTCTTGATCCTCATGTGAGTTGGTAAAACTCAAACCATGTGCATTTGTTAATGTCTGTACTTGTGATTTTGTACAGTAGTGATCACCCTCTGTCTGCTATTCCCTTTCTCTCTGGCTCTCTTAAGAGTATTCAGAACAAACACCCATGCTATTTATACGCTCACGCCCATCAGCATGGCAACCACGCTTTGTTTACCCACATGAGACACTGGTTTGAGGCTTATGTCCTCTTTTTTTTTTTAACAAAAACATAGCTATTTGGAGCCATTTAGGGCTCTTTCATGAACTTGGCTCACTTTCCGGTGAGGGCAATGTTTCACTTTGACCAAATGCCTCCGGTAAGCTGAGAGCTATTATGATGAAATGGAAAGCTGGTAATAAAAGTAGTACTTTTGTGGAAACAAAAATTAGCTTCTGTGTCGATTCCCTCATTGTTTGGCTGCTTCATAGCTGACAGAGTTGTAAGTAATTTTACACCACAAATGGTTCGTGGTTTTTCAAGCACTGATCATCAGTCACCAAATATGGGTCTAAGGACTCACTGATGTCATCTGGTTTCGTCATGACAGTTTAACAGCTTTGTAAAGACATTGTTACAACACATTTGTGTCCAAATGGCTAAAAAACACTCTCTTCTGCTTTTCTACTGTGCATTTACATTATTCAGGCAAATAATGCGATTTTAGGCCCCATACATCAAACACTTAAACAACCAAAAAACATGGTTTAGAAGTACTGCACAAAGCAGTCAACCTTCAATTACTCGGGTGTCATAATCTGAAGCAAAATACTATCAGTTTTTAAAGCCTCCAGGTGTGAATCTGATGCTACATCCACATTAATACATTACTGTTTTAAAACGCTTAATTTTGGCTACATTCATGCCCAGCGTCCACACTACTCTGTCCTGTAAGAGACACTTCTAGAAACACTTTTGACTTTGCTTTAGTTTAAAAACCACAGCATTGTGTTGAGACGTTCGGAAACAATGACGCAGACTCCTGTAAGTCTTATCAGTCCACCCTTGTCCCTTTCCTGATTCGTCACGTCTCTATCAACGACTCCCAATCTATATTTTCCATTGCCATGACTGTTGTATACTTGTTAAGCTGAGTCATATTAGAAGTTGCTTCTGTTGCTTTTCCCTGGTTGGTAGTTGGCAAATAACCCAGTGGTTCTGGGTGCCAGCGTCCAGGAGTGATTTTGGGGTTGAACTAATGGGAGAGTGAGAGATGAGACTTTGGAGCAACTCCCGTCTTTGGTTTTAAGGACAAACTGCCAATTACCTCAAGTTCCATGTAGTTTTGGACAACCCACCAACCACATAAACAAAAAAGCCTTGAACAAGAACTGTCTATGAATGCTATCTGTGCCAGCCACTAATTGGTTGCACTCAGTCAGAGGTAGTCGCTGTATACTGACCAAAAGGAAACTCACACAACCCAACGACAACTAAGAATGTGGGTTTTATGTTTAGAGCCGATACCGATGTTGACTTTTGGTAATGAACAAAGGCCGATAATTGATATTTGGTCCCAATATAATATTGGTCTAACAGTTTAACAGTATGTGATAACAGAGAACCTGTCATTCAAACTAGACTTTATCAATAATAAGAGTGATTATAACTGACTATGTATAACAGAAATAGGAGTTTTTAAATTAAATTAAGTTTTTAAATGAGGAAACTCTCCTCTGTTTATGTGGGATCAACTGTGATTGAGTAGTTTGTCTAATGCTGTTACTTCTGCTGTTCATCGTTATTTTTAAATTTTTTCTTCTTACATTTTTTCACTATCCTATCACTTTTATTGTCCATTAAGGTCCATATCCTAAAGCATTATTAATTAATGCTTTCCAGACTCTCTTTCAGGGTAATATGCGGCTGTCTTCTAACTTAGCTGCTAGTAGCCAATTTCCTGGTTTGTGGCAACGGCTTGTGTTTCTTGTCCAGTTTTTGCAGTCTCTGCTTGAGAGACTTTGCTGAGACCACACAGTGACAACAGACAGAGATCAAATCTGAAATTGAGCATTTAATTTATCAATAGTCAGCAAATAAAGATATCACTACCGCTAATCACAAAAATGCCAAATATCGGGCATGATTTTCGGCCAGGGCCATAATCGGTCTATCCTTATTGTCAACCAGGCTTTTCTTAGCATGCACACTTTATGTTAGGGAAGAGATTAGCCTGAGAAACACCGCAATTCAAACTGACAGTCATGCGCATAACACGTTTGTGTTGTTTTCAGTAACAAAGGAATCCCTAGTATTACTGTTCTTTCTCCATAGGATTTATTTACAACTAAGCAACCAACTCTCTGCTTCTTTCCAGTGCACATGAATGATCATATGATATTAGTTTCTAAGCAGGTTAGTATGGAAGGAGATCATTTCTGACACAGTCCTAAAACAGAGATCATTTTCATTTTAAGACAACACACTGGAGATATATTGGTCCTAACTTAACTTTGTGACTATGTTGCGAGATGTACGTGAAAAGGAGTGAGTTAATGTTCCCTGAGCAAATAAAATGAGCCATAGTGCCTAATTTGATGCACAAGCACAGAGAAAAACACTTAGAGCACCCATCCAGTGCACTCCTCTCATTTTCAGCAACCCCGGAGGCTGTTACCACAGCGACAAAGGCATGTCCCAAGGTCACAGGGCAGAGCCGAGCATTAAGTTGAATGCTGAGACAACGCATCGCCTCGGCAACATAAAATCAGGTCAGTTGATCATGTGACAGCAAGGCCCTGGGGACAGAAACTGATACTAAAGCCCACTTTTTTTCTTGTTTGTACTGAGTTGACACAAACTTCAACAAATATATACACACACAAACATGCAGGCATGTGAAAGCTGTCAAACACCTGGTGTGCACATGTATGCAGGATCACATACAGGCTCACAAACCCACAACAGCAGAAAAAGTTGCACAAACAGGACAAAAGAAAACAGACATTAAGATGAAACTGATTATACAGTTTTATCAAAGATGACACACTATTTGTCTGACATACTATGAAGAGTCTTTGAGCGTCTCTGAGAGAGTGAATCGTTGTCTGTCACAGTGTGGTTGATAAACACAAGATCAGCTCAGCATCTGCTTCATAACCCCTGACTTGTTGTGACTGTCATGCTATTTGTGTCAGTGTATTCATACATACATATATATATATATATACACACACACACACACACATCTAAATCGCACTTATCAGGAGATATAGTTGATGTAGCTTTTTGCACGCTTGACATTTTCAGCACATACACAGTGGATTATTATCTACGATGTCATTCATTTAAGGTTGGATATTAGCTGCACACTTGTTTTCCCCTCAGTTTAATATTCTGAAACTGTAAAAATTTTAATTCAATTCAAAAAATCCTCTGACGAATAAAGGAGAGGAATCAGTAAAGACATCCAATCTGATCTTTGTGTGACACTCAGTGCCACATAAAAAGACCCATTCTAGCCAACAGCATAGAGGTTATTAAGTTCTTTCAATGGAACTTGTGTTGTAGTGACTGCGTACAATAAAAAAATTCCTGACCTTCAACCACCAAACTGTGTAGCTATATTTATCTATTCTATTTATGGCTTCAAGTGTGAAAAGTTTGCAACCGGGACTGAAAACTGGTTGCCGACTCTGCAAAGACACACCAGACGTGGTCTAAAATGCTAACATGGACTGATCTGGCTTTAATCTCTAAACCCAAAAACAAGCAGCAGTTTGAAAACTATGTAATTCTTTTTCAAAAAAGGCCAAAATTATATGATTTATCACAGCCAGAAACAGTATAAATAGAAAGAATCGCCAGATCATCCACTGCGTCCTCTCTGATGAGCTGTTCCAGCAGGAAAATCTAACCTAAGAATCACTTTATTCTACATGTTTCGTTTTAAAATTCACTACAAATTAACAGTTTTAACTAACCAGAGTCTGGAAAATTGAATTCTGCGCATTTTGGTGCAAGCATGAAGCCATTAGTGACCCAGATGCAACCAACAGTAACCTGGTAAAAATTCAGACACTTTTTAGATGAAGTGGCTAAAACTGCAGAGCACACAGGAGAGAATGATGGCATCACACTGAAAATAGAAAGAGTGAAAGAACTACAGTATGTATAGTCACCGTTTTTAAAGTATTGGTCATGTGAACAAAACAAAAACAATGCTGCACAGGAGAGATATTTTTCTGCTTCTAGCCTTGGTTGTGCTGTT
The DNA here is from genome assembly GCF_021347895.1 of Acanthochromis polyacanthus. Classification (NCBI taxonomy): domain Eukaryota; kingdom Metazoa; phylum Chordata; class Actinopteri; family Pomacentridae; genus Acanthochromis; species Acanthochromis polyacanthus. The sequence goes on along the minus strand of NC_067123.1, from coordinate 33,699,019 downwards.
TCCACAGAGGTGCAGGATTTAATATTGCAGAAAAAAAGAGTCCATATTAAGTAACAACGTGACCGGTGCACAAAAAAAAAAAAGTTCAAATCCTCTTTTAACCTGTCTCCTCACATAAATCAATGTCTGTCTCTGGTCAGTTTGGGGAGGTCAAATCAATATGGGACAGAACTTTCACCTGGATTCACCTTATCTGTCTGTTTCATGTGGTCCAACTGTGGTGTAAAGTTTGCACATGAACACAAATAAACACACGCATACAACCGCAAGTTTTTCTTCCTACTCAGCAACCTCGGATTCAGTTCCCTGTCTGTTGCAAACGGCGCTCAATAATACTGACAGCCGGGGAGTGTGCGAGTGTGTGTGTGTGTCTCCATGTGCACCTAGGAAATTGTGCACTGCCCCTTTCAGTCTGCTTTTCTATTGGTCTCCTGGCTGCTTGGATGGACACACTTGCATGAATACACACACACACAGTGAGCACAGCTGTCAGCAGAGAAAACAGAGCCATAGGTGTAGCATACCTGTGTGTGTGTGTGTGTGTGTGTGTGTGTGTGTGTGTGTGTGTGTGTGTGTGTGTGTGTGTGTGTGTGTGTGTGTGTGTGTGTGTGTGTGTGTGTGTGTGTGAAGACCTTGGAAGTGAGGACCGTTTTGGAAAGCAAGGGCACTTTAGGACAGATGTTCAAAGACCTATTTGAGGGTTGTGACTTGTTCTTTGGTTTTTTTTTTTAAAATTCAGACTAGACTTAGGTTTAGATTAGAGTCAGGGTAAAGGTTGAGGTCTGTTTGGGATTTAGTTGTGATGGTTGAGGTTAGGGCTGCAACTAACAACGCGTCGACGAGTTGTCTAAGCACGATACGTCATCAAAAGCGGAAGTGAGTGTGCAATGCACACACACAAACACACACACACACTTCTACTTCTATTTCTGTAAAAACAATTCTGAATCAAATACATACATTCCCTTGCCTTTTACTTTAACCTCAACTAGGGCTGTACCTAACGACGCGTCGACGAGTCGTCTGAGCACGATACGTCATCAAAAGCGGAAGTAAGTGCGCAATGCAACAGAAATTCCCTTCCGACCGGAGCGCGGAACACGGACGAATGTCGGTGCTGCATCGTGCATGGATTATGTATGCACGCTGCAGCGCGGACGTCCGCGTTTAGATACAGCTGTATGGGAGACGCCAGCGTGTCGTCAGTTGCTATGGTCACGTGGTACAAGACTGCTACTGGTTGGCAAGAACCGGCAGTAACATAACGGCTTGCTACGAGAACGGTATCGGGTTTGAAACAAATACGTACAGTTATCGCTTTTCATGAATGAAATTGCACATGTATTTACCACAGTGGTAATAGCGTGTGTAGTTGTTGGTTGTACGAAGCGTTTTGAGAAGGGATCAGGCTTGAAATTTCACCGAATACCGATGTCAGGAGAGAGAAGATGGCGGTGGCTTCAGCCATCAACAGGAAAAATTGTACCCCAGTAAGCAGCAGAGATCGTGTTTGTGGCTCCCACTTTTCTTCAGGTAAACTATTCAACAGTTTAGCATGTTTAGTATGTCTAACTTGAGCGTATTTACCAAAAGATATTGATTTAGTGTCGCATCCTTCGCGTGAAGCGATCTCTACACTTTCGGTTTGGTTCAGTGTTGTCATGTGTTACCGATCGCTTTTTAGGCGATGAAAGTACACTAAAGTCGAATGAAGCATATTCAATAACATCTCCTTAAGCCAGCAGCCTCCTATTTGTAACCATATTTGTTTCTGTATGCGTCTAGCGATCGTTTTTTAGAATTGTCCTATTTTCGATCACCAATGCTGTTCGTCTGTTACTGTTACATAGAAGCCATACTGGAGACAAAAAGTACAGCAACTTCTTGACGTTTCTTTGACATCTTGTTGAAGATTAACAGACAATATATTATTTTTAATTCATAATTATATATTTTTGGGTGGGAGAACTGCCCAGCGGTGTCAATCAATTAAAAATAAATGTCGGTGAAGGAAATGTCCGGCCACAATGAAGGATCGTCAACCCGCCCAGTCTTCAAATTGTAGGGATCTGGCAAGGTTTTACTGTTTCCCTGATGTCTCAGCTTACTCACGTATATTTGTCGGGCCTCAGGTGATAAGGATTGAGCATAATCGGACAATTTCACGAAAGGATAGTTCGCATTGCTATCATCAGCCATTGTTCCTCTGGTTCCTCTTGCCAACCAGCGCCGTAATCACGTGACTTCGTGACGTCACTATTTGTAAACACTGGCGTCTCCCATAGTAAACGCTGACATCCATGTTTACGATAGAACGCGGACATCCGCGCTACAGCGTGCATACATAATCCATGCACGATGCAGCACCGACGTTCGTCCGTGTTCCGCGCTCCGGTCGGAAGGGAATTTCTGTTGCATTGCGCACTTACTTCCGCTTTTGATGACGTAACGTGCTCAGACGACTCGTCAACGCGTCGCTAGGTACAGCCCTAATTGAGGTTAAAGTAAAAGGCAAGAGAATGTACGTATTTGATTCAGAATTGTTTTTACAAAAAAAGAAGTAGAAGTGTGTGTGTTTGTGTGTGTGCAATGAGGAACAGGGCAGTATCTGTAGCAGAATTACACCCTGACCTAGCTTGTGTTGTTACTACTTCTGTCATTGACACCACTGACACTGCTACTAGATAAAAGGCACTCAGAAAACTAAAATGCTACCTACAACTTTCTGTCACACTTCATGCCAGTTCAACTCTTCTACATATGTGATTAAATTCATTAAATCTTTTTTTGGGGGAGGCTAGCAGGGCACTCTGTTCTCCCTTGTGGGCATGTTTGGCTAAGTAAGCATGTCTTTCCTTGTGCTGTTTTTGTACTTCATTTGTACTATTGTAGATGGGAAAAAAGTTAATCCCAGGAATAAAAGGAATGGACCGAATGCCAGAAGGCAACTGGCCTCAGATGGGAATTCTCATGAACTGGTGATTAGTTGGCCATTCTGCAGAATTGTTACAAACAAGCAGTTTTTTTTCTTCTTTTAAATGTGTCATAAGAGTAGGCTTCCAAGGACTGAGGAAAGTGCAGCATTGCAAAGTTCTTGGATTGCACAGTAGGCTTTGGGTTCACTGGCTGAACATAACAAGACAAGCAACCAACTGGTCGGCAATAGGATAGTTATTCAAACACAAGCCAGTCTGCATCTGTTCGCCTCATTTCATGCATGTAAGAGGTGTAATTATTACGCCAATGACTGGAGTAAAAAAAAAAAAAAAAAAGTAATGAACATATACAATGAACCGTATCTATGCTGTATAACATCAAGTTAGCAAGTTGTAATAATTAGGCTGCTAATAAAATGTTTACAGAGGAACAGTCTACACGAATGACTGCAGAGCCCACACTCTCAGGTTGTTTTTAGACATGAACTGCAGCCCTGAACTTATCTAGACATTACCCAGAGGAGCTTTAAATGAGAATGCAAATATCTGAAACAGCTAGACCCAACAACAAACAGACTTTACACTGCCACCTCCCTAATACGCAGTCCATGTACCAGTTGACCCATGCGTGAAGAGAGTGGGTCATTGTCAGGAGAATTCAAAGCAAGTGAGTCAGAGCGTTGATGATGTTTTTATCTTGGTACTGGTGTAAAACTGGAAGAATACAAACACCCAAGGGAGAATGAGTAGGACCACTTACGAGAAGAAGCCAGGGAAAATGTCTAGCTCAGGGGTCGGCAACCTTTAACACTCAAAGAGCCATTTCGACCCGTTTCTCACAGAAAAGAAAACACCGGGAGCCGCAAAATCCTTTTGGCATTTAAAATGAAGACAACACTGCATATATCGGGGTTTTTTTTTTACCTCTATGCCTTTGTTAATCAGTTGTGATTAATTCATTACAAAGCCTCTAATTAGATGGATTCATTTTTTAATTGTGTCCTTCCACTAATATTTATCTTACTTGGTTAATGTCATTTTTGCTCCTGGACCTCATATGTTACATAATGTTAGCTGGAAATCAATATTTTGCGAATGTCTATTTAACTTGTAACATCTATTTATCTTAAACTAATAACTTTTCTCCGGTAAGTCGCTGCCCTATTTTCCAAGACGACACTCCTCTGACTCTCTGACCTGCTGCCTGGACATCGAGCCGTGTTCTTGCGAGTAATGTGTATCACCCTATCATGAGTACTTCTGACTCAAAGACAAGATGTGTCTTTCTTGGAGTGGAGCTTTAATATACAGGCTTGCCATTCTTGAGCATAAAACGATGTGAAACTACAGTCGTTGCTTCTCCAGGAGTAAAACAAAAAAAAGGCATGAAACGTGTGGGAATCAGAAGCTCTGTGTTGTCTCTCTGCATCAGCTTTGCGCTCTCATGTCACAGGCGCAGCACATCCGGTGGAGTGACACGTCAAAGTAAGAGCGGTAATTTCACAATAAAATTCTCTATATTAAAATGCATTGAAACGCGCCTGAAAGGCAGAACAATGTATTTTCCAAAGTTACAGGGAGCCACAACAGAGGGCTGAAAGAGCCACATGCGGCTCCGGAGCCGCGGGTTGCCGACCCCTGGTCTAGCTGGAAAGATTTGAGAAATTCTGTTGGTAGGATCTGAAGCCTAAAACAGCGGATTCAAAGAAAAGGGAAAAGACCCGGTTTGTCTGTGGAAACTCTGAACAGCAATCACACAGATGGTTTGAGAGAGGAGTGACAGAAGCAATCTCTGTTAAACTGAAACAGCCATCTTTAAATAGAGGAGGGGTCTACAGCTTGTCAGGTACTTATAATGCAGTCTTGGAAATTCTCCCTAGAAATTGACCACGATTAACATCTTGAGTTATCCTCACCTGACAGTTTCACAAACATTCACACGTTAAGGCATGAAAATCTTAGGTCACTAATGAGTCTTAGCCATTAAAGCTCGGAGTGACGTTTAGGGATGTCCCAAGCATAATCCCAAGAGAGAAATAGGGGCAATTAAGGAAATTATTAACCGATCAATGTTGGCATAAACCTAGGCCTGATTCTTTGTGTACATCTGTTTTTTTTCATGGAAAAATGAAAATAGCTACAACAATTGTTGTCAGATGTACCACTGGGAAGTAAGATCACCGTCCTACTTTATTCTGGCTTCACAGGCACTTGTTCACTGGCTTGATGTCAGTGAGACTAATCATAGTCTTTATCTTGGTGCTTCTTTACTAGACAAACTCCCACAACGCTCTCTGCTTGCCAACACAGAAGTGCCTGCTTCTTTGGTACAGTATTACACACAAAGAGGCTCCACCTGGTGGTGCAATCAGATGCTAGAGCTAATTTAGGATACTTTAAGAGTGTATTGCACAGGAAAATAGTATTAGATATCATCAGCGACAAAATAAGAAATGAATCAGATAAGGAGAAAAAAAAGCATCCATCAGATAGAACAGGAAAAGTCTTCTGAATGTTAGGTATAACGTCTTCAAGAACCAAAAAGGACAGGGTGCCTTCTACTGAAGCCCTGAGGAGCAAACTCAGTTGTTCACCAAATTACACACCAGCTATCTGACCACAGCCTACTTTTTGCATCATGTCCAGATTCTGTACGTTTAACAGAAGCACCATCCCCAAACCACATGGGGAATATCCAGTACCAAGAACGTATCTGACACCAACAACCTCCTGTTTTATACAAATGTGTGAAAGGACAATAATATATAAAAAATATATCTGGAAATAAGAAAGTGGCAATGGTGAATGTATGTGAACAATATATCAGTTATTAAGTTTAAAGGAGTGAAATAAAATTCTATCAAGGTATCCTTACCATCTAAACTGATAACATGTATTTACAGTACTGCTGCTGAACAATTATGTCAGTACAGCTCCATAAACTGAAACAGAGAAAAGCTGTGGCAATACAACAGAGGGAGAAAAAAAAGACCCATGGATACAACGACTCACTGAAAGAAACATGAATTACCTCTCGGTTACGCAACTCACTCACAAACCCTCTGCACTATCACTGTGGGTTAAAATTCAGCACTCTTAAAAGCTGCCCAAATGGGCTTCCGTGTATCAGATGATCGAGCTTTTTCCTGCTGATAACACAGACATCTCCACTGCCATTCATACAATACGCATACATGCCCAATCCAACAGCATGCCTAGCAACCCAGATAGCCTGGCAGCTGAAATAGTCAATAACACTCTGACACGTAGATAAGGTAGACTAATGTACAGAGATATAATAAGAGCAGAACACACCTGCATGTATTTACACAGCTGAGACTTCATAAGAGACCTGCTGTCTAGAGAAAAAGCATTTGCTCACAGTCTAACTCCTCTTTTTGAGGCCTTCACAAGTGGGGACGTTAAGTGAGCATCTCCTGATGTTGTTACACCACTTATAAAATAATAACCGATGTTTAATGCCATGAGATGATAATATTAAGGGAATTCAGAAGAAGGCCAACTACCAAGGTTGTGTTTATCATTTTACAAAAGCTCTCTGCTATAAGAATTCAGTATTGACAAACTGTATGTGTCAGAAAAGAATGTTTTCAGGCACCATACACTCGAACCAGAGGATGTGAATGTAGACTAAATCAAATGTAATCAAATCCTGCTTTTTTCACTTGTTGTCCTCCTCTCACTTTGTCTCTTTTCAGTCAAAATACCTTCTCTGCTTTCCTTTTATTTCCCTTTTCTATACATTCCCTTCCTTTCCTCTGAGTATTCTCCAGGGCAACACATCACAACATGAAAACATCACAATGACACGTGACAGAGTTGTGAGGGGAATAAAATACAAAGCAGAACACACACACATGCACACTCCACACAGTGCGCTGCATGCAGTGTGTGAAAGACAACAAAAAAGGGTGAAACAGAACAAGCCAAAAACAAAAATCACAGAAAGACCTTCCCCTGCTTTTTTAAGAGGCAAATATGTACAGTATCATATTTACCTGTGAACATACATGTGTGTGAGGAGGTAACAAGTGTAAGTGAGACTGACAGAGTTCACTAACATCAGAGCACAAGTTGCCACCTAAGGGAATTACTCAGCATTCCTCAGTTGAGCAACAGAGGGCCTGGAGATGCAGGAGATGCAGGGAGCCCCGCTTTGATCGCCTCCCTGAGATCCCAACACTAGGATAAGGGGAATATGCTGAGAGGGGGGCCTGCAGGGAACACACACACACACACACACACACACACACACACATCTTCAAAGATGCATGCACGCACACACACACACATTGCATTCTTACATTTTTCCAAACATTCAATAGACACATATGCTACCCATGTATGCATAGTAATAATCAACTGCCTTTGATCCTTTTATGAGTCTCACTTGCACACAAACACACACACACACACTGGAAAACTGTAGAGCCCTCACAATGTAATCTTCACACCATAAATCATATCCCCTTCACTTAAACAAACTCTCTTCCCAGCACACCAACATGAACTCCATATGCACCGAGCTCGAGAAGACAAGAAAATGAATTCAACTAAAAATCTAAATCGGCCAAACAAGCAATTAAAATTAAGTAATGAAGATGCATGTGATGTGAAGTCTGCAAGGACAGTGAACAGTCCTAATGCGACAGGCCTGTTCCCCAGCACTAATCTCACGGTGAAGCCAGACAGCAGGTACAACGGCTGGATTACGGACGTTCTACACAGCGTTAATGCGAAGGAATACAAGCTGTTGCCGTGAGCAGATTTCATGAGACCTCATTCAACTCTTTGACATAAACTTTTAGTCTGACTCGCCCCCACACTTTCATTACTGTCAGAGCGTGCTGAATGACCAGTCAACCTCTACTCTTTTTCTTGTCTGTCATGATTTTTTAACTGTGGCAAAAGAAAGCCGTTTCCATTTGATGGTTTAATCGCTTATATAAGTCAAAGTTAAAGTTCAGTGATTGAGGGCAGAAAATATTCAGCAGTTATAGCAAATGTTGATGTGGCGTCCTTTAGAAAATTAAAAGCTGTGTGAAAATCAAGGTGAGCCACATTTGTGGATCGGAAAAGGGAAAAGGCATATCTTTCAATTGTTATCGCCACTGAAAGATAAGCTCAAATTAAAACACAATGCTTCTTCTTTTAAAGGTAAAAATAATTTATTAACCGGCACATGGTGGAGAGGTACAGGGAAGATAAGATGAAGTTTCTGAATGAAACTCGAACAGACATGTCAGAAGCATGTCATGTGCCACAGTACAGTCACGCAAAATTACAATAAATACACCTTATTTGCACATTTTCTTGTTTGAGTGGCGACTGATAGAAACTGGGTCAAAAACAGCTGCAGACAAGAACAGCTACTGGCTGAAAGATTAACTTTGAAGTGGAAAATGCAAATATCTAATTATGAAGGCCTGCAGGCTTTAGCTTCAGTCTTTTAGGTTAACAATTGCCGTCTTCTCATTTGTAATTATTCTTTATGCTAACTGATCAGGATGCACTGATACTGATACTACATTAAGGCAACGAACTGCAGCTTCCTGTTCGTTGAGCTGCTAGGCAGAGGAGGAGCAATGTCAGAGGTTGGGAAATGTTTTTCGGCAAGCGATGATGATAGAAGTAAGGAAGACTGCAAACCACGTTGTGCTAAGTTGTCAAAAGTGTGAAAGAAAAAATAGATCCGGCAATACAAGCAAATTGGTAAAACATGTCAAAACCAACACAGAGTTCAAAGAGTTTGCCAATGCTAGCGGCAGGAAGCACTGCAGAAGCGAAAGAAAAGGTCCAAAGTCAGCCCACCATCTGTAAATACGACATAAGCTCTTACATAGTAGATTGCTCTTGATGACCAGTCCTTATCAGCTGCAGAAAATACAGACTTTCATCGTCTTCTCAGCGTACTGGAACCTAAGAATGAGATTCCCAGCTGTCGCCACATCACACGCACAGTACTGCACAAGCTGCACAACTTTCTGAAAAAGCACTTTAACAGCTTGTTGCGGGACATTCTGGCCTTCAGCCACATATATTTGGACTAGAAGCGTCAGCCTAACGTCTCTCATCAGTTTAACTGTGTAGTGGATTGATGAGGATTTCATTCCATCAAGAGTCGTTCTACATGCAAAGCGGTTTCACGGTTTGCACGCTAGCCAAGGTGCAATGGATGATATAACACCCAATGTTAGAACTATAATTTTATCATTAGCTACTCAAATTTGTCCTCAGTACTTGGACTGACAAAAAGAGGTATCAGTGCATCCCTACTGGCTAAGTTGTTTTTCAGCAATGGAAAAGAATTATCCTTAAAAGAAAGTAAATATTACAAATGAGAAAAAACTTGGATCATGCCATAACTGTGCTTTGATTGTACAGACAAACTGAAGTGCACAGTAGAGGAGTGAGTACATGGCCGGCCCTTAGGGCTGTGCTGACATTGTGCTGACACTCTCATACTGTAACCCTGAGCTGTTGGGAAAGCTTTGTGACTGGATAAACAACATTTTTTTTCATAGAAAAACCTGTTTAACACTGTCACAGCTAAAGTAACGAAAACACGTCAGTTAAAAATAATTGTGCTTTGGTGCACGTATTTGCATTTATCTGTCATGCATTAAATATTTTAATATCCTTCTCTGGTCAATGAGGAGAGTGAGACAACTGTAAGGAAATAGTAGTTATGGGTTCACAGCACGACCTTAGGAAGTCACCAGCATACGTCAGAAAGCACCACGGCTGTGGCAGGTTCCTGCTGGCAGCACAGGTGCTCGCATCCACACACTAAGCACACACACACACACACACACACACACACACACACTGATGCAAGGATACTTGGCCAGGACACTGCAGATACCCCCTCCTAACCCCTCTGATATGCATAACTACACACGTAAAGATGCACACACACACACACTGCACACACACACACACAAAGTGCAGGTGCTCACACTGCCCCACCAGCTGTCCCTTGAAATGACCAAGACAGAAAGGACAAAGGAACAAAGAGACTACAAGAAAGAGGACTGAGCAGAGGCCAGCACTGACAGGCATGTGTACTATATGTGTGTGCATGTGTGTGCATGTGAGTGTGTGTTAGGTCATGGCTCACTTCCAACATACTGTACTGCCCTTAACCCAAATAAGGTCTTTGTTTAATCTGGACTGCTAGTGCGGTGTGTATATTTATAATGCATATGTACATTAGTGTTTATGTGTGTTTGTTTACAGTGCCTTTTGGTGACCTCTGGGAAGGTGTGCATGCAACAGACACAGTAAAGGCTCATTTACAAATGCAAAATCATTAAAAAACAGGTCCAGGTCAAAGACATAAAAATAGTGGCTCCTTCAGAAGTTTAAATGTGGAACTTAAATAACTTTGAGAATAATGTGGTGCTTCAGGTCAGCGTGGTCGATTCTTGTGACTTCAGATTATGTCATTGTCGAGTCTTGTCAGCTGCACGACGTATCATAAAAAGGTGTTCTCACTCGCTGCTACAAAAGACTGACAATCAGTTATGTAACCAAGGTCAGAGGGTCAGAGTAGCGAACACAGCGAGGGCACACCCTCCCTGGCTGTTAGCATTCCATAGTGAGCTGCACTGTCAATACCTGACACACTGGAGATGTACAGCACTGCTGTCCTGGCTCCAGACATGTCTAGTGTGACATCTCTCCCTGCAGCTGCACACAAATGGACAACATCCCAAATACTGCTATTATAAAAAGAAAACAGTAAAGGATAAATAACTTAAGTAGTTATATGAGCAATTACAGCAAAGAGAAACATTTTGCTTCCTCTTGCTGTTTTCTTTTCAGTTCTCTCACTGGGACCTACAAAGAAGCAAACAGACAATGGCTCATTTTAAAATGCAATGTGTACTTTCCTTTTGTAAGGCGCTAATCCGCTGTCCTTAACTCCTCTTACAGAGTGCGTACTGCTCCGACAAGGGAACCCATTGCTCAAATACTTCTGCGGTGTTAGGACTAAATGCTGCTCTATTTTTAAAGATGACAGCTACCTTGAGGTGACATGATAACCGATGAGACACTTTGTCACCCTTTACGGCAGAGCCAGCGATACTAATCCAATACAGTGTTTGTGAAATTCAGTGAATATTTCCTCACAGTCCGCTAGATGTCTGCTCTGTGTGAACGCTGTAAAAAAATATATTCTGATGTTTGTGAAGTCATGGCTCTGTCAATGGGAAAGAAGCACAGTGACATGGGCTGATAGACACGACAATAATCTAGTATGTCTTGTTTCTGCTCGTGCACACTCATGCTCAAGCACAAGAGAGGTGGAAAGCAGGCAGTGGGTATGAGTTGGATAATAAATATTGCACATGATAACTATCTCAATATGCTAAGTAGCTAAAGATCAGCACAAGCCACACCAAAAGCCAGCTATAATCCTCTGAACCCCCAAAACCTGCTAGCATGTTTAGGAGGCATATCATCTTTTTAAATAAAATAGATAAATTCTCCAAAATGACACCATTTATCAGAGCCAAAACTGTAATAACAGAAAGAATGATAGAATTTTCAGCCTCTTTGTTGGGAAATTAAACCAAATTTAAGCTTCAAAATTTGTTTAATCTCCTTTAAAAATTGTCAAAAACGCACCATTTGCAATAACTAGATTACGTAAGAAACTAATAATTCTGTTCTCCTCAGTGCAAGCATGACAGTATTAGTGATTCAGCTGTGACAGTCGCATAACCAAAAATTGGCAAATCTTTAGTTGAACTGTAGGCAGTGTACATGTAAAGCAGATATTAGACAAGGATGGAGATAAATAAAACATGTAAGTGGCAAAATGTCCTTCCGCTTAGATAAATTTTGTACTTGTGGTTCCCAGGTTGCTGGTGTTTGTTTTTTGGTAATTAAAAAAATATATATCTAAGAAAAGAAATTCAGCTTTTGTTGCTTATTTGTAATGGTTACATTATAGCTGTCACACGGCACACAGGGCGTTTCTGAGTTCTCTTTACTTTTAGTCATGAGTGTACCGTTTCCATGGAGGTGCAGGACTTTATACTGCTGTGAAAAATGAGCCCACAGTGAGTGATATTGTGACAAAAGAAAAAAAAATCCCCAGAAACTGCTTGGGGTTACATAAAAATAAATTATTTTGAAGATTGTATGTCCTTCTGCAACCGCTCTATACATTGCAGAATACAACACGGTATAGCTCACACACAGGGGAGGCATGTGGAAGCCTGCTGCCGAGCTACACAGAGTATTATATTGTGTTCTTGTCAAGTACAATAGTGCAGTAGCTTGTGGCAGCTTGTTAGACTGGGTGTTAGTCACAGGGATGGGCACTGTGGGGCTACAAACTGCTACAAGGTCATACTGAGATTACATTGTTGGAGGGGCTAACAAATAAAATGCACAGTCACTCAAACACATACAGCCCTTGTCCAACAGGGATTGTACTTGGCTGATGATGGCGACTTCTAAGCAAATTTCCACACGTAAAGTCCTTGTGAAACAGGCACAGAAAAAGTCGGAATGTTGACTTTTCTCCATCACGTCTAACTTTAATATATCTATCACATTTGGCTCTTACATTCTGTCAGTATTTGCATCAAAATCCCAAAGTCCAATCTAGGGAATCACTGCCAATGAAGCCCGCAGCAGAACTAAAGGTTTAAATGAGGGCAGCGATTCTGTAGTGACTGAATCTGCCTTTCTATACAGATACAAAAAAAAAAAAAGAGAAAGGATCTGTGCATTAGGAAGTACATACACACACAGAAACACACACAGGGTTGTCTCAGGTCAGGGAGTTCTAAGTGCATTCTCTTTTGACACATACTGTACCAAAAACCCTCACACTCCACTTAACACTGGTACTCCACACACACGGTGCGTACACACTGACACACAGGAGTGCCCCGAGTGTCTATACATGATTAAAAGACTGAAAGTGGGGCAGGCACACAGTTCTCGCTCTGTGAAATTACTGCAGTTCCTTTTAGGCTACCTCAACACACACACACACACACACTAACATCCAACCAATTCTATGTCCAGTAAACGTGCGCGGATACATGCACACAATCGCACGTCTGCAACCCACATAGCTTTGGTTCAATAATTGAGTGATTCCCCCGATGAAGCATCAGCGGAAAGCAGAGCAAAATACCCAACCACTTACTGGTGCTGCCCAGACGAGAGATGACCTTTTTAAAAAAATAAATCAGTCTTTCCCTTCTGTTCATTTCCCCTCTGAAATGATGCTTTCCTGTTCCTCTGCATTGCACATGACGGCGGTTATAATTATTTTATGGTATTATCTGAGAACCCCAAACACCAGACATTAGGCTCCCCAACAAGGGCTCAGTGGGTGCCTATGAAAGTGGGCGAAGATTTTTACGTGAAATCAGCTTTTAATGTAAAAATCCCAGCTAACTTTTGTAATTTTAATAGTTATAATTGAATCAGGTTTCACTGTTTAGCTCTGCATATTTTAGGAACAGCTTACACAAAGCTTTTCAACAGCGCACAAATTAAAGGATCAATTTAAAGGATTAAATAAAACATCCAGGGGAATTGAAAGGCATCATTAAAGTGAAATCAGTGGCCATAATGCTTGCCTTGCTGTTGATACGTAATTGCAAAATGCTGCGTGCTGAGATATTATTTGGAAATAGCACAGTCGTACACAGAAGCTCTCCGGTTTGCGCCCAGGCCTGGGCCTGGGATCTTTCTGTGTAGAGTGTACATGTTCTCCCTGTGCATGCGTGGGTTTTCACCGGGTACTCCAGCTTCCTCCCACAGTCCAAAAACATGCTGAGGTTAATTGGTGTTTCTAAACTGTCCGTACGTGTGAATGTGAGTGTGATAGTTCAGCTCTATGCGTAGCCCTGTGATAGACTGGTGACCTGTCCAGGGTGCTCCCCGTCTTCACCCCAAGTCTTCTGGGATACACTCCAGCTGCCCCATGACCATAATAAGGGCAGTTAATGGATAGTCTAACACTCATTAGAAAATTATGCAATTGCAGTGCATTGCTGTGATATTCTGTGCAAGACTAGATTTTTCTTTGAACTCATTCTCCACTGTTACAGGATCATCTCAGCATTTGATTTATAATGTCTGAATTTTTCCTAGAAAACATTTGCAAATTTTCCAAGCACCATAAATAGGTCTCAGGGAATTCAGATGCCAGAGTGGGTTTGCAGCACTCTGAACTGCAAACATATTGTCTGCTTCAATAAATCAATTCTTTTATTCAGATATCTAATGGAAAGGAGACAACAGTCAAACCCTGGCCCTTGGTCTGATTCCTACATTGTTACTTCAGGCATTACACAAGTACTCACTGCAGATTATACTAATATATGTGATACTACATAAATAATATTTTTGCCTTAAAAGTGAATAGTCGTATTTTTTTGACAGACAAAAGATTTCCACTATCAAATATCAGTAATTAAACACAGAATTTGGAACAAAGCAATTCAATTAACTTCAGTAGTCCTTCCTCTGTGCCCGACCAGAACTCAACAATCCTTAATTAAACCCCAGATATCTCGAACAAGATGGTCAGACACAGACATATTTTAGGCAGATCCAGCTCATACTTAGTCATGTACAAATGTTAGGAATCAGGCTGGAATTGTGTTCTGACTCATTGTACCTTGGTCTGGGAAACGCAGCTGAAAAGATTTCCAATATATTCAGCTGCACAGATCTACAAGAACAGGAACACAAGACAAACTGTAGCACTTAGACTGAATTAAATTTGCATTTGCATGATTTACAAATACTAAATTTAATATGAGGAACATGTACTATGAGAAATGTTTTTGGTTGCTGTTTATTATCTGTTTTATCTCTCTTATAGAGAAAAAATGGCTCACGGCATCATCATATTTTTCAGTTAACCAAGAAATTATGTCTTAAACATATGCTCTACAGTTGGGAGCAATTGATCTGAGTTGTGTTTCCTGGAGGACATAAAAAAAAAGGAACACTAGAGTTCAGGTTACAAATCTCTGTGTACAAAGTCGTATTCTTTAGGAAACTAAACAACCTAAGCTAAGCCATATCTGGTCATAATTTCTTTGTTGGTCTTGTGAAGCTTACAAACAAAAAAACATAAATGAGTACAGGACACAAGCTTACTACTTTTACGAGGCATTATGAAACTGTGCCTCAGCTTTAAAAGATTACAAGTAAACAACAACAATATAAACCCAACAAATCTCTTCTCCAAAGCTGGAGCAGAGAGGACTGAGTAGAATTACTATTGGTGGACTCTAATCATGTGTTGCGCTTGGCAAACGCACTTAGGAAAGAGAAAAACCTTTGCAAAAAGTTCAAATAGAAGCCTGCAAATCCAGCAGCTTCTTAGCAGCCTTGTGCAAGTTTTCCGAGAATTAGATCATAGGCCAGGAGAGGGGAATTGGGCTTCTATGTTGCGATTTGGGGACCAAAAGAACACTTTTGCAACATTTATCTTTGTACTTGTGATGTGCCCAGCTTTTTTGATTGATCATTCTGTTTGAAAATGGGTTCCTCTGTTTCATCATCATCACCAGAAAACCAGGGAAAAAAGATGCAACGCTATAAACGGTCAGTTCTAAGAGAAGCTTTCCTGAAACGCAGCTAGCCTGTGGGTCACGTTGATAAAGCAGACACTTGTTGCAGGTCAGCAGATTCAAACATAATCATATTTCACATTAAAACATACATTCAAGCTCACATGCAATTAATGTGCTTGTAAATGCATTTTACAAACACGCATAGATAGCAAACAATGCTAATGCTGACAATGTTTTGGGTATTTTGTCATTTTTCAAACACATTAAGCTCTTATTAAGGGTAAAGGCTGCAGTATCTCTTTGAATAGACAGACATTGAGCAGTATTTTGCAGGTATATGCTGTACAGCGCTATAAAAAGTATGCAACCCCTTTCTTTTTTATTTCTCTTTAACACTGATTCATGGTCAATATAATTCTGCTTTTTGGACAAGAATGAAAAAAAAGACAAATGAAAACAGATTTCTACAGAGTAATGTCAATTATTTGAAAATATAAAATGTAAAATCAGTGATTGTATAAACAGTAGTAGTAGGTTCATGTGATTCCACACAGGTGAAGCCAAATGGTGCTAGAAGTCACACAGTGAAACTGAGATCATCTAAGTGCAACGAATGATTCATCGGTGAATCAGTAGTCCTGACTACAGCTGAAGACCAAAAAAAAAACACTCTGAGAAACTCTGTTCAAAGGTTATCAAAAAGCATAAGTTGGGATAGAAACAAGAACATTTCCAAAGCACTGAATATCAACTGGGGAAGCTAAATTCATCAATAAAAATGGAGGCAGCAAGGTGGCTAACACTATCACCCAGTTCTGAATCTCGGTCTGGGGTTTTTCTGTTTTTCTGAGTTTGCCTGTGCCAAATTGCTATCATAAAAGCCTGACTAAATTCATTATAAATCACTGTTGAAAAGTTATAAAAAGACAAATCCTCCACAGAGGGGTGAATACTTTTCAGAGGCACTGGCATTTAGCCATTTTCTAACCTAACATCTGCATTTCCCTTCCTGTCAATATACTGACATCACCAAGACAACCAAACACAAACACCAGCAATAGTAACTATGCAGCAAGACAGTATTAGCTGACTCATAGTTTGCAATCTTAGTGACCAATGCCTTCTCAAACCTTTAATGTACTGCCCACATCCAAAACAAAACACCTGCCTAGTGCCTAATGTTCACGTACTATAACAGGCGTATGCTATGCTACTCTTACACAGATACAAACATCTTGTTAGACAAAGCTATGAATAGCAGCCATCACATACCAGCAAATATGTGTGACGCAAACAATGAGCAGCGAGCCTGTCAGGAAACCACAACTGAATCATGGCGAGAAATGGCTGTAATCTGGCTGTAGCTCTAAAAACACACTCTTACTGACAGGATGGTTCTTCAAAATCTCACTAGAAACATGCTGATCAGCACTGGAGAGTACAAGCAGTCTGCTGTGGGTCTGTTGGGGTCTTACATGTGCTTCTCAGCTGAACACAGTATAAAAAACATGCTGTTCTGCATTAGTGGTAGCTGTTATGACAGGTGTATTCTGTTCAAGTTCGATGTCCTGAGCAAACATGAATTTTGCATGCTTTAACTCATAATGACCTGTCCCTTGACCCATATGCACACACGAATTCTGGTGCCTCTCCCCAACACACCAGTCCTCTCACTGAGGGAAGAGTGTTTTGGTATCCATGAAATGCCTCCTAAAAGGTGTACACTACCTCTGTACTCTCGCCCCCACACTTTCACTCTACAGTTAGGTAGCGTGTCCTGTCAGGTTGCAAATGCACTCAGCTATCCATCTCAGGCAGCCTCACTAAAGGTAGTGTGGGGGCAAATAGCTAGCAGAGATAATGGCACGTCATATAGGATTAAAGCAAGCTGACTGGGCACTCACATCGAAAACCAAAGCACTGCTGGACTAACAGAGAAAGGGGAGGGGGCAAAACATGTTTTCACTCAAAAAGATGATCTATTTGCGGGTTTTGAAGCTAATCGGAGGTGAGAAGTTTAACAGGAGGAGTTCCACTCTTCTGAGCAGACAGCAATAGTAGGAATCCATTCAGAAACTGCCTTGCTGTGAGAAATATTTTAAGACTCGCAGAACACATAAACGATAACACAGTGTAGTAAATGCAGCATGGAAACTCGTAACTGTTTTATCTGTGTAGCAGTGCAGTGGCATTTATAGGGCATGCTATTAGAGGAAAATAGTAGAGAGCACAGAAGCAATGTCAACGACAGACAATAAAGGTTAAGCCCAGTAAAAGTTATTAGCAGGGCCCTTAATCACCGTTATGATCTTATACCTCTGCACAACGCCTACATAACTAAATGGAAATAACATCAACGTTCAAGAGCAAGTTAGCCTTTGCATTAAAACCTCATTTAGAGGGATCCAACTACAGGGCGAAGCTTCCACATCCACATTGTCTGTAGATTTATTG
The DNA here is from genome assembly GCF_021347895.1 of Acanthochromis polyacanthus. Lineage (NCBI taxonomy): Eukaryota > Metazoa > Chordata > Actinopteri > Pomacentridae > Acanthochromis > Acanthochromis polyacanthus. The sequence goes on along the minus strand of NC_067123.1, from coordinate 33,681,042 downwards.
CTCTCACAGACTATTACATTTATCTTTTTACATTATGTGCTACGACCATACATTTTGCTTCTTTATGGGTAAAGAAATTAGACACCGAGTTTCCAAGAAGGCAAGTTCCTCAGCTCATCATCCTGAGATACCTACTTATCATATGATAATGACGACGATGATTCCAAAACCACCTAATGCTATAACTATGGCCTACAGAGATCTGACATCTGGGAAGTTAAACAAGTTCCCGTAAGAGCAATTAAGGTTATGGAATGTACAGAAAGCAGAGTTATTTTGATCTGTTGAGGATGCATAGTAATTTCCCATTAGGTCAACTTTCTTCTCCTACCGCAGGTATTTCCCGTGGGCAAGCCCCTGCGGATGGGTGTGTACTGTTGCTAAAGCACAGCTGCACAGAGTGTATTTGTGAGTGCGTTGTACGCTCATGCAAATATGTGTCAAGGATGTGTAAATGATGTAACTCGCATGTGAACCTTGCAAATGTGTGAGATACATATGAGTCGTGAGGTTGCACATGGACATCTCTTGATTGTGCATTAGGGGTTAAATGGCATGAGTGGGGCTCTCTTGTGCATTACTCTAAACACCTGTGGCAGCTGATAGTAAATGACAGTGTCAGAGAACCGGGCCTGGCCTGGCCACACTGAAACCTCACATTAACCTCATTTATCTGTAATGTAGCTCATCACCTGACCCAACTACACAGTCACTTGCTGATTAATATGCTGCCACAAAAAACACAGCACACAGAAAAACATGGTCACGCTCTAATACTTGCAATGAATGTACATGTAGACACAGAAATATACAGTCATAAAAATGTCTAGATGCGAATACACACAGCAAACATGCATGCATGATGTATACAGCTTCTGAATAGCACAGGACAGTAATTTTCTCAAGCTAACACAATGTGTAAAATTGCACTATAAATTATTTTTAAATGTCAACTTGTGGAAAAGATTATACTGACCTGTAAAAAGGAAAATCTTCATTATAAAGCACCGAGTGGAAAAGAGCAGAAAGATGTTGATTTCTCTCTATGTATCAGTGTGGTGCCATACACAACACTAGACAGAAATTAATTCTGTAGGTATATTCTGCTGTAATTGTCTTGCACAGCGCTTTTGTCGCCACACTTGAAGCAGGAGTGATGCCACCATCTTACAACATGTCTATGTAATTTATAGCTCCAATTAAGTCGCCTCTCCTCAGCCAATAATGCATACAATCCACTTAGTTTCAAGGGATGCTTTGGTGCTCATCAAGCAACAGCAGCGGGCCACTGGAGTAATTTTGTGAAAACAAATTATCAAAGACTCTGTTGTGGGCCAGTGAGAGAAAATAGAGAAAGATACCCTTTCCAAAGAGGTCCTGATACTGTAATTGGTGACGGACTCCTGGGGATCAGTGGCAGGTGAAAAACATCCTGGCTCACTCGACTTTATCTCTCAAGCAGTGTTTTAGCACACCTACCCGGCTGTCATAGCCAAATGTCCCTGTTCCAATGTCAGGAGCTTACTACATACTGTAGCGAACGGAAGGGCCAGGAATAATAGCCAGTCAACCAGGCAGCCAGACATGTATCCAGAGAGCTTGTCAGCTAGCTATCCTTCAGCCAAGCCTCCAGTTAAATGTCCAGACAGATGAGATTGATCCACAGCCAGCAAGCCAGCCATCCAGTAAAAAAGGTGAACCGGCCAAGCCATAACTAGCAGCCAGACAGACAGAGGAAGAAGGCCAGGAATCCAGCCACGCATTCAGAAACTTGCTCTATTCAAACCACACCACAGTTGTGTCAGAGAGGAAATAGTTTCGGCCTTACAGATGCTGTTTTAAATATTGCTTGTGGTTTGGCTGCACAGGCCTGCCTCAACCTGTCATAGAGTGCTCACCCATGTATGGCACTGACCATATGGTGACCCAAGCCCTTTGTTTCCATGGTCGATGCATTGTCAGAAAGAGGATGGAGACAGCAATTAGCCCTTGAAAGACTGGAATTCAAGCCTTCATTACACATGCTGCATGCCAAACCATGAATGAAATTACATGTTTTAGGATGCACTGCAGTTTACCTGTCCGTACTGCCATGTGCTGTGTCTCAACATCAGCATCCTAAGGAGTAAACAGTAGTAAGGGAAAGGAAAGTTTTGCCAACAACAACATTGGTGAAGGGTGGGTTTTGGTATTCCAGGGATTGTTTCTATCACTGGCCATTTTCCTGTTATTGAATTCCTCTCACTCAGTGCATATCCTTCTGGCTCAGACTTAAGTCATTGTTGATACCCACACACCCACCTTGCAGCTAAAGATCTGGGGAGGTGCTGCTCCTAACAATGAGGGTAGAGGTACAATTAGATGAACATGAACAGTCATTTTTAAACTGAAATGCACATTTCTTTCAGATTAACCACAACACAGTGGGTCATTTCTGTGACCAGACACATTCAATTCCAGCACAAAGCTTCAGCTACCACTTAACATACTTAAGGCTGCAAATTTCAAAGAAGTGACCCTGAAGAACGGGGTTAAATTATAAAGACACCACTGAAGAGAGCAAGGTTGCAGGACAGATTTAAAGCGAATAAGTGTACTTTTGAAGATGTCAACTGAATGAACACAAAAAGTAGCTTGCAAGAAAAGACTCTCATGCATTGTGTAATTGAAATTAGGAAAATTCTTCTGAGGTTTTCTGACCATGAGGCAGAATTTTTGTTTATTCAGCTGTCTGGGATACATTTTGTGATTGTTGAGGCTAAACAAGACAAGGGCTATGAAGGTGTTTGGACATGGAGGCTAATATGGAACATCGATTAGTAGGGATGGCCTGATCAAAGTATTTTTGCTGCTGTTCCAATCCGAGTCATTTGAGATTTAAAGGGGAACTTCATTTTTTTTCAACCTGTCCGCCCTAACGTGCTTTTTGCCCCACACTGATCGGCGCAAGAGCTCGCGCCAAAACCGGTGTTTTGGGGTGAGCTATCGCGCATTTTCGGAACGAGATTTGCTTTCTAGCATCCTGAGATTTGGATACAGGCCACAACAAAGAGCGATCGCCATGTAATGTGGAGGTTTCCGTTCACTTCTCGTCTCTAGTATGTTGTGGGACACTCGTTGAGACTATCTGAGCCGGTCGGTGTGGGGGAAAAGCACGTTAGGGTGGACTTTGACGCGGGGGGGCCAGCTGCCCCATACTTTTCGCTAGCCGAGCTGCTAACTGAGCTGCTAAGCTGCCTGCCTGGCTAAATACTGGAGCTATGTCGAAAATTCATTTCTCCATCACTCACATGTATGAAATGACATGGAAACAGACCCCAGGTTGAAAAAAACCGAAGTTCCCCTTTAACGTCTGTCGATCCAATCTGTCACCCAAGTTAAACAAAATGCGTTCTTCCTACAAGGGGGGGGGTTTCTATGAGGGAAGTTCTCTAGCAGTCAGTCCCATTCATTTCATTCTAGGAAGCTAAAATGATGATCAATATTAGATTAATCTGCAGCCCAAGTTAGTTGTTACATTATATCTTAATCTTTACACAGACAACACCTGTGAATATAATACTAATGTGCAGATAATATAAATCATTACTGTTGTGCACCAATATATGTACATGACCCCAATTTCTAGTATTCTTCTTTCATCTCTCTCCCTTATCACTATCTAACTGGCTGTGTCCCAGGTTGTCAGCTTATCCCTGTCCCAAGCCTGCAGCTCTATGGGGAAGAGAGGAGTCTGCAGGAGCTGTCTGCCTGCCAGTCAGTGTCAACTCCCCCCTGTAATCCTCTACTGCCTCTGATAAGGACAAGCGAGAAGAGAAGAGAAGAGAAGAGAAGAGAAGAGAAGAGAAGAGAAGAGAAGAGAAGAGAAGAGAAGAGAAGAGAAGAGAAGAGAAGAGAAGAGAAGAGAAGAGAAGAGAAGAGAAAACTACAGAGGCAGAAATGTACATACAACTAAATGTTTTTTGAAGTGTGGAGATGAATGCAAACATTATTTAGAGACTAGAGTAACAGTTTAAGAAGCAAAACCAGATTCCAATCCCTCCAGCAGAGATGTGGTTTTGTCACTGAGCAAGTCACAGCTGAAAGAGCTTTGAGAAACTGCCGTGTTATGAACTATATAATGCAAGACGAAGTAATTCAAACAACATTTGAATTCCCAGTACAAAGTGAACTGTTATCAGTCAGGTTCTCCCTCATTTTTTATCTTGACCCTCAAACGGCCGATGCCTGAAACCGTTCCCTCTCTGCCAGCCTTTGCTCCCCACATGATCAAATATGAATCAAAGCAGTGAGATCACAGGAGGAGCATGCTGAATTAACTATAGCATGATGACTTAACACGAGGTATTACATTTGATGTATAGCTCATGCACAGTAATAATCTTTCCAGGGAGAGTTTATGAAACAGCTCAGAGGATCTTGCTCATTTGATGAGTTGCTTAGTTTAAAATTGATGCTGGAATTCAAATTTGTAGCTCGAATGATTGCAATTTTCCTACAGTAGCACTCATTTAGACACTAGACAAAATAGAGTTTGCTCCAATTCAGTCTTTTACGGCAACTTGTCTGGCATATAGACAACTGTATATCATGTCAGCAACACTGGCAGCCATTACAGAGCCAAAGCCAACACACGGCTGAACTAAGTCCCAAAGCCAGCTTCCCTTTTTCACATGGTTATTGAGCCATGCGGCGGCTTATCGACCCAACAGTGTAACACAAGTTTGTAGGATGGCTTCAGTCCTCCCTCCCCTTATTTCTCTTCCTCCATCTCTTTCTCTCTCTCTCATTCAGACACTATTTTGGTCATTCAGAAGATTGGTATGGATTAGTTTGCCACTTGAAAATAAAGACGGTAAGCACAGAAACAAGGTCACAACAGACAAAGCAAATTTATACATGCACTCATTTCAAATAAAAGCAGAACAGTGACGAATATGTCTAAGATAATTATATACTTTTTTTTTTAAAAATGCTCGCTGGAGCGTCAATTAATGTACTTGTCAAATTCACAAGAGGTCTCCTTGACATTTATATTATCAAACCCCCCCCCATTCTTGATACATGAATTGCAGATTTAAGTGCCTGTCATTGGATTCAATACAAACAATAGACTAAGAAGCACAGGACTGTACACTAAGCAATAGAAACACATGATAATAAACGGTGGAATGTTCTTTCACACAAAATACAAAAAAAAAAAGCGCTCATTGATCCCCTGTAAAGGCGAAACACTGTGTGTGAGTGTGTCCTTTCTCTTGTGTGCATGCATGTGTACTCGGTGCACTCATGAATAGAGGAGGATGAAAGGAAAAGCTGAAAAGGTCTGAGCACACTGCATGGTTCAACGAGACAGCTCAATCTCTTGATCTGCCCCCATCCCCACCCACCACGCTTTACTTTTTCAAAATCATTTTTCTCACACACTCGTGTTCTTTTTTGGTCCCACTCACTGCTCCCCGCACTGTTTTTTTGTTTGTTTGTTTTTTGTCCTTCTTTATTCAGTTCTCCTCCTTCGATCCCGCACTTCCTACATTGTTGTCATAAAGCTCCATTTCTAGGCAACGCTGCTCCTTTTCTCTCGCTGTAGCTCACGGGCAGCTTCTAGCAGAAAAGGAGACAACCGGGGATTAACTTGTGACAGCAGTCTGGTGTGAATGTAGCAAAGAGGGGCTGACATCATTTTAATTATCCCACATCAAACAGGAAAATGTTTGTGTGTGCAAGTGGCACGAGATCAGACAGAAAGGCATGCGGTAAAGCAATGGGAGAGCAACGTCTCATCGATACGCTGAGCATTGTCGCTTGCTGAAACACATCGTTTACCCTGTAATTTGTGTGAAAAACTATTCATATGCATGTTTTTTGTCTCTTCTTTTGGTATATAAATTTTAAAAGCTCTCATTTCTGAAGTCAGAGTGGGGGCAGCTACATATTTTTCTGAGCACGTTTGCTTTATAAGTGTCTTGTGTTTGGTTACAGCATGCTTGCCCTACATGTACACTAGAGTTTACAATTAGGGCTCTTGTAACAAATAAAAAGAGTTTTTTTTTACTGTAATAGTGCTGTTGTGAACATATTAATTGATGTAGTATCATTTAAATATGAGTTAATGTCTATTATCTTTATCATCTGTTCCACCACCATGATCAGACAGAGGACATCACAATTTTTTTTTTTTTTTTTGAGTTTATATCTCAGGTCATTTGTGTAAGATTATTTCATATTTCAAGAGGCGGGTCCACATATATGCACAGCATACGCCTGCGGTGTATGCCTTGTCAAACTTACTCTGTACGCAAATGTTAAGTGTAAGTATTGTTCCAGCTAATTTCTCTACAAATATACACAGACACCTGTTTCACACGCTGTTTGATCTATCCGACCCTCCACCCATCACTCACTCGGCCCATATTTGCAGAGTATAGAGCCATTCCTGTCGCTTTTATTCATTCAGCCGTGAAATCTCCACCCAATCATTACCTGGAAATCTCTCACTGTCTCCCCCTCTAAACAACACACTCTCACTGATACAGATTTCCCTCTTTTCCCTGACACAGGCAGCAAATTCCAAAGACAAAAGAAGACACTCTGGCATGATCTAGCAGATGTGTGTATTCACGTGCGTTTTGACCGTGCGGATCCATGTGCACATATGGCTCTGACAAATGAGCCAAGCGCAGTTAAATGGCTTGTGATTAGGACACATTGGCTTCTAATTGCCTCTCATTACCATTTGAAAGTGAGTGGCAGCTGGAATCAAAGGCTATGGTGGCAGTGGTAAAGTGCATGTGTGCGTGTGTGTGTGTGTGTGTGTGTGTGTGCGCGTGTGCGTGGTAAGTGGGTAGGTGGGTGGGTGGAACAGCACATCTGATTCACAGCGGCACGACTGCACAAAAGCATGCTACAGCTTGGTCTTTCCTTCATGTTTGCCCTCCTAACTAAGGCTTTGCTTTGGGAAATCTGTAATACACTGAACCTGCTCCTCTTATGGACGTAATCAAAAGCTGTGCTCCGTCAATCTGAAACTCCTTGAAACTCCGAATCCAACTACTCCGTCTACTGTTCCTTCTCAGTTCTTGGTATGCCCAAAACAACTCTGGGTTTCAGTGTTTCATCGTGACAGTTGTGGACACTCAGTACCTGGTTAATCCTTACCTCCCCACCTCAATCCCCACCAGACCCTCTGTTTACGTACCTTTTCAAAGCCTGTCTATCTTCACCCGCCTCCCATTGTTAACATATCTCCTCTCGTCATGCACCATCCTTGAGTCTTCCAGTCGTAAGTTGTCAAATCCCATCTTGAAAGTGATGAGTTTAACTTTTGTTCCACCCCAACCCTGAAATTCCTTTTCTAAAATCCCACAGTGTACTATCATAGCACCAACGCTGCCTTATTTAAATTCACGGTGCAGCTGACTTTGGCCCACGCTCAACTCTCCACTCGTCTCAGCCAAACTGTAGCACAGACTGTCCTTAGAACCGCCTTAAAACAAGCATCATCTCCTGTAATGACCAATTCTGTGCACCAGTGATGAATGATGGATGTGACCAGTGATGGATGAACTCTTCAGCAGAGCATCACCGTTAATAAACAACAACAAAAAAAAAAACCTTTCCACAGCGTCCCACAGGGATTAATGCTGGGTCCCATTTGTTTCATCAACCTCCTTGCCATCGTTCCACATGAAGGTCTGCCTGGTTACAGAGTTAACGCTCATCTCTGTATTTCCAACTACCCTCTACTCATAATAAAACTTTGATTTAGCTACAAAAGAATCCACAAAATGATCTTAATATATCTTTGATTACATGTAACTCTCTCTGTTTTCTAACATTTACTTAACTCGCTTTGATTTTTAAAAACACCCTGTATAAGACTAAAGATAATACTGAACAGTTAAAGAGCAGATGTGTAGTCAGGGATTCTTTTTATATTGCCATTTCAATGAATATATAGGCTATTCACATCACTGAACATGAAAGATCACTCCAACATGATCTGTGAAAATATAGGCCAGTTATTCATTCATTACCAACCGCAAAATGAAATGATAAAAAGAAAAAAATATCTACTTTTAGGCTAAACTCATATAAACTACAGTATCTCTATTCAAAATATCAGTGTTAAAAGAGCTGCTTCATAACAACCACAGGAGATCACATAAGATTATTTTTCATTTCTGTATAGATGGATCCCTTTAACCCTAATCATGGGCAATGCAGATAACATCTTAATTCTGCTAAACAGATTTATGCCAAAAGAAAACTCTTGGTGTTGCAATTAGTTTGCATCTCATAGACAACTGGCTTTTGTCCATTGTACTGATAGTGAAAAACACCATGATCCCTGCTATTGCACAAGACCTATGGATAACAGCAGACTTAAATTGCCTTCATAACAGCATTTTCTCCACACAAAACTGCTGAAAAACGCTGAACATCTTATGGTGATGTTTACTGTAGAATGAAAAATGTGTTTACTGGATAGAGCCACAGCAATCAATTCAATTAATCAGTCACTCACTCCCATAGCCTTAAAAGTTTCTGCTCACATCCTTCACAGAGAACGAAGCTCCCAAACGGTAGCAATTTCTGTTAGAATTATATTGACTGGAGATCCCTTGCAACAACAGTGGAGAAACAGAGATGTCCAAAACCTAATCATAAAATCAACACAGGACCCGGGGGAGGCCTTTTTAAGTGAGCTGTATGGACTATTAAGGCACTCCAATGCACTTTAAACACTGCAACTGTTTCCTAACACAGAGTGTTGCAAGCGAGAGAATCACAAAGCAGCAGGAACAAAACTATAATTACCGCCTCGCAGTTGTGTGCCTCCATCGAGCTGCAGTTTACATCCCTGTCTGTCCAGGCTCACATAATATATGTCGAGGAGACTTTGAATTCCATTGAGAGAAACAATTAGAAAATCAGAGCCAAATTTCTTTGTGTGTTCCCATGCTTGGCCAATAAAGCCGATTCTGAGGGAACACAAAGCTGTTGCCATGACAGTAGACGAAGCTTCAAACATAGATGTTGCTGCAAATAAGCAACAAATTCTAAAAACGTTCATTGTTCGTGGGGCACACTGACATCTTCAAAACAGGAGAACAAAAGATCTACACAGTCAGTACAGTTGCATGGTGGCCACCTACGATCAGTGTCACCAATTCAGTATTCAATCAAATGCAAAATATGGTCACAGACTGTCCTTTTGTACCCGGGTTATTGTGTCAAATAAGAGCTGATAAATGTTTCTGGAGAACATGATGATGAGGCCACAGCAAAGTTGACTTCTGACCTCTTGGATAGTAAAAATCATCACTTTATCTATTTATCCAATTAGACATCAGTGTGAAAATTTGTCAGAATCAATGTGCTATGACCAAAAGTGTGTTTTGTGGGGTCAACTGAGAGGTGAACTTAGACCACCAAATTGTAACCAGCTCATGATTTAACACAATTTAATGAAAATGTTCTGGTGATATTAGTTTCACAAAAATGAGACAGACGCACCAATGGACATCCTGAAGACGTAATAACCCTAGCTATGGTTGCTGTCAGCACAGAGGCGCTAAACTGATACTATCCACCAGTAAATGTTTTTACAAGAGCCATATTATTATAAATATTATCTGGGCAGATATGTAGAATTTCAAGACTTGGATCAAGATTTCAGTGAAAAAAACACCTTTGAGATCTGTGAAAAGTTAATAAAACCCTCCAAAACACTAATATAATGTGCATATATTGTATTGGAATTTTGGAATTTGTGCTGCATTTTCCCATGTGTTTAAATCAATATTTTTAATAGCATATTTGAAAAGCATTGGATTAGCAGTATGATAAGGGGTGCAGAGTTACATTAAGTCGCCACTATATTAGGTACACATCTGAAACATAATGCAATCAAAGACAGTAGCTCTGCAATAAACTCTATTTATGCAAAGCTAAAACGTGATTACAGGCAAATGATCATATTTGGTAACTTCTGCACACATTCAATATGGCATTGCTCCCGCCTCTTAATGAAGAAGTGTGTGGTTTTCACTCAGCCAATCAGCAAAGATCACAGCACACTACACTGTAGCATCCGACCAATCAGCAGAGGCCTTGAATGCGTCAAAATTTCCCTTTTCTTGGAAGTTGGAAAAAGATGGAGTTTCGGCTCGGTCCTCTTCCATATTTGCAGTCAAAACATCAAAACTAACCACGGTTAGGTGATGAAACTCACACATTTTACGGTTGAGTAGTTGTGCTAAGTGATGATGTATGCATTTCTTGGAACGTTTTTTTTTTTTTCCCATCACTTACAGGCAATGAACCATATATGGCAACTTCACTGACCTTAAATTTGAACATTAAAAATTTAAATTTTGAAAAATATCACAAAAGCAACAAAGTCTTATGTCCTCCAATAACATTCAAGGTTTGAAATTTTGAATTTGATCGGATTTCAATGAGTGGTCTTTAAGGGATTTAAAAGATGGTGGTGATGGTGGTGGTGTACTGGACTGCATTACATTTAACAGTTCCTAAAATTTTGTTCACCTCATTAGCACACATGAGGGGGTAAAATACTACAAACCTTTTTCAGAGTACTGCAGTCCAACCCTAACTGTCACAAAAATCAACTAAAATTAAAAATGTAGATGCTCTGCAAAAGTAGAGTGTTTGTGTTGGATTGCACTGGACTTCACATGTGCACCTAAAAAAGTGGATACAATGCATTAAGCCCCGTAGCAGCAAACATAACTCAGACATATCAACACTTCTATGTTTGTTGTGCGCAATGGAAACTTAACACTTCTGACACGCATATATATTTATGGTAGTTTATATTTCCTATATTCCAGGCTTTGGTTTATGGGTATAGCTTAGTGAAAATTATTCAATTGTGTGATTTTTCTCACAGATATTACAATTTGATTTTCAATATAAGGTTTTAAAGTCAAATAAATTTGGTTCAATATTCACTGCAGCAGATTTAAAACATGTCAAAAGTGTGATTTTCACACTAGTAGGACTTCATGTATATTTAAAACATTGCCAACATATATCCTAAACTGCAACCTTTGGAATTTGCTAAGTGTATTACTTCATATTGTATTTTTAATTTGAAATCAATCATCCCTATTTCAGCTGTATTACTAATAAATGCTGTCATACTTTGAGTTTGGCTTTCTGCTGACATGTGTGCAGTATTTATGCAGTCATTGCACACTTCTGACATGAGAAGGCACATAATCAACAAGTACAGCATAGCAGACTGATTTCTTCTTTTTTTTTTAAGTTGGAAATCCACACAGCCACCATGAGAGAAAAAAGGGGAACATTTAAAAGTGTAAACACGCTGCTGGTGGAGGAGAAGAAGTGTGCAGCTTTTACACCTCCTGCAGCTACTATCCTGTCCGTCCACTCATTTTTGGATGCCGTATTAAATTCATAATGTGAGTGAAAGCATAGGCTACCACTTGGGACGCATAGCCTTACCCTGCTCCGAGGTGTAAACAGAGTAAAAATAGCCTGCTATCACAGGCTTCCCTACAGTCCCGTTATATAATGGTCCAAGCTAGGATGAATGACATCACGGGTAGTCCTGCAATCACAAACCGTATGTCCTTTACAACCAGCTGCCAATGTAAAACACACTGGAGTAACCTATATGCAACAATATATCGCATTCAACCTACATGCAAAACACACGCAACTACGTTTCGGCTCATTTACACGGACTGTGCTCAGTAGTTGTTCGCCTCTTTTCTCGTGTGGAGAAAAACACTTCCGCGATGGTGAAACGTAGATAAAAATGTAATTCTTGCCTTTGACAGCCCGTGTCAGTCGCAAAAGAGTTGAAAAGAACACACAAGCGACACATTTCAGCCGGGTGCGACAATGTTGGGCGCTGAGAAAGCAAAGAGCAAAAATGTTTGAGGTCGAGTGGCGCAGTTAGTGGAAGTAGCATCGCTCTACCCGACACCAACTCGACCGGCGGACGCGCTCCTCGCTCGGTCACATTCCAGCCGAAGCCCCGCTCCCGTTTCGGGGCGTTAAAACTACACTTTGCGTTCGCGTTTCGACATGACAAGTACACACGGCTGAACCCCGTGCTTCCCCGGTGCTGTTTGGGCACTTATAAAACAGGTCAGAGTGTGAAGTAAACATTTTTCCAAAAGGCTTTGAAGTAAACCAGAGCGCCACCCTTTCCCAGTTCTTCCAGCCATTTTTTTTTCAAACCTACCCAGAAAACACGAGAGAGAGACAGGAAAAGTGACACGGCTGGAGGCAGTGGAGAAATAGTTTTGTGTGACTTACTGCGGGGTGTTTAGCGGGCTGCTGAGTTTGTGTGTCTCCTTGTTGCCAGGGCTCCCCTGCTCTGCTCCGGCGCTGACGGTGGAAGCGTCTCCCCTCCTAATGATGTCTGCAGCGCGCAGCTAATAGCTCTCTGCCCCCACCTCTACAGAGACAGCAGGCAGAGAGAGGAGGAGAGAGAGAGAGAGAGCACAGACAAGTTCAGAAATGGAGCAGTTTGTAAGCTACTCATGCAAAAATATGAGAGGGGCTCAGATGAAGCAGAGCAAACAGAATTACAAGAGAAGTTCACTGACGGTGCCAGGGCGTGGGAATACGCAGTACATGAGTTCAAGCAGTTTTTTTTTTTTTTTGCACACTTGCTCCATTTCTAACAGCAAATGTGTGTGTTTATGCAACTATTTGGTGTAATTTTTATTCATTCTAATAGCATTTAATTTAGCTTCAGGTTTTAAATTCAAGTTCAAGGTGCAGTTGTGCAATGAAATCATCACTCCAGCAAGATTTTAGTAGCTCTGAAAACATTCTGAGAAAGTTCTGCCAAGTTCAAGTCATGTTTTCATAATTTTTTTATCATTAAATTCGTTTTAGTTATAACATCTCGCAAATATTCTGTGAATGTTAATTGAAAAATGCTCTCTTTTTGTTATCATGCAACTGAAACCAAACCTCCTCTGGATGTTCCAATTGAAATCTTCTGTCTCGAATGAATATTATTTAAAATAAGAAATATCCTTAATATCTTCTTTGAACATTAGATTTAAATGTTTTCTTGAGAACATTATTAGAACACTGACATTCTAAGTTGGAAATACTCAAACATGACATTGTCAACAGGTTAACAAGGTTTTAAAAAATCACCAGAAGGGATCTTTAAACCTAAATAAGAACTGAGACCATTTTTTTCCAATACACTTAATACATTTTTAATGTAATAGACTTAGAATTACTGGAAGATATTTGTAGTTTACCTACCAGTTCCTTTCCAGATGAGGATTTTATGAACACATCACCCATTTATAAAATTAAATACACTGTAAAAATAGTTCCACCTTTACAATCTACAGCGTGAACAGGCTGCCTGTCAGTGCTTTAATAGTATAATATGAGTTACTGTAATACTAACAGGAACATAATACCTACTTTTACCTCCCTTTACTATAACTCCATTTATTATTCAGGACTTTTACGTAGCTTAGGGTTAGTGAAATAGTGAGTATTTCATATTTTATTCAAGTTATATGCTTGTACATGACAGTGGCGAGTGCAGGAAACAAGGGAAAGTGTCATAGTAGTGAATGATAGATGAAAAAAGGAATGAATATTATATGAACATAAATAACATTTAGCTCAGTAACTCAGCTGTATAAAGAATAATGTCTATAGAGTGTGGATGCAAAGCTTTAAAGAGTAAAACACAGAAAGTAAGTGATTGTGTGAATATTAAAGATGTTTTTCAAAATGTAGTTAATCTTTGAAACCCAGGCTGCTGTTGTTTACACCATGAGGTCAGGTTTATGTTCGATGTCACATGCTGAGGAGACTAAATCATGTTTGTAATTGGTTGCACATGAAACCTTTGACTTTTCTCCAAAGGCCACAAGGTCATGGCAGGCGTCTGAGGCAGAGAGTTCAGGATCTCAGAGAAAATCTGTCCTGCACAAGGCGGTGACTGACAGTCAGCTGATGGTGACACGGTGGAAAAACCTCAGCTGCCGATAGCAACTGTTTTCACGTACACATACAAACATAAACACAGGCATGGACTTGTAGTAGAAAACATGTGGATCGCAGATTTTTATGTAGTCATGTCATGATTAACCCTTGTGTCATCTTGTGGGTCAAAATTGACCTGTTTTAAAGTGTGAAAATGTGAAAAAATATATGTATTTTCACAGTGAAACTTCAGATGTCCATATTTTGAACATTGTGGGAAATCTTTGAATATTTTTTGGTGGAAAAAAGAAATGTTAAAAATGTTTCTTAAGAACATTCGCAAAAAATCTTAAGTTCTTAAGAGAATATTAGAAGTTTTACTGATATATATGTAATCACTTCAAATATTTTAAGGATTTTTTTTGAAGATTTTTAATCATTTTTTGAAAATAATTCCAAGAATTCTCTTGCCAAATTTGGGGGATTTTTTTTTAAATAGTAAAACTTTTAAGGGAAATTTTTTCAAGATTTATTGGAAATTTCTTCCTGAAGGTTTTGCAAATTTTCAGAAATTTGGGGAATTTTTTGTTGAATTTTTGGATTTTTTTTTCAGACAAAGAAACAATATTTTTTGGTGCCTGTAAATGAGGACAGGAGGGTTACCTACAACTCAAATGGAGCTTGTAAAATCAACTGGATCTGTTTTTAAATGTGTTCTTGACATTGTGTGTTAGTATGCATGAAGGAAAATGTTCTAAAAAACAAAACATTGACTTAACTACTGCTGATTGAAATCAGACGTCAACATTAAGGAGGTATTAAAATTCCACTTCAGCTCCTTTGAAACGATCTTGACCTCTGCGACCTCCTCCAGATTTCCACTATGACAGCAAGTGCCTTCGCCTCGTCGTCAGAGGAGAGTGCAACCTGACACTGACCATGAGCCGTAGTGTGCATGAGGCTGCAGGGTGACAGACGATCAGGGATGTATCCCACTCCCTGCTAGTCACTCAATAAGTGGCCCATTGTCCTGCACTCTATTGTGCCCTTGTCACATGTATGCCAAACAAAGAGACAGAGAGGTAGGCTGCCCTGTGTGCCAGAGGGCTAGCATTACATTCATGGCCTGGATGCACAGAAATGAAGAGATGCAGTTGGGTGATGAATGGACTTTGATGTTTCAATGAAGACCGGAATGAGGAGTTTCATTTCACCAGCATTTATAATGCACAATATATACATTCTGTTTAATGCTTAACCCTCCTGTTGTCTTCATTTACAGGCACCAAAAAAAGTGTTTCCTTGTCTGAAAAAAATCCAAAAATTCAGCAAAAACATTCTCCAAATTTATGAAAATTTCCAAAAAACCTTCAAGAATAAAATTCCAATGATTTCTTGAAAGTTTCCCTTAAAAGTTTTATTTTTAAAAAAATCCCTCAAATTTGGCAAGAAAATTCTTGTAAATATTTTCAAAAAATAAGAAAAATCTTCAAGAAAAACCCCTAAAAATTTCTAAAATAATTACATATATATCAGTAAAACCTCTAATGTTTTCTTTTAGAACATTCATTTTTTAAAGAAACATTTTTTCCACCAAAAAATGTTGAAAAACTCCCCAAAAATGTTCAGAAGTTTCACTGTGAAAATAGATATATTTTTTCCACATTTTCAAACTTTAAAACGGGTCAATTTTGACCCGCAAGACAACAGGAGTGTTAAAGTCATTGTAGTGAAGGGAACAGAGGAACTAAATACCCAGGACAGACTGAAAAACCTGGAGTTAAGAGAGTGTTTTGTGTACAATTTTGAAACATCATATTACCAGCATTTTAAAAATCTAAAGCCTGTTTCTGGAGCTGGTTTAGAGCCTCACAGCTCCCATAATAAGAGCTTCACACAGTAATTACAGTAAGCAAAGACAAGAGACTGAAATAAATTTCTTTATTTATTATAAACACTCGATTTTAGATCTTATAATGCAGATGCATGACAGTGACAATGGATGTATTATAGCAGAAAAGGTGTGCATGTGTACCTTTAAGGCCCCAGTATGAGACGCCCTGAAAAGAAACTGTGAGTTCACGGCATTGATCTCGATAAGTGATTAAATAAAGAGTCGCCTGTACTGTATGCATATTATGCACAAGCATGTACTTGCACCAGTCTTGTTCCACTCTGCATGTACTTACCGGCACACATACTTGCAGTGGCCTGATGAAAGGCCTCTACACACGGAGAGCTAAAGGTTAGATGCAACAACCTTCTGTCTGCAAAAGCCTTGATTCTGAATGACATTAAGAGCACAATAAGAATACATAGCTGTGTGTGAGTGTGTGTGGTGTAGGGCCATGGCGTGCTTGAGGAATAAAGAGCTACTCCCAGAGGAGGAGCAGATTCTTGGGCTGGGTTACTCCCTAGAGATGTACCTTCTTTCTTTGTAGGAGGTGTGAACAGTATACACACTCAGGGACAATAAAGTGAACGAGGTGTGGCCTGTATGTGAAGAGCCCTGAGAAATGGAAACTGGCTGCTTAAGCACTCATACCTGCATGCTAAGTGATTCACTTGCTTAAATGTTAATGCTTTTTTGACTTCAGATCACCCTTTAGACCAGGCAACCAGTAAAGAATCCTATTCAGGCTAAACACGCGGCACTAAACAAGAGACGCCCACTTAACAGACAGGCATACACAAACAAGGGATTTGACACTTTACCTGGGATATAAATAAATAACACACTGGGCTTAAAACAGCCACGGAGAAAGATATATAATTAATCATCGCCAGCCTTTGGAATCAGATCTGAAGAGGGTTTCAAAGATTTTAATGGTTCACGGACGCTTCTTTTTTTATTGGACAGCAGAGCAACAGAGGAGCACAGTGTCTGAAGTGCATCCCATTTAACATTGTACAATCAGCTATTGAGCACCCCCAGGCTCTTCAGGCGTCTAAATGATTGCATTTTCTGGATCTCTGTGAGAATTTAACCATTTACCTGTTCAGCCAAGTAGTGAAAACATAAGTGGAGCGAGAGAGAGGAGGTCACCGAACTGATATGTCAGCCCTTCACATTGCCTGCAGAAACCAATAAAGACTTTCTTAGTAGAAGAGGAGCGCACATCCTGTATGCTTTGAAAGCAGCTGTCACTTCACATTTCAAGGCTGCGGTGTCTGTTCAAGTTGTGTCTGTGCAGAGGGGATGTTTTCACAGCCGCTCACTGCTCCCCCTGTTGTTCAAATGAGGAGTTTTCTTGTAGATTTCTGGTGTTGCACTCCTGTTATGTTATCCAGGACAACACACGGTTAGGAATATGAATACAAACCTTTGAAAAACTACTGTTTGTAAGTAATACAGAGGTTCCTTACCTTTTTAATCAGACACATCCCACTGCTCTTTCATATAAACTCAAACCCATTACACTAACCCATTACTTTTATCAGACTATTGGAGCTGATTACCAGTTACAGTTAGCAATAAGTTCATTTATCCATTCATTTTAGCTATCTCCTTTTAGCCCTTTAACTCAGTTTCTCCTCATTTATCCATTACCTAGCTAACTATCTCAATTGTTTATCCGTTATTTCACCACTTAAGAACTTTTCCATCCATTCCTATTATCTAGCTATCAGCTTTAATCACAACTAAAGGTTTATCTATTAAAGGTGTAGTATGCAATTCTAAACCGCAACACTTGTTAAATCCAGCAAATATCTCTTCACAACCCTGTCTCCAGAAAATGGCATTCCTATACAACTCAGCTGCACAATGAAACTTAATTTTGCTCTGAAACAAACATATTTTCCCAGCTTTGATCGAATATAGAAAGTGTGTAGTTTGTATGAGCCACAAAGTCTTTAAAAGCAGGTAGGCAAAGATGGAGGCATAAACTTAGACCAGACTTTTACTCAGTAGACTGGGATTTGCCTCTCATTTCTGTTGCTGTTGATTGGTTAGATTTAAGCACAAAAACTGCTTGGTTAGGGTTTAGGTAAATACTACAGTTTGAGTTGAACTTTCACTTTTACACAACACGTTTGACAAATCTCCCCATTCAGTCGCGTTCCATCTAATATAAGGCTGTGTGGCTGACAAGGGGCAACAGTAAAGCTGTAAAATATATTCCAAAGACATGTTACTCAGAAACATATTTAGAATACATCTCAAACAAACCTTATCTGGCAGAAAATGCAGTTGCATATGCAAACAAACCAGGTATGCCAGACTAATCCACACAAGGAAGAGGGTAGAAGGGGAGAAAAGAGGGAGTATGAGCGAGACGGATGGGAAATTCGGACAATAGTGTTTGAATATATTAGCTATCTAAATATTTACACAGACTTTTAATGCATTCATTTAAACTGATGTATTTTAATCATCAATCCATTAAGTAGCTGTCTGAACTGTCAATATAGATGATGTATTAAATATTTGCCCATCACTTTCAGCTCACTTGTTCTCAATTTTTCACACTGTCAACACTTTATGACTTTACATATACATATACATATTGAAATTTGCACATTTAAGCTGTAAACAAGTGTGCACATGTCTGTATTTGTGTGTAATCTAGTCTAGTTTGTCATCCAAAGTAGGAGTTAAAGTCCTTTTAGTTTATTTTTTGTTGTATAATTAACATAGAACTATCAATAAAGTGGACTTTACTTAGTTAACTCATTTGCTTCAACTTTTCCCCACATTTTCATTCTATCTGTTGCAGCGATGACATTAATGCATCTGACACCTTCATTTAAATTTCAACCATGAAAGACTCAACTCAGGCTCCTGCAGCATCTCAGTCGGTGTACAACAATTACAGCCTCGCTAACGTAACACCACCTTTTCCGACGACCAAATTACACAGGCTTAAAGTCGCCCTTGCAAGTGTAATCCTGCAGTGAATGCCTGTTACCGGCTAACCTGTTCTCACACACCTTCCCCATTCCAGCGACAAGGGAGAAGGAAAGCGGGGAGGATTAGGATGCAAAGAGAGTTCCCTAATCTGTGTATTAACAGCAGCCAATTGAATCGGGCTATCCTGGGCAGGCAGATTTTGGAAAGTAATCTGAAGTGCCTTAATGTGAGCTGTGTAAAAAAAACAGACTTAATTGGAAAGGAGAAACATAAACTCTGACTGCTCATACACCTAAATGTGTCTCATTCTCACATTCTGTCTTCAGACAAACACACAAAGATCACCATACAAAAACACATCTGCCAGCTGAGTGTTGCACCAGATCACAAATGGCATTACATCGTTGCTTTTGATAAAACATATATAAGGCTCAAAAAAGAAGCACAGAACAAAGATGATTGTGTTTATGTATGTGTGAGTCTACCAGCCAAAAATAATTGGCTCTTAGTTGTGGACCCAGAACTTATTATTAAGACTGTTGCCTTTGTAGATGGTCACAGAATGTTTTCTTTACTTAATCTACATACTTTGAACTTTTTTTTTAGCATTTGCACTCCTGGTTTAGTCCAAATCAAATCGGCCGTAATACTCTCACCCTCATTGTAATTCTCCCTGCGTTCTTAAATGTGACGTCTGTGTTCAAACTTCCATCCCCCAAAATAAAAACACCAGCCCCTCATGTATCATAAATGAGGATGGCTCCTCAGCCATCTCTCCTGGTTTAATAAGGGGTGGGGAAAAAAACGCCTCTCATGTCTGAGCCGCTCTCCTCCTACTAAGCAGTCATTTTAATTATTGACCAGGCAAGGGAGGCTCTCAACACACTTTTGTCCGCACACAAACACCCCAGTACACACACACACACACACACACACACATCCAAACAGTGGTGAGTGATATCGGGACAGGTCTCTACAGTACACAGCCACTAAGTCGGGGGTCAGATCGGAGTCAGCTGGATAATAGATGAGCTTGAAAGAGGCAGCCGACAAATCAGTAGACACTCGTCTTACAGCGTCCCTGTCCGCCTGATTTTCTTTTTTGTGTGTGTGTGTGTTTGACAGTATGATTGAGTTCGAGTGCCGGAGAGAGGAGCTGACACACTGAAGACCTCTGTACTGCAGCACAAGTTAGTCGGAGAAAGACAGAGATCGAGGTAAAGGAGTGCAAAAAGGAGAATATCACTTTGATCTATTGTGAAGGTGGTGTGAGAACGCACGGCGAAAATCCCCTTAATTTTTAGATAATTACATGTCAAGCTTAGTATCACTGGTTTAAAATATGAGAACCTTGCTGAGAAGGGTGCAATCTGAGTATTGTTTAAGAAAAAATTTGTCAATGAGCTGATTATTAAGTTGCTTTTGTTGTATTTTTATTCACAGTGGGCTCGATTTTCGCTACTTCTGCACCTGCATGGAAACAGAGCAACCATTTTCACAAGCAAAAAGGTCTCAGAAATATCATCTGTGTAGAGTAACACAGCTATAATGCCTTAATTTTTTTTAAATGACAGATTAATGTATTTGATTATTTATTTAACAAAAACGTGTCCACAGAAGCCACAATATTTAATAAATGATGGCTGTACATTTTATAGATATGCTGCTATTTACATTTTAAATCTGTTTCCGCACTTGTCTCCTATCTGTTCTGTGTAAACACTGCCGGTAGTTCACTTGAAACGTTTCTAGATTTTGTCACATGACTGTTGGTTGTAGCTAGTTGTGGCACAGAATATTCTTTTTTTTTTCTAATTTACTTTTGGCACATTTTTAAAAGATACACGAATAAAGTGATTTTCATTAAATATCACAATTTTACGTTTTGGCTATTTGAAGGACTGTCAAAAATTAGCAATTCGTAATAAATAGTTCATTAATTTTAAGTAATTTTGTGATAATATGACTTTCAAACTTGCTGCTGGGTTCTGAAGAATCAGAGGGTTCAATGAATAGTTGAGCTGATTAGAAGATTTATGCCACTCAGCCTGGTTAGTGAGGCTGAAGGCGGTAGACAGTTAGCTTAGCTTAGCATCAGGACTGGAAGCAGGTATGGCCAGCTCACCTGACACTATACACAGGCAACAACTAATCCCCTAACCTGCACCTCTAAAGCAAACTAATACATTCAATATTGCAAAAGACGTGTAAAAACAAATATTGGTGGTTTTACAGGTATTATGTGTGGAACTATTTCCTGTCCTGGAGCAGTGGCTTCAGACACACAGACATCAGAATGGTTGTTTCCAAAATGCAGCTACATATGAAGGAAAACTGTCTACAATGTGCTGGATATAGCTTCTCTTCTTGGTTTCATTGTATCTGAAATTTGCATATCTTTTGATTTTGCTCTGATGGTCAGACAACAGTAAACATATGTAAAACAACAGATTAATTAACGAGGACAGCGGTCTTCAGTTGGTGTCCTACATAATTGCAAATGTAATTAGAGAACAAGTGCAGCAGGAGGACAAGAGATGTGTGCAAATGCTCTGTCTTGCTGCATGCATCGATTACGAATGTGTCGTAGTCTCTGATCAATACGGCCTCTGTGGCTTCACCCTCTGACCGCCATCATTAGCATCTGTATATCGAGGTTAAGGTGGCGTCTTCACACCTCTGTCAGAGATATACTGTGTGTTGATGTTCCTGTTCAAAGCTAAATCTCTCCTCACGCAGGCCTTCAATGTTACTGTCAGGATAGATTCACAGATCAAAATTTAGGTTATAAGAATAATGTAGAATCACACACAGCCTCAAAGCTGATGGATGAAGAAAAACTATTCGAAACTTCTTAAGGCAAAGGGGAGGACTTGCAATAATACCATTTTGTTTAATGGTTATCTGTTTGCCATGGGTGATTGCTATGACTATTTTGTGGATTATTTCTCTGGAGGGCTGCTGGAAGTTAATATTCACTTTCTTTTTACAATCTGTTTTGTTAATTAATCAAATAAACAAGATACAATGGATTTATTTGCAAGTTTTGACAGAGCAAAGATAGCTGTTTCCCATTGCTCTGTCTTTATGCTAACTATGCTAAGCTATGCTGAGATAAGCTAGGCTACGCTATACTAAGCTAAGTCAACTTGATTCAACTATACTGTCAGGACTGTTTAAAGTCCTGACAGTATGCACTCAAAAAACTTATGTTTAGGCTAATAAAAAGCAATAGTTTGCATCTGTCTTGTTGAGTTAGCGAAACAATAAAAAAAATTATTTTTATTCGCTAGTCTTAGCTATATAAAATTGTCCAAACATGGCAAGAGAGAAAAAGAAACTTGAAATTCTGCATTCAATGTGAAAAGAAAAATAGTTATCAAGCTATTTTTTAAAAAGTTTTCTCAACTTAAATGTAGTTTAAAACCAACTAACCCAAATATTTGGAGTTTAAATCACACAATATAAAGCTGATGTAATTACCAACATTATTCGTCTCTTTAAACTCTTTTCAAGAAAGTGAAAGAGCACATTATAAAATGTAAAACTCATCTTACAATGACAGTCTCATTCTTCCTTGTAGGTACAGAGTTAAAGCGCGTCTTCTCTCCCACCGACACAGACTGCATTGAGTTCAATGTATTCAAGCGTACAAGAACCTTGCAGCAGTGGTCTAGCTTAATAATAAGACTGAACAATGTAGTGAAATGCCCAACTGTGATGCATACTGAAGAAAAATTCACTTCGTCTGCTCTGTAATCTCTCTCACCCTTTAATTCTGCCACCAAAGTCGTGCTCTTCAACTGCAATTGAGCACGAACCTCCGCCAGGCTGCATCGTCTAGACGCTCGATTTCAAAGGCCTTTTAAAAAACTTGAATCAATAAAGTTGCTCTCTCATCAACACACAGCTTCCCCCAGACTTCTGGCCACAAGAGGCCAGATAAACATTGTAGCTTTTGCTGAAACACCATCAATTAATCTCCACTGTTGTCTCTCTGCATGCGTAGTCATCGTTACAAGAGGAGAAGGGAGGGAGAGTCCCAGGATGGAGTTGCTGAGTGTGTTGTAAGTCTTTGTTTATGCTGGATGACGGTGAAGCCTCGTGTTTGCATGTGATTATGTGTGCTTATGTGCTGTCTCCATATGTGTTGATTTACGTATTACAGTAAATGTGGGAAAATGTTAACACTTACTTTTCGTGTGGTTAGCGCTTCCCAAGGTTGTAAACGTAACTAGAACACTCATCTGTACGATGAAAGAGCTTACATGAGACATATGTCTTTGTCTCAGGGTCTGCTAAACTGGAGGTTTGGGTTTTTACTGTAACACTGCAGAATGTGAAGATGAAAACTGCATGCGCTGGCAGCCACAGCTGTGTATGACAATGAACCATCATATCATAACAAACAAACCTTTTCCCTGCATATAACTCCACATAACCTGCTTTTTTTTTGCCATGTCATTGCTTGATCATTAACCCTCCTGTTGTCCTCATTTAAGGGCACCAAAAAATATTGTTTCCTTGTCTGAAAAAAATCCAAAAAATCATCGAAAAAAACCCAAAATTTATGAAAAATTTGCAAAACCTTCAGGCAGAAAATTAGAATTATTCCTTAAAAGTTTCCCTTAAAAGTTTTTTTTTTAATACCCCAAATTTGGCAAGAAAATTTTTGTAAATATTTTTTAAATAATGGGGAAAAATCTTTAAAAAAAAACTAAAAATACCTAAATTGATTACATATATATCAGTGAAACTTATAATATTTTCTTTAAGAACATTCACCAAAAAAAAAATCTTTTTTTTGGTGAACGTTCTTAAGAAACATTTTTAACATTTCTTTTTCTCCACCAAAAAATGTTCAAAGATTTCCCAAAAATGTTGAAAATGTGGACATCAGAAGTTTCACTGTGAAAATATATATATTTTCCCACATTTTCAAACCTTAAAACGAGTCAGTTATGACCCACAGGACAACACGAGGGTTAAGGCTACCTCAGTGTCACACTCCTTGTTAATCTTCAATCACACCAGACAGAAACAGTAATTTCCAGGTCAGGTGTTCCTCCAAGTCACTGTAAAGATTTCAGCTTTGGATGAATGACTTGTCTTGATGTATAATAATAAATAAATCCTTCAGTTGAGGATGTAATTCATATGCACATCCCACATCTGTAGATTAATATTAAAACAAAGAGACCTTTGTTGAAGCACTTCAAATGAAAATTCAAATGACTGTCAGCTATTTTGGAAGTAGTTTCTGCCCGCTCTCCTCTATTCAAACAGCCTCTCTTCTCTATTTATAGATCCATTTCTCTTTAATTTCTTTGGATTTTCAATTATGCAGACTCTTTTAAGTACACTAGCTGGAATTGTATAACACATCGCAGGCCTGGCTATAGTATCCACAGCACAGACGTTATTTGATATAAAGCTGAAAGCAACACTGCATGCTTTGCCCTAAAAATGCCCCCGCAGCTTAACACAAGCTTCTACTCTACCGGCTTTCCAAAGAGTGTGTTTGAGTCATGTATCACAGCGGAAGGTTTCCCCTTGTGTGTGCGCTGAGGCATACCTTGTGATTCATTTTGACTGTGGAAAAAAAAAATCGGGGTTTCCAAACACTATAAATAACTTTCTCAGGGCACCGACCGGCTAAATTATTACATTTATACAACTGGGGCTGAGACGCATTTCACCGCAAACCTTACAGACGCTACAGTGCAAATGTATACAGAATGTCAGTGTGAAATGATGCAGTGTACTGATGGAGGAGTGGCCATCAATCCTTATGAGTCTAACTTAAAGGAATTACTGTAACATTTAGCAGATGATATAGTGCTGTGCAAAGGGGCTGGCGGAAAATGGGAAAATATGTTTTACATTTGCGCCACACTAGCAGCTAAGAAAGTATTGGAGGAAATGAGATGGGAAAGGTTGGATTTTAGAAGCCAGCAAGCATCAGTAAAGTTAATTTAGATGCAAAGATTCAAACATTTATAAAGAAAACCTGCACTGCACACAGAATTTTCAGTATTTAATGATGGATAGTACAGATAAAATACTGCAGTAAATAATGAATATTAAACAAAATACTGCAGTAAATAATGATTACATTTAAAATAAAGCAGTAAATAATGAATACTACTGGTAAATACGGTAGTAAATGATGAATATTACAGGTTGAATACCATAGAAATGATGGATACTACAGATAAAATACTGTATTTAACCTTCACACATTTATAAATTCATTGGCAGCTGACAACCTTTGCATCATACTGCATCTGTTTGTTGCTTTAGCATAGTATTTAAGGATTGGATTGACTATTAATGAAGTACAACGGAGTGTTGAATCGTGATCTGTGCAGTCTGTGCTTGTTCGCATCTGATTGTGAGTGTGCTCGCCTGCTTCTATTAATAGCAGACCTCCAGTAGCTGACCCTGTATTAACACATGTTGTCAGTCAGCAGGCCAGATTATGACCCATCAGACTGTTATTCTGCCATCTGGAAGAGAAGGGTGGGACTTCTCAGATTCTACGTACGCCGACTGCCAGACTTTAAAACCCATACGAGCTGCATGATGCTTTGCTTGCATACATGTTTAGGAATATCTTGCTCAAACTCTGAACTAAATACAGCTTCCTCATTTACCCTTTGGCTTGTTCTGATTCTGTAATGTGTCTTTTTAGCTCATGCATGAACCCGATCGGTCTACACCAGAGGTGTCAAACTCATCTTCATTCAGCCCAGTTTGATTTCCAGTCGGCCGCACCAATAAAATCAGACAGTAATAACCGATAAACAATCAGAACTCCTGATGTTTCCTTTGTTTTAGTGCAAAAATGTTCACATTTTAGTAATTATCTTTTTACAAAATATTATGAACAACCTGAAATTTGTTAAGAAAAAAGAATTCAATCTCAACATTACGTCTCACTTTATCCGCTACACATTACAACTTCCAGATCACAGAGTGTCTACAAAGGAACACAACATTTAGTCACTGGTATCTGGAACTAAATGATATAGTATTTTATTTTATGATCAAAACAACAAAAAAAGACAAAAAAAGACAATAAGCAACAAAAACAAGACAAAATATTACAAAAACGAGACACAATACGACAAAAGCGAGACACAAATTGACAAAAAATGAAACAAATGACACGAAACAAAACAAAAAACAGACAAAAAATCAGACAAAAAAGTTACAAGGCGATAAAAACATGGACGAATGACAAAAATGAGACAAACAGTTGCACAAACGAGACAAAAAGAACAGAAGTGTGAAACAAAACGTCAAAAAATAGATAAACAACACGAGCAAGACAAAAAGGAAACACAAAAAGACAAAAAAGTGAGACAAAAGACAAAAGTCAGACAAAAAACAACAAAAACAAGACAAAATGTTACAGAAATGACACAAAATGACAAAAGAACAATCTAGTATTTTACATTATGACCAAAACAGCTTGTCATGATCTAGAAATGATTTCAAATTTATAGTTTGACAAATGTACAATCTGCAGTTAATGTCTTCTCTGTAATTTTACTCTTTGCAAAATCGTCCCACAGGCCAGATTGGACCCTCTGGAGGGCCGGTTTTGGCCTGTGGGCTGCATGTTTGACACCCCTGGTCTCCATGCACACTCTTCTACACATAGGGACATACAGTACGCCAACACCAGCAGCCGTTCGAGGATTATTTTAGATCTGTGAGTCTGTGGGGCTCCTGGCATTTTGTAGGGGACCAGGTGGTGAGTCTGTTGGGGCCCCACTGCACAGGCACTAATCCTGGGTCACTGCTGGCCGCCGGAGCCCGAGACCTGAAACTTCTGTGTCAAACATGCAACCTGCTGCAATGCATCAACGTAGAGGACACAAAATGCTCTGCAAATTCTGCAAGGATTAAACACGGCGCTGGGTACTGTATGTTCAGTATGTCGGCATTAATCACACACACACACACCAGCACTCAGACAGTGTTTGTGTAAACGCTGAGCACCCTGCAACATATTTTTAAAAGTGGGTCACACCACCTCGCATTCAAATTTAAATAGTTCCGAGCTCGGTTAAGTTGTGCAAAAGCATACCCGTGAGAGAATATTGTGTGTAAATTCTTAGGAGGGAGAGGCAGGGAGGGTGGGGCAGCATTTGTGGATAATTGGATATTGGGCAATGCAGAACAGCTGACAGCACTCCTATACTCACACACACACAATGAGAGTACTGCTCTGTCATCGAGTGTTTACCACTTCCTCCTCCTCTCTGCTCGTCTCCTCCCTCCCTCCATCCGTATATAGTATAGTACTACATGCTCTAGTTGACAGCTCATGCCGAGCCAGCACATTCCACATTATTACTACTTCAGATGTTTGTGGCCCAGAAGCACACCGATTGGCTGCAGTGCCTCCGACACCGAGGCTACTGAGAACCAATGAAGAGGCGACTCTGGGGAGCTGAGAGACAGACTTTTATTTCTAAAGGAACTCCCTCTACTGGGCAGCACAGAGACTATCTGACTGAACAGAGAGCCAACTCACTGTAAACTACTATTTAGCTCACAAAATAAGGCCATATTTGTGTCCATTTTCTCCCTCTAGCCCTGTTTTATTTGCTCACTCTGTTACTTTTGTCTCCTCATTGTTAATTAAGTTTTTTACTTCACCTTTTGAGTTGACATTCAATAATGAGCAATAGCACAATATTTATTACACTGTATGCTTACTACATTTACTATTTTTCTTTGGAAATGCACATTTTACATTTAGGCTTGTAGTGCTTCAGCCTATGTTTAGATTGTTAGGACACTTTTTTTTTTTTTGCTCTTTTTAAAACATATTTTGAGGACATATTTTTCTACTTATGCTTATATTTTTAGGGCATATTTTTTTCTATTGTTCTTTCTATATTTGTAGGACATATTTTTCCACGTATGTTTACAATTTTAGGATGTATTTTTGGAAATATTTTTGTACTTATGTTCATAGTTTTAGGATATATTTTTCTACTTTTTTAAATATACTTTTAGGACATATTTTTTTCGACTTATTTTTAGATATTAATAGGAAATATTTTTGTACTTTTTAAAATATATTTTGAGGACATATTTTCTACTTCCTAAATATATATTTATAGGATAAATGTGTCTACTTTTTAAAATATACTTTTAAGACATATTTTTCTACTTATTTTTATATATTTATAGGATGTATTTTTCTACTTTTTTAAAAGTTTGTACTTTTTAAAATATATTTTTAGGAAGTATTTTTCTATTTATATGTACTTTTATAGGACATTTTTTTCTAGTTTTTTCAACATATTTTTAATAAATATTTTTCTACTTATGTATACATTTTTAAGACATATTTTTCTATCCATCCATCCTCTATAGACCGCTTTATCCTCATTAGGGTCGCGGGGGGTGCTAGAGCCCATCCCAGCTGACTTGAGCGAAGGCAGGGGACACCCTGGACAGGTCGCCAGTCTGTCACAGGGCTACATATACAGACAGACAATCACTCTCACATTCACACCTACAATTTAGAGTAATCAATTAACCTCAGCATATTTTTGGACTGTGGGAGGAAGCCGGAGTACCCGGAGAAAACCCACGCATGTACAGGGAGAACATGCAAACTCCATGCAGAAAGATCCCAGGCCCAACCCGGGATTTGAACCGGGATCTTCTTGCTGCAAGGCGAAAGTGCTAACCACTACTCCACTGTGCAGCCCACCGTATTTTTCTAGTTTTTAAAAAATATTTTAGGATGTATTTTCTACTCATGTTTACATTTTCAGAGCTGATTTTTCTACATATTTTTAGGGCATACTTTTCTACTTATGTTTACATTTTCAGGACATATTTTTCTAATTTTTTAAACCAATTTTTAGGACATATTTTCTAATTACTTTTATCCATATATTTTGCACTGTTTGTATTTCTGACTTTGAATAGGAGCCCCTTTAAGCAGTTTCCCCTGTATGATCAATAAAATATTTCAGATTTTTATTCTCATTGTACCGATTATCTTCGTATTTATCCCAAACTTTTTCGTTCCGTTTTTCCTTCTTTTCCCTTCCAACTTGCTCGATTCCTTATCCTTACCTTCACTTGCAGCTGATCAGGTAATCAGAGAACTTCTGCTGCCGTACAGCTGGTACAAATGCCTAAATAGACACAGAAACACCAAGTGAAGTCAGCTTTTCCAGAATGAGTTTCTTTAATATTTTCCAGAGAACTTGCAGAGGGACAAAAGCCACAAAAACAAAGACGCGTGCTGCTGCTTTGCTCCGCCCTGTGCTCTGCTGGAGGTCATCCAAAAGGCCTGGAATGAGACTGAGAGAAGCATTTGCGGGTGGAGTGTCCCTCTATAAAAATTCCAATGAAATGTCACTCGATTGAGTCAGATGGAAAGTCCAGTTGTTTTGTGTGTGTGTGTGTGTGTGTGTGTGTTGTAAAAGGTGAGTCACAAATGTCTCCGTACATTATCTTCACTGTGTTTACTATAATAAAACCAGTCACGCTGCAAACACAGTCACAGGTAATACTAGGGCTGAACAAAAACATTTTTTCAGAGCCAACATTGAACGTGATTATTAAAAATCAAAAGCAACATTTGAGAGCAACATTTTCTACTTTTTAAAAAATATATTTCTTGGATATTTTTTTCTACCTCTGTTTACATTTTTAGGACTTTTTTTTACTTTTTTAAAAAGATATTTTAGGACACATTTTTCTACTTATGTTTAAATTTTTAGGACTTTTTTTTTTACCTTTTTAAAAAGAGATTAAGACATGAAGAGTTCATTTGCAAAAACAGATAACTCCGTTTTCATAAATTTTCAGAAAAACTTTTTTAATTTTTTAACTTTTTACTTGAGATAATATCAATCAAACTGAAGTTGAGTGGATTTGACTCAGTAGAAAAATACATGACAAAACAGAGAAAAAATAAATTATTAGTGTTGTTATCATTATTATTATTATTATTATCTCAAATAAACAACAAAAAATAGTTTTTGGAAAATTTATAAAATGGAGTTACCTGTTTTTGCAAATGAACTCTTCACATATTTTTCTGCTTTTGAATACATATTTTAGGACATATTTTTCTACTTATTTTTATATATTTTTAGGACATATTTTTCTACTTATTTTTATATATTTTTAGGACATATTTTTCTACTTATTTTTACATATTTTTAGGACATATTTTTCGACTCATTTTTATATATTTTTAGGACATATTTTTCTACTTATTTTTATATATTTTTAGGACATATTTTTCTACTTATTTTTTATATTTTAGGACATATTTTTCTACTTATTTTTATATATTTTTAGGACATATTTTTCTACTTATTTTTATATATTTTAGGACATATTTTTCTACTTATTTTTACATATTTTAGGACATATTTTTCTACTTATTTTTATATATTTTTAGGACATATTTTTCTACTTATTTTTACATATTTTAGGACATATTTTTCTACTTATTTTTATATATTTTTAGGACAGATTTTTCTACTTATGTTTACATTTTTAGACCATTTTTTTCTGCTTATCTTTATCTTTACACTTTGCACTCTGTTTCAGATTTTGTAAGGTAAGCAGTTAGCAAATAAAGGGAGCACAGCAAATGTATGGATGGGTGGTGTTGGGTTTAAAAAATAACAGTGCAAGTATTTTAAAAAACTATTTCCAATAGTAGGTAAATCTGTTGATTTTTTTTTTTGTAAGTCTTCATTACATGATACTGAGGTTGACAAAGTTCCTGTAATGCAGTTAGAAAAAGCCTTGTTCACATGACTGAGTACTGATATTTGGCATGAATATTCAGCATTTATTCCAACAATTTTTAATTCCCTGCCACGTTTTCCAAAAGTAATTTTCATCATCATTGACATTTAAATGAGCCATTATGCTATATGTACTATTAAAAGTGTCACAGCTAGTCATGATCCCACAGAATAATGTGACCTGACTCTGTTCTGTTGGAAGATTTCAGTATCTTCTACCTCACTGCTTTGCTTTCACAGCCTACAGTTGGACTATTTTGGTCCATTCTCGACAATATAAAATCCAGGTACACGTTGCTGGTTTCAGCCCAAGCTGTGACCGCTCGCTGTTTTTCAGCTCCTGTCTGAACGCCACCTGCTTGGCAGCAAAGTCCAGACAAAGTCCACTTTTGAACACGGCAGAGCATTGAGCAGCTCAATAGGCAGCCATTTCCCTCAGGGGTTGGCGGAGACCAGAATAGAGCTAAAATAAGACCAAATGCTGGACTTTGCAGAAAAAATGAATTGATTTAAAAACAAAATGGTCATTTTATTCAATTTAAATAGCAAATGGGTTACAAATAAGGATATATACCATGAGGCATGTCTGTTTAAGGGGTTTAACCCTCCTGTTGTCCACATTTACAGGCACCAAAAAATATTGTTTCCGTGTCTGAAAAAAATCCAAAAATTCTGCAAAAAATTACCCACATTTCTGAAAATTTGCAAAATCTTCAGGAAGAAAATAATAATTAATAAGAATTCCTTAAGTTTCCCTTAAAAGTTTTATTTTAAAAAAAGAAAAAAAATTTGGCCAGAAAATTCTTGTAAATATTCTCAAAAAATGAGTACAAATTTTCCCCCCAAAAAATCCTAAAAAATATTGAAAATGATTACATATATGTCAGTAAAACTTCTGATATTTTCTTTAACAACATTCACATAAAAATCTACCAAAATCCAGCGAAATTCGCTGGATTTTGGTTGATTTTTATGTGAATGTTGTTAAAGAAACATTTTTAACATTTCATTTTTCCACCAAAAAATGTTCAAAGATTACTCAAAAATGCTGAAAATGTGGACATCAGAAGTTTCACTGGGGTAATATATTTTTTTCTACATTTTCACACTTTAAAACAGGTTAATTTTGACCAGCAGGATGACACGACGGTTTAATGATTCAAATGATCTCGGTGAAGTATACTCCTCGAAATCAGCTTCAGCTTTACAATTACATGCATATCTGAATTTTAAACTGACAAAACGAGACTGAAAGTGTCAAAAGAGGAGCTAAAAAGCAGCAGCTACAATGTTAAGTTAAACAGCTTTGCATAACAGCTCTCCTTTCATGCTCTGATAAATATGTTTGCAAAAGTTGCATATTGTTTGTAGACCGTATTACGTAAAGTTCAAAAGCACTGTCAGCTGTATGCTTCTTTGTCTAGCAGCGAAGCGGCCGTGTGCGTGTGTGTGTGTGTGTGTGTGTGTGTGTGTGTGTGTGTGTGTGTGTGTGTGTGTGTGTATGGGTGTGTATGCAACTGTTTGTCTTTTGTTCACGTCCATGTGTGTGTGCGACAGAGAGCAAACAGAGAAAGCCGAGCTGTGCAGGGCATCGCTTGTATAATAACCGAAAGCTTAAGTGAGGCTGGTTGAATTTTAATAGAGTTCTGCGGGGTATTCCATCGCCTCTGGTCCCACGGCTCAAAGATCAGAGAGAATTTTCAAGCATGGTGTCCCTCAGCCTCACACTCTTTCTCTCTTCCTGCCTGTTTCTTACACTTCTCTTCCCACTCGCCCTCCATTCTCATTTTCTCCCTCTTTTTTCCAATCCTTTCCTTCCTCTTGGGGCTTTTGTCTCTCTCTTAATCCCTTACTGCGTCTCGCACTTTCTCTTGCTTTCTCCCTCCACTCTGTCTCCCTGTGAAATGTGTATTAGAGCCACTCGAGGCGTAATTATTGCTAAGCCTCTCTCAGTTCCCTGGCACAGAGAACAACTCATGACTCTCAGCACAGGAGAAAAAAAACTTGCTACTGAAGGACAAAATGCTGTGATGAACTTTTAAAATCATGCACAATGGCTGACAAAATGTTTGGATAGTTCTCCCATGCTCAGAGATTATGCAACAGAAAGCTAATTTTCTCGTTGCCTCAAAGCCATTTAAGGAGCTGAATCGTTTTTATACACTCACATCTAAGTTCGAGCAAATTTATGGAAGATATTACAGATTTATAATTCCGACTCTGCATTTACATGCGTTCTCGCCCTCCACACGAGCTCCAGAACACACACGTGGGTGTAAGCGCAAGATACAAGTTGATCTAATGATCCCTGAAGGCCACATTTTGGAAGCATTTACAAAAAAAGGGGAGACACGAAAGAAACGCATAAAGGTAAAAAATGAAACAAAAAAATGGAATTTAAGTCACAGCTCCCATGACAGAGAAGAGAGCAAAATGTAAAGCTCGTAAAAAGTCTTGAATGGTGGCTGTGATTTGTCTTTTGTTTCATTTGTTGGAGGGAGAAAGTTGGCAAGAGACTGGCGATGATTACTAATTCATAAGGATTAATGGTTGCTATTTAAAAACTAGCATGCTGAGGAGAGCCGATGAACGTTGTGTCTTCCTACTGGGACCATAAGACAAAATATGCCCCTGGCTAATCTTACATGAACACGGCTCATAAAATTCAGCTCCACAGCATTTTGGCACTGCGAATCAAAAAATAAGTGTAACTGAAGTTATTCAGTAGTTAATGTTCCCTAAATAAACAGCTTCTGAAGTTTCTTGGCATGGGGGCAACTCCATCATTCATCTCAGGCCTTTAATCAAACACTATAAAGGTTATCGACGCATTACAGGAGTGGGTACAGCCATTTTCATCAACACTGTAATATATAGACAAGTGTGACATCGAAGGTGACTGGGCTTGATATAAATTTCTTCAAGATGTCTCATTTGAAAGGCGGTTCAGTTAGAATTGAAATTCAGTGTCGAGTTCCAGGCTTTCCTCCCATGAAATAGGAGTTTTCACCCCAAATGACAACAAGGTCAACACAGAAATGCTAAAACCTGCAGTTCCTTGAATGTCCACTTGAGGTCGACTCCAAAAGCGAGTGAATCCTCGTTTGCCCTCATGTTACATTGCATGACTTTACAGCAAAAATTAACATGATTACAGCCTGGTGAAAAAGTTGCTTTTGTCTCTACAGCTAGTTTCACTGTTAACAACAACTGAACAGAAGGTAAATTTGTATATAACACATCCATTAAAATTGTATTGAAGCTTAAAGTTATGCATAATTCGGACATCTGTCAAAAACACTGACGCTGCTGTCCAGACTGCATACTTTATCTTTTTACTTTTATAATATACTGTTGCATGCAGTATTCATACAATTACAGCGCTGACATAATGTTGCATTTTAAGTTTTTATCAGAAGTTTTTCTTGCTAAAATATCCACTGCAACCGGTTGTGTGAAATAGGTTGTTTTCTGTGCGTGTGCTCTCAAGCTGGTTTATTCTCTGCTTTTGGGTCAGAATGGTCAGAAAAGCAGTTCTGAAAAATGCAGCTGAGGGACTTTTGAATATATCTTGGATATATATTATTACGAAGAATATAACTGATAATGTTTTTTTCAAAGCAATGTATTAAACTACAACATCAAATAAAAGCTGCCCATACACATATACAGGGTATAAATACAGCTCAGAATAATCTTTATCAATCTATTAGAAATTTGTCTGAACACATTGTTTTAATGTGCTGCTCTTTGGTGGTCTTTAATATTGGTGCCTTCTTATGAAGACTTAAAGCATCCGACACGATGACAGAATTTTCTCTCCAAAGCTGTAAAAGTTTCCTTTTTTTAAATTTCTTCTTCCACTCTCTTCTTTTCACTGCTTTTATGTGGGCAGGGATCAATAATACAATGTCACAGTAAACCAAAAAAGGATTTAACACCATTTATACCAGAAACTGTTGACAGGGGAGGTCATGAGCTCCATCCACACAGGCCGGATAAGGCAAAGGAGTAATGAAGTGTTTTTTATTTACTTAGAAGCTGCTTCTTTAGACATAAATACTTAATTTTAAATTCGGATTTAAGGTTTTAAAAGTTGAAAAAGAGCTGAAGCTTAGGGAATAAAATGTAACTGTCTAAACGCACATTTGCACAACTATATACGTTTGTCTGCACCTCACTGTAGTCCTGTAACTCTGTATGATACAAACTACTGTTTTCACAGCAGTAAAGCATTTCCAACAAGCTGCATCATGCTTTGCTGTGTGACCTGTGGCCTAATGACTTTTCTTGCATTGATATTTTTTGCTCCAGAAGTGATTTTGCAAACGCTGGACATCTTGGTGGAATGCAGACTCCCTGTTGATTAAAGGAAAAGTCTATTGTTCAGGCTTCATGTTTGACATACACCTGACAAGACAATACAGCCGTGAAGCGACAGACAAGCAGGGACAGGAAAGTACCTTCAGCAAGAGATACATTCCTGCAAGCCAGCAAGTGTTCTCATGCCTTCAATAGTGACTGGAGTTATAGATTTGTCAGTTATGAAAGCACAGGCTGTGCTCTCGAACATTCCATAAAGATTGTGCAAAAACATCTCTTGGAAAAAATGCCAGTATCTAATAAATACAGTCTATTTCTGTCTATTGAATCTGGGCCTCAGCTTGTATTGATCTGTGCTGCCCCCATGTGGCTCGGGCCCAAGTGTTGGAGCAATAAAGGAGAGCAGTCTTGTCAAAATAAAGACATCAGTGTGAAATCCACCAAAGACATCATGTAGGAGGAATGTGCATGGAAAGGGTTACAGGGTTGTACAGTTCGGTTTGTTAACTGACCTTTGTCCTTCTTCCAGGCTGGAACTTGGTTCTGTAGCTCAGTTCAAAGTGACCTTTTGTAGTAAAAGCCAAGCATTGACATTAAAATACAAGCTGTGTGCCTATGTGAGCGTGTAATGTCTTTTACAGGTCTTTAAGTAGGAACTAATCCCTCTAATCCTTATATTTCTACAATACACTCACCCTATCACCCACTTGTTCAGGCGTGGGTCAAAGAAAATTAATTGCTAAATGCGTTGTGAAAATCCTCTGTCAATTATGATCCCTTCCTTTTTAAATCTGGTTAAATTCTGAAACTACAGCAGTTTTGTCTATTAAGGGGTTCTTTATTTGCCTGGTTTTAAACTTTTCCACTCAAAAGCTATAAACTGCATGTAATGTTGCCTGTTTTTCTTTCCATTTCTGCATTATGGTGAATCATATTCTACGTTACTTTTGTGCACAGCTGCAAAAAGACATAAAATATGATGTGGAAAAAGGCGCACATGAATGCAGAAATTGTGTAGTGAGATTAAGAAAATATATTAAACTGTGGACCCTTTAATTGTAAGGCATGATATTCACTCTGTAATGTATTTAATGTATTTAATTAATTAATGTATTTAATGCGTGAAAGCCTCACAAAATAAGAAAATAATATATTTCATCACATCTACTGAAATATTTGACCTTATGTTTTGAACATAAATATTTTAAATGTCTGATTTTCATTTTAATTCTAATCCTGCCTTTTTTAACACCTCTAACTGTATTTCAGTGTAAATTTAAGGCAAACATAGCTGAGGACTGAGCTATCCCTTTGCATAATACACTGAGATGAATGAAATATGAGTCCATTTAGTATATTTATGTCAGCTGGACTGTAAAATGTGATTTAATCAGTGATAATATGTAATACCAGAAGAGTTTTACATTGTGCATAAGTAAAATTCTGACACCATGAATAGCATTCAATAATCAGTCGAGACAAACTGTGGTTCCTGATGCTAAACATTTGCCCTGAGTCACAAAAATTACAAGTTTGAAGACACAAAATATGAGCAGAGAATTTACAAACATCATTTCTCACATTGGAACCTCATACACCCACGAGATTTTTTTGTGTGTGTTGTTTTGTTACATTTTAGCATATCAAAGCAATACTTCATCAAAATATTCATAGGCACAGAGTATGGACAGAAAGAAGCCTGGCATGTTTGCATGTTTTTCTTCAATGTATATAAGAATTATCACAACATAAGACAGAAAAGATTACTAGTATTACCTTGAACAAAATAAGATAAAATGCATATGAGAAAATGTCAAAGTCTACAACCTATTAACGTTGCTCGTGTCTGTAGGACTCTTATTCTGAAATAAATTAGTTTGAAAGAATGATAAAGATGGGATTGTCTCTGTCGAAAAATGAATGTGAAAATAAGATGGGCATCTTAGGGCAGTTCCAGTAACAGCCACTAGAGGTCACCAAAGGAAAGAGTTGTCAAATCCTCCCCAAACAAGCTTTCAGCTTCACACCGAATAAACAAATTATATACAGAAACATAACATGTATATTAAAATTTACCATAGATGAGGAGAAAACTCAGAATATCCCATGAAAGCACCGTTTTTAGCTTCAGTTAGCAAAAACTTACAATACTTAAACAGGTTCTCCTCACAGCTTATTTGTTTGTCCAGCGGTGTAAATTAAACGCCTTACAGCACAACATGTGTTTGTAATGACACTGTCCCACAATCTGCATACATTTCATTTTAAAGTGCAAGTCCAAGTTTCATTCAGAAAAGTCCTTCGCCAGTCCGTCACTAAATCAGGTATCAATAAATTCTCCAGATGTGTGTGGTTTATTATCCATGCCAAGTAGAAGAGAGTCTGCAGTAAGAAGGCAGCTACCTGCCCCCTCTGCGCTGGACAACTATGGTCCCCGCCACAATGTCATACACAGTCCTGTTGTGCTGGAAGAAGAGGAGGGTGATGAAGACAGGAAAGAGGAAGGCAATGGAGAAGTTCTTGTTCAACGCCCGCACAGTAGAGCTGTGAAAATCAAGACGAAATACTGAGAACTGCTGAGTCCCGAACAGATTCTCCGTGGGCACCAGAGACTATTGGAAGCAGTAGTTTTTTTGATTGAGACTCCAAATTAGATTCCAGAGTAAATCAAAGGGCAACATTTACAGTGTAGCTATGCACACACAGATTA
The DNA here is from genome assembly GCF_021347895.1 of Acanthochromis polyacanthus. NCBI lineage: Eukaryota > Metazoa > Chordata > Actinopteri > Pomacentridae > Acanthochromis > Acanthochromis polyacanthus. The sequence continues at coordinate 33,643,376 of NC_067123.1, read as the reverse complement.
ATTAAACGCTCATATGTCAGATTATTTCTCTGTTTCTTCTTATCAGTCGTAAAGTGAGCAAACAAAGACATTCATGTGTGATTACTCACGCTGAGAGGGAGACGTTAGATGCTGGAACCACAAGAACCCGGTTGGGTCGAACCAGAGTGGACGTATCACACGTCACCACCCGCAGGCCGAGCAGGAACTTCCCAGGAGTAGCACCACCAGCACCCAGATACAGATCGTCTGATTGGACAAGAACAACAAACAGCTCATTACTGAATGTAATTTTTGTTGCCCAAGACTCTACCTCAATATGCAGCATCAGTGTCTGTATCATGTGTAGTAATTCATGTGCAATGTGCAATGTTTCATATTCTCATTTCTCAGGTATATTACTTCAGTTAATGTGTAATATTTCATTATGTGCAACATTTTTGATTGCATGTGTAATATTTCACTTTAATGTACGGCATTGCCAAAGTAATGTGTAGTATTTCATGAGCATGTGTGATACCGTCTATAACCCAAGTATAATTTCTTCTTCTATTTGTAGCCTTATTTTTGCTTACAGTGGTGGAAAAACATTTTCAGACACCCCATACATTAGCATGTATATTCCATTAAGAATCACTGTTAGCTGTACTCTTTAAGTGCAATTTCTTTGAGTACAATTACAGCTATAATACTAAACAAATCCTACAAAAAAGCCCATAAAAACCTAAAATTGATTGGTTCCATAAAAATAGGAAATTTTGAGTATTGGGTCATTTTTGGTAGAATTTAGCTCTGTTAGTTTTCTTGTAAAGAATAAACAAAAAAGCATCATTTGTATTTGTTTTTGTCTGTCTAATGGAGCCAAATATTTCATAATATTGGAGATTGTGTAACATTTTAAGGATTTCTACAACCTTTTTTCCTCCACTGTATTTTATTTCAGTAATATATTCTACTTATATCCTACAGACTTTCTACTTTCAAGCATAGCATTTCTAATATAATGTCATTTGTTTTTTTCTGAGCAATATCTGGAATTAATAAAGTTTTATCTTCTCTTTTCTCATTAGGAAGAGCAAAAGTGCAAGAAACTTTATGTTCACATTTACACAAACTAGCTCAGGAGCATTTCAGGAAACATGGCAGATGGTGTTCGCCTGAGCAGAGGTGCCTGAATGTCCCAGTGCTGCTCCCCACCTGGGAAAACAAGCCACTGACGCCGAAGTCCAACAAAACACGCAATGCCTGACTTCATCTCAGGCAACTGTGAACGCTGCGTTGCATCACTGTTCTCTACGGAAAAACGATGTTGTGTTGCAAAAGACTGTTCTCATTAAATGTGAGCATGCGATGAGGCAGCTCCGACTAAATGAACATAGAGGGGAATATTATGCATATTTCAAGTGGTGTTTCACTTCATTTATCAGTAGAAATTGTGAGGTAAGAGGTTGTCAGAGGTGAGTGTTTCTTTTCAGCGCAGAAAAACCTGTGCAGCATTACAGTAAAAGGATGTCTGTTTCAATGATTCAAGTAAAAGTAGCGTTAAATAGGTGATTCTTGGAGAGATTAAGTGCTTATAGACCTTACATGACGCTAAATGTTATAAATGTATTAAAGGAAAGCTAAGTTTGAGCAAAAGATCAGCATTTGTATGACAGAATATATATTTGTCAAGTAATGATGCTAAATCATTACTTTGCTTGATTTCAGCCAGCCACGATGCATGTGTTTTTAGTATTTAAAAGTTAGCTGATTATCATAGACCAGTATTACTAAATCCTGTCATTTTGAAGGCAGTGTGAAACATAACCCACCTCATAGACGCACACCAGCACCCTGTAGACCAGAGCAACCGCCATCATCTTCTGTAGGTCCTCCATGGACGTGTTCTCATCAATCTCCTCCACAATGAACTGAGTAATAAATCTGGCAATATCCCTTTAAAGAGGAGAGACAGACACTCTGTGTGAGCACAAACCCGGGGAATGATAATAACCGATTTAACACTAAAGCAGTAATGTAAACTCTTTGGTCATGGACATTGTCTTTTTTTGGCTCTACAGTGACACCACTGCCAGTTGAGCCTGAGAAAAATGTATCAACATTGTAAAACCTACTGTTGCAAAAATACATCATCATTTTTATTATTATTTATTATTATTTGTATCATTTATATATTTATATCTATATATTTTTGCTCATTTTTCTATATTTCATTTTAACAGATTATTTATACACATAATCTGTAAAATAGATATATAAATACATATATAATATGTGTATATATAATTTTATTTTTTAAAATACATTTGGGTTTTGCAGGGTTAATGGACTGCAACACTGAAGGGTTCATTTGAATTAGAAGTTGATCAAATATTGAGTTTTCAGATTACTGTGCTGATTAGTAATCAAGGAGGCCGATAACCAAACTGAAAAAATATTTGCCAGCAAAAATTTAAATTTTTGGTGTCAAAATGTAGAATTACACAAATCCCAAAATAAAACATTCCTGAAATTTAATTTAATTTGTTTTGAATTAGTACACTTTTCACCATTTATTTTTCAGTATTATAGATGTTATTATTTGAAAAGCAACCAATAACACAGTGCAGTCTATGGGTGATTTCTCAAGACTATGAGTGTTCACAGCAGACAGAAAATTTGACTATTGAGTCAATTAAAAAAAAATTTATTTGTGCCTTGGGGGCAATTCAAGGCATGTACAGCAGCTTTCTACACAAGTATAACAACAACTGTACATAGTATTAGCAGCCATGTTATGGTAAAAAAAAACATAAAAAAAAATCAGAATAGAATATAAGTAAAATATTGTATTGGCAATGTAGATACGGTGGTAAAATCGTGATTCCATATTAATTAGCAGCGATGGTTACATAGGGACAGAATCATAGTTTTAACATTTACATCGATGGTGTAGGTCAGATCTAATTAAAGAGCGTAGGGTAGTATTCAGCAGAACCCTAATTTGAATTCTTCAAGCTTTCTGCCCTTGTTCGCACTTTTGATTTTCAAAGCTGCATTACAATATAACACTTACTTCATCCCACTCAGATGCATGATCCACAGCACAATGGTGGCCTTCACGCAAAACAGGATAAAGAAGTCCACTGTCTCTGCCAGAACCTCTGGAGAGGAGAGGGGATGGTGTACTCTCGTCCTGTGGAGCAGAAGAAAACACAAGTGCATCAGTATGCCTTTCATTCAAATAGTTGCTCATTGCTATAAGTCACCAGAGGACTCAAAGGACCTTGAAAACACTCTAAGCATGTAAGCCTGTTTTCACTAGGAGTTTTACTTAAGCCTGCTTCCCATTAGACTCGATGACCTAGCTTATGCATTCAGAATCCCACACATAAGCTGCAGACTGTAAGACAAAGTAGGCCACAGCACCAAACTGAGCCCTACCTGCCTGCGGAGGGTTCCCGTCTGCTGCTGCTGCGCTGGGCGGCATCAGTCGCTGTGAGCGTGGTGGCGGCTGAACCTCTGCCCGCTGTGGGTACCACCCGGGTGAGGAGAGGATGCGGGGAAGCCGAGAGGATACGGGTAGCTGTACCAGGTCCGTGTGTCATAAAAAACCTCGCTCCCGGAGGTCGAGGCAGGTGCCCCCGGTTGTGTCTGGGCGCCTGTGCCCGGCGGAGGGACACCACAAGACGGAGGGAAGGGGAAGGCGGACAGCGCCAACCAGCTCTGCCAGTTGGCGTAGCCCCAATAATACTGCCACATCCATTGCTGCAACTTAGCGCAGTACTCCGTAGTAGCGCTGCTTTCAGGCGATTTTTTGTCGTTTTTAGTATCGTCGCTGCTTCTGTCACACGTCATGGTTGCAGCTGTTCCTGACAAACTCTGCAGACCCACCAGGAAAAGCTTTTTCACCTCGGTTAGCCGTCAGCTAATCCGTCCTCCGCTCTGTCCATTAGCCGTCTGCTGTTAGCTGCGCCTGTTTGTAAATACACGGATTTCCTGGACCGTTCAACTTTACTCATCACCTCCCAGGCTGGTGTCATTGTATAATGTTCAAGTAATTCATATTTAAACAATAATTGATAATTAAGAAATACACTGGATGCTTTATCAGTGCTGTAGATACCAGAAAATTATCACCGTGTTGTGGAAATGTCCGGTAAACCCCCTGTTCTGTCATTAATGGTATGAGCCATTTAAAGGCAGTACTTTTCCTCTATGCACCTGTCAGACCGTAGACTTTATACAGTCTATGTGTCAGACACAAAATTCATTATACTGTAGTAGTTTGCATAGAAAGTTTATGCAGGACTGTAAAATTAAAAAAGAAAAAATGCAAATAATTTAGTGGACTAAAGAAAATAAATAAAGTGATTAAAAAGAGCAAGAAAATAGCAATAAATAAATAAAAGAAGATGAAGCAAATCAGTAAAAACAATAAACAGAGACAACATCCACTTTTTTGAATTTGCATTATGGGATCTGTAGTTTGTGTGTTATCAGCGCTTCATATCGTCAGGCCATTAATAACAATAATAATAAATCAATGTAAAATGATCTCGCGCGGGCCTTGAGTTTGACACATGTGGTCTACACCATGGTAACAATTCATCACTGGACTTCTTTGATGCCTTTAATCTGAAAATGTCCTCAGTTTTAACAGAGTTTTAATGTATTTGTTAAATACAGCACACTATATGTGTAAGTCAGTGTGTATATTTTTATATCATGTGCATATTTCTATGACAAACAGGTGTGGAAATAAAAATATCTGAATCCTCTCAGTCCTCCTGACTAACTGAACATAACCTCTGCAATTGCACCACAAGAGAGCAGCAGAGGTCTGTTGATCTAAAGTCCTCCAAACATGTCAGATTCAACCAGCAGAACAATCTATCTTCATATATTTGTTCTCACAGTATATGGAATAACATTACAGTATATATTACAGGTGTTGCTTTAGGTCAGGTGTTGGTTTTTTCGGTTCATCTCAGCATTAAACAATGTTCTGTTCTGTTCAGTATTTTTGAACATTTACATACGAAGAGTGGGAGGTGGACCTGCTGTCGTATTTAAAAATCCCAAACATGTGAGCTGAGTGACAATCAGCAAGTCTGCTATAGAGGTTAGAGGGGTCAAAAACTCCAAACTCTATAAAAGCTGCTATGGAAATGGCTTTGATTCAAAAAGACCTGCTGATGTTTTGCTCTCTCTGACACGTTCTTTTTGTCTCTGACACACTTTGTCCCTCTTTTTTTTTGTTGCTCTTTCACTATGACCCCACTTTGGAGCAATTTGTCGTTCCTGTTTCCACTCTCATCTCTGTTCCACCTCTACACTCACTTGTCTCCCCACTCTCCTGTCTCTCATTTCACTCCCCCTCCTGTCTGATTAAAATGGGGAGCAGTCGGGGGTGGAGGGTTGTTGCATTTGCTGACTGGGCTGCCCGACTCTTTGGGGTTAGGTGTTAGGTCTGCCAGTTCGAAATGATTGTGCCGGACCCAGTGAATGGAGCCAGTGAGGCGGACGCCAATCCCCCCAATCCCAGTGGACAGAGGCCATGCGATGACTGTGCCCCAAAGTAATCGGGTCCAAATAAAAGCTGCGTCCGGCAAACGCTGACCTCCATAGAAACCCGACAACCTGTGGGATTACTGCTTTGGAGGTGTGTGTGTTTGTGTGTGCGTGTGTGTGTGTGTGTGTGTGTGTGTGTGTGTGTGTGTGTGTGTGTGTGTGCTAAAAGAGAGGTGAATGAGTAGATTTGCATGTCCTGGTTACTGCTGGACAGTTTCGCACCCAGATATGGAATATTCACTGAACTACTGTGGCACAAATTCAAAGTAACAGTACATAAAATCAGTTTTGAAGTTTCAATCTCTGTTGTTGCCAATTTAAAACAAAAATATGTGGGGATCACGATTATGACCTAGTAAGTATACTACAAGTTGGTGATAGAAGTGAATAAAATCAATATTAGCCTATGACCATGAGATAAAGCTATCTTATGTAAATACTGAGCACCATTTCAGTGAACCTCCTAATGTGTACCATATAGACTGAAATTATGTAATCTGGCTGTACTTTCTTGAGTAAACACAACACAACATGCTGATAGTACAGTGAACATAAGGGGGTGAACTTCTGTGTAAAACCATGTCTGAGTGTATTCCTCCTTTTTAACTTTTAATACTGGTAAATGTCTGTGTTTTCACAAGAAATTTGACTTAAAACACTCAAAAGAATCACACTGACGAATATTTAAGAAGTAAAAATTACTGCCTCTTACAATTGAATGCTTTCTTATTTCTTTCATATATGAAACCAGGACATGTATGACACAAGTAAAAACTAGTCTCTGACATGTAATTTTCAAAAACTGTGCAGGTTTTCTGTTTCGATATGGAGAATATGATGCAGACCAAAGAAACAATACCTGTCCTATGATGTAAATAACAGTTATACATAATATACACTGCAAAATAAAAGACAATATGGAGCTTTTCGTCCATCAGACTGGGCGATATGTTTGGCAGACATCAATGAAGCATGGTGGTGGCAGCATCATGATGAGAGGCATGGTGGTGGTAGCATCATGACGTAAAGCATGGTGGTGGCAGCATCATGACGTGAGGCATGGTGAAGGCAGCATCATGATGTGAAGCATGTTGGTGGCATTATCATGACGTGAGGCATGGTGGTGGCATTATCATGACGTGAAGCATGGGGGTGGCATTATCATGACGTGAGGCATGGTGGTGGCATTATCGTGACGTGAACCATGGTGGTGGCATTATCATGACGTGAAGCATGGTGGTGGCATTATGACGTGAGGCATGGTGGTGGCAGTATCATGACGTGAGGCATGGTGGTGGCAGTATCATGACGTGAGGCATGGTGGTGGCATCATGACGTGAAGCATGGTGGTGGCATCATGACGTGAAGCATGGTGGCGGCATCATGACATGAGGCATGGTGGTGGCAGCATCATGACGTGAGGCATGGTGGTGGCAGCATCATGTGAGGCATGGTGGTGGCGCATCATGACGTGAGCATGGTGGTGGCAGCATCATGACGTGAGCATGGTGGTCATGAGCATGCATGGTGGTGGCAGCATCATGACGTGAGGCATGGTGGTGGCAGCATCATGGCGTGAGGCATGGTTGGTGGCAGCATCATCATTTGAATACCTGTATATTTGAATACATGCATCCACATTAATTATTATTATTATTATTATTATCGCTATACCACAAGAAAATTGTCTCTTTCCACCATGGTTGCAACCTGATGGCTCACACACATATCATGCATATGCTTACAGAGGCACACCTCAGACAGACAAAATGGTGAAAAAAATCCATTCACTGACTAACAAAAGTACACATAGTTCATAGTGTTCCTACTGAAAAGGTTGCTATGTCTGTGCAGAATGTGCTGCATGTTCCCAGACATACACTGAAGGAACAAGGCCATCAAATAACCTTAATTGCTCTAAAACACACTTTATGAACAAAATTTAGTGCGTATTTGGTCTTCTGTCACTTTCTCATGACTCAGCGCTGACGTTTCTTACATTTTTGAGACTTTGATTATCTGCTTTTTACAGCATGTGATGGATAAAAACTGGAGTTCATAATCTCTCATAGGTGTTTAGTTGGGTTGAGATCTGGTCAGACGGCCATAATTTGCCCCCGTTTAACATGCCGAGATCCCTTTGAGTGAATCTGAACTTTCTATGGCACTTTGATATTCTCTACAACTAAATGAACTTTTCCTGTAACATGCTGTGCTCAGAGTCCTGCTCATGTGTTGTGTGTGCATGTTTTTATGTTGTTTTTCTGCTAGTGATCTCTATTTGCTATATTTTTTCACTACTTTTTGAACCTAATTTCTTTTTTATTTAACCTTTATTTATACAGGTAATCTCATTGAGACATCAGGTCTCATTCTCAAGAGAGACCTGTCTTCAAATAACATAAGTGTCCTATGGATTGCAACATTGTTATCATGGAAGGAACCACACCCATTATTATAGAAATGTTTGGTCGTAGGATACAATACAACTTTGTGTTTATTTGCTTCCCTCTAAGGGAACAAGTGGAAAGTGGACCCGAATAGCAAAACAGATGAACTATGTCCTTACTGTAGGGGTCAACATTCAAATTAGTCCTGGTGGGATCAATCTTAATAACTCTCAGCAAGAAATCACTGTAGATACGCATGTTTGCTTAAAAAAAAAAAAATGTTTTTTTTTTAATGATATGGATGGTTTGGTGAAGATATTTGTGCTGTTTGTCAAAATTCTGAGGATAACTCAGACCCCAAGCTGTCTCAGGATCTTGACTTTTTGTTGGGTGGGTTTCACTTGACTGAACTGAGCTGTACAGCCACTGCAAGAATCTTAATTTAAAATGGGTTTCCTTCATAACAGGCTAATTATTAGAACCGATTGTCCACAGTTCTCCCACAGTTGTGGAATCCAGCCACAGTTTATGTAAAGGCTCCGTAGAGAACAGCATATCACTGATCTTAGCCAACACCGATTTGGAACCCTTTACAAGAAGCAGTGACTCTTGGCTCCTCAAATGTATCACTCTGACAAGTCTGTCAAAAAGCCCGAAGGCAAATTTTCCACTTCTGCTCATGTGGGAACTCAAGATTTAGGTTTCTGCAGCTTTTTCATACTGGCAGGCTGCCTTGTACTGCACGTTCTGGTTTAAGGTCTTACTGCACACAAAGGTTAAAGCACAGTGATTCAGTCCATTCACATTGTGTCGAGTGGGTCGCAGGGTAAAGAAATGAACAAAGCATGCATCATTCATCTAGAGAATGTGGGGAAAGGGGTCGTGTCCGTTTTGAGGCAGTAGGGAGGGCGGCCATCATGTGATTTATATATAAATTGCTCAGACTGGCTAGAATGCACTTTGGCATTTCATGTTTCATGTTATTTCAGAATGTTCTTACAATCTGTTCCTTCAAATAGGATTAATCTCAGCATTTCACTGATTTCACGCAGAGATTGTTGCATCTACTCTCAGATGTATATTGCTCTGAATAAATGAAACAGTAGAATTGTAGATCAAAGAGTCTATAATGTTTATACCAGAGGTGTCAAACTTATTTTAGTTAAAGGGCCTCATTCAGCCCAGTTTGATCTCCACACCAGTAAAATCACACCATAATAACCTAGAAATAATCACAACTCCTAATGTTTTAGTGCAACAAAGTTCACATTTTAGGTATTATCTTTTTACAAAACATTATGAACAACCTGAAATTTCTTAAGAAAAATAAAACAAATAAACAGCAAAGTCGTGATAAATAGAAGTCCTGAAACCAGAAAAATATAAGATGACTAACTGCTCCATCTGCTGAGGCAGCAGAGGGAAGCCCACATTACCTTTGGCCTAAAGAAGAGGAAAAATCCCTGCCTTTTCTTATACGTAAGAATTTAAGCGAGAACCAATTAAGTAAATTATGTCTGCTTCCCTAGAGCCCTGACAGGAACACCCAAGGGGAGAATGAGAGCAGAACTGCTCTCCCACTGACTTCTGGTTCAAGCAAATTCCCCTCATCCTCCTCCTCGTCGTCGCTTTGTCCCTGAACTCCTTATTTCCTGGACCTTGAATGTCTCAGCACACACTCACCTCTTCCCTGCTGTCAGCACAGCTTGGTCTGGAGTAGAGAAGCTGGTTCATGTAACAGTACAGTAAAACCTTTTTTTTCTACTCATTTCTGCTTTTTGCCTCATCTCTGGCTACGTTTCTCACATGATGCTGTTTCTTTTTCATTTTCTTTCTACCCTGTATATTACCACCCTTCCCAGTTATGAACTCCTTTACATACGAGCTTTAAACCTGGCCTTGTCAGTATTTTATATCAGGAATGGATTCCGTTACTGTGCAGTATAAAAGAGGTCACTCACAGAAAATTATGCAGTTTCTGTTACTTCAACACCTTTTAACTCATTGCTTGCAACTTCACTATTGTGTGTTGCTCTCATTGCTTTGATCAGTCCTGTTCCAGCAGGTGTGAACACAAGCAATGTCTGTTTAACCATCTCAGTTATATTTGAAGCCTCTGTAACGTGCCCTAAAGGTGCAATGCAACTTATCCCTGCTAGGATAGTGCACCAGATTATCATTCAAAAAGTGTCAACTTCTCTCATGAAATGTTAAGTCAGTACATTTTTCCAAAAAGTCATGGTGATTTCATTTCCTAAATTCACTCCTTCTTACCAGTGTGACGCACAATCTACAAATCATCTATTGTGTGTAACGGCTCAGCATCGAACAGACAGAAAAAATGAACCGCTAGCTGGTGAACATGGTGAAGCGTTTAGCAACAGAACATCCTGTTTGCCTGAGGAGTGGATAGAGTTAAATACAGAGTTAAAGGAGAGTAAATACTGCGTTTAGATCTCTCATGAGCCCAGAAATGCTTCTACAAATGAATTCTGATGTTGCAACATATTTTCTGGATGAGCAAACTGGCAAATTGTTATTTCAGAATCAAGAAAGTCTAAATTTTACAAGTAGCTCAAGTGCGCTTCAATTTGTATTGAAACTCTCTTGAAAAGCAAATATTTTTATGTTTACTTTATGATATTCAAGTCCAACAAAACTCATAATGGAGACGGAGTTGCCTTCTGCACAGCTCCCTGTTGAACAACATGCCCAGCAATCCAAACGATGATGAATTCCTGACGTCTAAAACGAGAGGAAATGGTTCCTGTGGCTGTTTCACTATGTCCTACTTCAACCTTCAGCCACTCTTATTTCACTACACTGGTGTCAAGATCCAGACTCTTGGTCACATGCTCCGTTTCTCTCTCCCTTCTGCTTTTTTTTTCCACCATCAAAAGTGCCTGACAAGACAAAGAGCTAACAAAAGAGCTGACCCACACAGGGTGCTTGTTTGTTTAACGTGCAGCTGTGCATTGCAGGGAAGGCAGCTGAGTTGTTTCCCGGTGAGTTTCACACGGACTCAAACAGCTGTAAACCCGCAGACCTCGAATTAATAGAATTAAACTTAATTAGAAAACATACAGCTCTGCAACATGTTGGAAAATAAACTGCTTCACATGATTTACAGGCATCATATTGCAGTCTTATTGCACTCTGACAAAGCCCATAGATGCCATCTAAGAACTAGATCACCTCTGCTTTGGAATGGAGCTTTGTGGTGGTTTAATAAATCTCACCTGAAGGGTTGCGAGAGGTTCGCTGTTTGGGTTTATTCTTCTGAGAGGCCTGTTTACTAGCCACTTGGAGAAAGGTCACCCTCTGACTAATGGCTTCCGTTTTCCTCCCGCCTATCAGAGCTGCGGTTATCTCCACAGTGCATTGTGGGGAAGTGCCTGTTGGTCTACAGCACGTCTCAAAGTGTCCATCAGGCCAACTTTCCTGATGACCTATTGTTTTTTGATAAAAAAAAGTTTCCTCTAAAGAACAGACTGTCCATCTGCGATGAAATCTAGCATCAATTGCTGAATGTATACATAGAAGTACTGATGCACTGTGTAGATAAGGACTCACGCCGCATTGTTTTTTTCTTCCGGCTCAAGTAAGGAGACATATTAGCCTGTATGAGACAGAAATCGCACATGTAGCTTGCACTCTACATTGTTGTATTTAACCATTGGTAGATATTCTGCATCTACTGTAAACCAAACACACACCTGCTATACTGAACACAAAAGGATTAAACTGAAAATTGGTATTTTTAACCCTAATGCTAGCTCTGCTCTTACATTGCTTGATAAAAAAACCAAAATAAAACAGTGAAACATTGAAACCAGATCAGACAAACAACATGATCTGACCTTTAAAATATCAGCACCATTCAGCCATACCACCTGCAGTAGAAGGTCACTGTGTCTGTGTTCATACTCATTGCATAGAAACTACGAAAAACCACTACCATCCACTTAGATTCCTTGAAATCTCACTCATTTTTGCTTACATAAACAGAACCTCACAGAAACAGACAGTCTGCTGTATTGTCTGGCACGACAGGACCAGTCCTACTTCCAGTGGAAAAGTACAGTCACATTTTGGACTGTGATGTCTGCTGCCTATCCTGAAGTCGGCAGTGCTTATCCAGGTCATGGACGATGGTCACATATCTACCAGTTTTGAAATTTCCTAAACTGATTTTGAGCTGAGAGGTTGTTTTTTTTTTTCTTTTTTCATTTTAACGCTGAGATCACTTGAAATAACCATTTCAAATTTTGGTTTCACTGAGTTGATTGTGCAATGATCAGAGTTGAGGGGGAATGCATTACAAGACATTCTTCTAATCACATTACATTTGACTGTAAAAGCAGTATCCATCCTTCCATCTTTTTTTCGCTTATCCCGGATCAGGTCATGGTAAGCAAACATTTCTGTCATCCCTCTCTCCAGCACTTTCAAGCTCCTTATTCAGCATCCCAAGGCGTTTCCCGGCCAGATGAGATATATAATCTCTCCAGTGAGTTCTGAGTCTACCTCAGGGTCTCCTCCCAGTTGGACGAAAATCTCCAAAGGAAGGCGCCCAGGAGGAATCCTAATCAGATTTCTGAAATGCCTCAGCTTGTTCCTTTCAATGTGAAGGAACAGAGACTGTACCCAGAGCTCCCACCCCATGTCCAAGCTCCTCACCCTCGCTCTAAGGCTGAGTCCAGACACGCTACAGAGCAAGCCCACTTTGATCTTGTATTCGCTGCCTCATTCTTTTGGTCATTACTCAGAGCTCAAGACCATAGATAAGGGTTGGAACATAGATTTGCCTTCTGGCTCAGTTCCTTTACAATGCCTATCCAGTACAATGCCTGTATTACTGATGATGCTGCATCAATCCGTCTGTCCATCTCATACACCATGAGATACTTAAGCTTCTTCACTATGGTCAGCAACTCATCCTCACCCCAGATGAAGCATTCTTCTTCAGCAGAGAACCATGGCCTCAGACTTGCAGGTATAGGTCATGCAACATATTACTGTTTCTAGATTCAGTAAGTTACCTTACAGTTACATATCAGCAACAGCTGTTTTTATTTTCAGGCAGTATAGCCTACAGACAGCGCCACAGTGACTCTCTTGAGGTAGTTTTACAATGCAGGAACTTCGAGCTGTCACAAGGCGATGCAAACATTTCCAGGAATGGCCCTGTAATTGGTCTCGTAGCCTTTTTATTTCCATTGAAGTGTAGAATCTTGACAACTTTGATTGCAATGTCAATTCAGTGTGTGCCAAACAATAACAAATACAGGGGTCCTCGGTTTACGATGTCCTCAACCTACGCCATTTCATCGTTACGTTGGAACTGGTTACGTGGAACTAGTTGACGAGCGGAGCAGACAAATATGACGACTTAGTTTACATTCGCCAGTTGTACGCCACTTTGGATTGTGCTACATTCGCTAACTTTTTGCCCTTGCATGGTAAAGTAGATCAAGTTGTGAAAATAGTGCAACATATTCCGTTATCTTCTTGTAAAATGACTCATACATGCATGAAAGTCATTAGTATTCATGAGTTTTCCAAAGAACTGATCAATAGCATGATGCACATAACAGCTTTGTTTCCATTTTTGCTGGAGTTCCGACTTACAAATCGACTCATGTTGGGCCGTAGGAACGGAGCTGCAACGTAAGTAGAGGATGACCTGTAGTAGGTAGTGGACATAATTCCAGTTTTATAAACACACAGGAGATAGAACAATGGACTACTCGAATTTTACACCACTGATGCCAATGTCACAGAGTAGAAGACTGCTGCTTGATGAGAACATCGAGAGGATAGAAAAATTTTCACTCATTGTCTTGTTAGAGTTTACCCCGGAATACACACTTTTTTCTCTCCCAGAATGTCTCTGAAAGGAATTCTCCAGGGGTGGTTCTTGGAATTGGAAAACCCACAAAGGTTTGGGTCACTCTAAAAGGGCCTGCAAGTTCCAGCAGTGGAAAACACCTTGCAGACATGCAGCTGAGCTTGTTCTCGCCACAGCAGTTTTCTGTGAAGTGCTCTTTGGGCTGGTTGATTTTGCCACCTTTGCTGTTGTCTTTGAGGTATTTGTGATAATACGTAGGCGTATATAAGCTTCAAAGTTATCTCGTTAACTGGCAACTTCTTGATTTAGTGTTTGAAGTCAGTTTTTCCTCACAGAAGTTCCGTTAAAACCCTTCATGCTGTGGCCATAAAACAAACTACGCTGCATGTTACAGAGTCACAGAGTTCTTTCTGTGACTGGAGCACAAAGGATGCTTGATGTGAACAAACAGAGCCCATCTATAGTGTTACTTCCCATCTGGCTCAACGTTGACGCACACGCACTCACACACACCGATTTCAAAGATCACCCCATTCCTCGCTTCCCCTCTCAGAGTCACCCCCTCCAGATTACAGATCACATGTCCTGTCACACAGTAGTCGTAGGAGGAGGAGCAGCCGATAAGCCAAACACTATGACGACTTGTGGTGGATTCAGAGCAGAAAATGCCGACACTTACTGACATTCTGATGCCTAACCAGCCATTTCTTTATCTGCGTTTGAACAGAGAGCGCAAATATAGACACACGAACAAATGAACAAGCAGGTAATGATGCTCGTATAAGCAGAAAAAGCCATAGTTTGGGTTGCAGCATTCTCTGGGGAAACTATTGTGTACAGTCAGGTTTGCATAGTCTCACATTAAAGATTTCCACCGTCCTTCCTCTGAGCTATACAATCACTCGGGGCCCCTGTTCTAAGCTAAACTATGACAGGAAGTCCTGGTGAGCTGACATGAAAAACACTGAGTCTCTTTGTGGAGCTCACAAAAGCAATAATATATTTCCTCCTATACATTGCAGAGGCCTTTGGAAGTTATATTTTGAGCTGCCCCCTTCACAGAGTGAGAAGTCTGACATCAGCTTCATGAAAAATATTATTTAAAGATGAAAGACTGAGAACACTCTCCATCTCTCTTGTTGTTGAATGACTGAGGCTCATTCCAGGATCGATGCTTTGTCGCTTGTATTATTATGTTTTGAAAATGGGGTTAGCTTGTTAAGAAACAGTTTAGACATGTAGGTTGGTATTAGATGTCTGCCTTCTTTAGCTTACAATGACCTTTGGTGTTGTTGTACAGTAGCATGATCCCAGACCTTTAAATCAATGCTCATACTGTATCTCAGATTTTTTTTTCAGTGATTTCAATCATTTTTGAATCATGAAAAAAGAAAAATCTGCCACACTTTGCTGTTTGCCCTGTGCTGTTGTCTCTTCTAAGCCATCCATTAGCTTCATGTATATAAAGCAAGTAAACTAATTATGCCATCACATGCAGAATTAAGCAATTTCTGCTAAATTACTGTGTATATATTGTTATTTTAAAAGCTTTCGAGGCATTTAAAACCTCTGAACCTCTAAAAGCCCCCATCAGGTTTGAAAGGCATCCCGTCTTTAGACAGCAAAAAGCTCCAAAATTTCACCATTTATTAGCCAGAAACTGCAGGAAGAGAAAAAAATCATCCCTTCATCTTGAGCTAGTCATCTGTAACATGAAGTCCTATCAACAAAGCACGGCAAATCCAGGCTTAAAATTTTGATATTTAATCAAAATGCAATTGCAGTGACCATATTCTGTGAAAAACAACAAATTCGACCCTCCTTGGGACAACCGTAAAGCTATTAGTGACTCCAACAGTCACATGACAAAAATTCAGGGATTTTTAATTGAACTGCAGGCAGTGTTTATACAGCGCAGGTAGGAGACAAGTACAGAAGCAATTTAAATGTGTGAGCAGCAAAATTTAGAATGTGAAGCCTGCAGTTTTTTCCAGTATTTGTAACACTGTGGGTCTTATATGAATCAATTCCTGTTTTTTTTATTTTTGTAAAATAAATCATCAAAGTAATTCAAATTGCCTATTTTTAAGTGATTTATGCTCATACAACACTGCACAGAAGACCCCTTTTGAGTTGTCTGTTTCTAGCCATGGTTGTTCTGTTTGCATGACTTTTAAACTGAAGTGAAAACGAGCCCACAGAGTGGAGAAATGTACCAGGAGCAACAAACCCATGAACTGCATGAACTTGAGAGGGTTAATCCAGATGTCCACACAGCACTCCGTGATCCACAGCAGCATCCTGCCTCTCTGAGCCTTTAGGGGAGATAACAGGACAGCCGGCCTTTGTCTGACCAGACAGAGCACAGCTTGCATAACATTCAGACACTTTCTGATGAAATCAGAGTTAGCTCTTAAGTATGACTGGATCGTGAAGTTCAGTGGAAAGAAATCTTGTTTCATAGCAACCAGCCTCCCCTATAGCTCAGCAGGGCCTCGACATAGTTCAGCTCAGAGGTTCGGTTGCCCTGGAGACTGATCTTGGGTCACTTTCGGTGTCGTACAAGTCCTGTGGAGAGACTGAGAGGAAACTGATGTGTGTTTAAGGTTTTAGTGAATGTAGAGGCAAACTTCAGAGAAACTTTACTTGGAAAGCAGGTGGAGGTTGACCTCAAGGCTGTCCACACCCTCAAGCAGAAACCTAAGCCGAAAAACACTGAATGGGAGTGGGATTTGTGCGGTAGGTACAGGGAAGATAGTCTCCTTATTCTGTTTTTACTTCAGTTTTCCTGAAACCAAAGCTACTGAGACTCAACGACAATCTACAGTGAGAAAGTTGGTGTAAGATGTGTGAAGTTACTGCTGCTGCTCATTTCAGTACTGACACAATAAATAATAGTCTCTCATATTTTTAAAAGAAAATGTTTGTTCTTGGGTGTTTTCAATTTGTACCTCAAAGTGTATTCATTAGGAACAAGCATAAAGGCCTGTCCAGACAGTAAAAGACTGAGACAAAACAGGTTCTAGCCGTTAGTCACGGTATCTGTCTGGTTTCTAAATTTCTCCCTGATTCAATCATCACAATCACACGGCCAAAGAAAAGCAAATGCTCTATTTTCTTTTTTATCAGTCCCCCCTTATCTTCACATTTCTTCAGATGTGGAAATAAACAGCAACTTTGTGTCCCTGCATTCTGTTCACCGTTTTCTGGATTAGATTGTTGTGACTAAAATTTACAGACCCAGACAATACACTCATTGTACACTTCATATCTCCTAACATGTAGCTCACATTCACAAATGAACAAGTGACCACATTTAGTAGGAACTCACTGGAGATACAGGGTATTTGTTATCATGACTGTGCTAGAACCCACGTTCATTAGTGGAATAGTCTGTAATGTTGATGACTGCCTTTTAAGGCCTTGAAGAATCACTTTTACAAAGCATTGAGAATGTTAGAGGCAGAATCTGTCTTTGGTGTAGCTGCACACCAAATACTTATTATTGTAAGGGTACACAAGTCAAAAAAGACTGGAGACAATGCACTGTAAATCTTTAAACAGCAACCACAGGGTCAGCCACTGTCATTTCAGACAGTCTTGTTGATGTTTGTTATTTGGGATCCAAAACTAAGTTATGTAAAAGAATTTTCCTGAAATCTGAAAAACTATTTTCACACTTTGGATTTTGTGTTTCTATAGTTTTATTCTATCAAAGAAAAAGCCTCTTACCTGCTAAGCCAATTTAGGGTTGGTGTCTCCAGAAATATAATCCCTACAGCCATGAAATTTGGTGAAGACACAGACTTAGAATTTGCAACAGATCCAAATGGATGAAACAGCTTCAGCAGAAGATATTTTTAAAAGAATATTTGTCCTTAAAGTGGTAAAAAAAAAATTGCAAAACTATTAAACAAGATTGGCACATGAATCCTGACATTGTCGTCTCAGAATATGGCCATGCATCAGGGAAGAAAAATCCATTGATATAAAGACTGGTCAGTCAGTATCTTCAGGTAGTCAGCTGATCTCCATTCTTGGGAAACACTATGTTGCTGAACCTGAACAACCCCCAGATCATAACCCTAACCCCCACAGGCTGTAGACACCAGCCATGATGAGTGCATCACTTCATCTGCCTCTCTTCTTACCCTGATGCCCCCATCACTTTGGAACAGGGGTAAATCTGGACTCATCAGACACATTTGTTCCTCTAAGATGATGGTTCTCCACTATCTTTCAGGTTTAATAATGTTGTCGGACGGTTCTTTACCTGATTTTAGTAGTTTCAGAAATCTCCGTAGTTTTTTCTTTGCTTGATGCAGGCCGATAATTGACCTTTTCTGAGACAGATTAACATCCTTCCATGACCACGGAATATGTCTTGGATGTTGTATCCATGACATATCCTGTTCCAACATGGTTGTTTAAGAAATGAGAAGCTCTACTGCTCAGCTATAGGGTTAATAAGTTATTGCAGCTGAAACACTATTCATCACTGCAGTAATTATCCAATGGAAGGCTCTTACTATTTGTTTAGTTAAATCCAGGTGATAGCTTTTTTTTGGCCAGGCAGCATGTTCGTGCAAAGCTTCATTTTGCTTCCATGTTGTCTTCATGAGACGTGAGAGCACCTTTTTAATTTAAAGGAAAATAAAATTGGGTACAGGAGTAACGTGCTATGTGTTGCATGAGAATTAAAAACAATCTGCTTTGTCTGTTCTCAGCTTGATTAGCTTTACTGGAGGTTTTAGCAGGTCTGACTCTACCATCTCCAGATTTGTGCTCGACTTATTATCAGGACAAAGAGGAAGGACACATCGCACCTGCGTCTGCTTCCCTACATTGAGTCCTTGTTGGATTTTCATGTGTTATTGCTCACTTTTACGCCCAATCCATTTACTGCCCTTTATAGGCCCCCTTTCGTCACTGCAGATTGAGTCCTGCTGGTTAAGGTCACAACCTTATATTATACAACTCAGACACTTTTTTATTCATTAAAGCTTTGGTACTTTTTGATAAATGTTTTTATTTTTTTAAAATTCATTCCATTCATTTTGTGCTTTTTGCACCTCTGTCCTCGAGCCCCTTAACCTTATGCTCATTTAGTCCTAAACACTTAGTGCTATAGAAATATCGCTGTTATGCTAAAGCTCTCATGTCATGCATGTTTAGCCGCTGCGAACCACTTGAACATGAAGGTGTTTGTGTTGACTAAGTTTAAGTTAAGGACAAGCAGAGAGGGTGTCAACGCTACAACTCAGTGAGCTTTCCAGATGTTATGCAAAGGATGTGAGTTCATTCTTTTAAAAGTCCGAGACGATCTTTCTCTATACAAAACAACCCTAGTGTCAACAAGATACCTTTGTCTATCAGGATCAGAGCACACACCCAACACCCACTAAAAACACATGCACACCGGCAGATTACATGGTGCACCAGCCACTTGCAAGATATCCTACACCGTGCACCCACATTAGTTGACATTTCAGCGTGTTTTCTTGTGCATCACATCATCAGAGATATCCGAAACTTGAAGCCCTTGTTTCTTTAACTACTATCCTCTGCCAGTTCACTCTCAGTGGGCTTCTCACTATCTTTCATCCTTTCCTCAACAGTTTTCCTAATTGCGCTCTGCTGATGTAAGGTTCACCTCCGTAAACTGTAGGCAGCGGAGGAAGATCAGGACCTTTCCTCTCCAACAAAATACTTCCTGTTCCATCCTGTTTGGCTGCAGTATTATTTCAGATGGTCGGAGGAATATCTGCCTCATGCACATTGTTCGTGTTTATGATTGAACTGTTAACTTTAAATCGCTCAGCTCCTATAATATTCAAATATTGAAGCTACTTGCAGAATGTGACTCTTATTCCACTTTTAGATAATAAGAAAGCCGTAGACAAGATATAAGATGTCGGAGTTAAAACAGGGAGGTGGAGATCTGCTTCATTCCCTGCAGTTAGCCAAACACTGTGACGTGGAGGCCCATGGACTACAAGCAGTGCACCTGTAAGTTAATCCATAGCAGATGTGGTCTGATGTTATCATTCTTTTAGAGCACTTTCATGAGCATACATTGCATTTTGAGCAGACTTAACGCAAGTTTGGTTCAATGTAACGATCAATAAAGCAACAGATTAAAAAGCCATGAACAACATGCTCTTATTTAGCAGTTTATTAGATACACACAGCTAATATTTACTTAACACAACAGTCCCTGCAGTAAGTTATGACACGGTGAATGTTGCTTCTGCTAAAGGAGATAAGAAAGGAAGCATTTAGAGCAGGGGTGTCAAACTCATTTTAGTTCAGGGGTAACATACAGCACAATGTGATCCCAAGTAGGCCGGACCAGTAAAATTAGAGCATAATAACCTATAAATAACCACAACTACAAATTCGATTTTCTTTATGATCAAAACGACAAAGTCAGACAAAAAAGACAAAAAAACAACAAAAACAAGAAAAAATATTACAGTAATGACACATAAAACAAAGAAGCGAGAAACAAAATGACAAAAACTTAGACCAATGACACAAAGTATAACAAAAGAGACAAAAAATTGACCAAAAGGTACAAAGCAACAAAAAATGGACAAACGACAAGAACGAGACAGAAAATTACACAAATGGCACAAACAAGACCAAAAATGACGAAAGCAAGAAACAAAATGACTAACAAAACACACAAGTGAGAAAAAAGGAAACACAAAAAGACAAAGACAACAAAAATAAGACAATAAATTATAAAAATGAGACACAAAATGACAAAAGAACAAAGAACAATGAACAACCTAGTATTTTACTTTAACATAAACGTCAAAACAACTTGTCATGGTCTAGAAACTATGACCAGGGGTCTGTAGTCCCCGATGCAACAGCATGGGTTCGATTCCAGCTTTTTGCCCTTTGCTGCAGGTCTACCCCCTCGTTCTTTACCCTACTTTCCTGTCTGCCTTTTTACTAACTTGTCAAAAAATGGCCAAAAAAAATTATGTAAAAAAAAAGTTGAACTTTGGATGGATGAAGCAAGTGTGACAAGTTGTACAAGAAAAACAAAAAATATTGATAGAAAGACGCATCCAAGTAGAAGAGAGTCCAGAATTTGTAATATTAGACAGCTACTGAATCAGTGGCATGATGAGAAATAACATCTTAATAGTTTCCTTAAATATCAATTTGTGAACAAAATGTGCTTAAAATTTGACAACAGGCTTTTATCTCAATAACTATCTCAGAAAGTATTTGATACCAAGCAAAATCAAACAGATGTCTAGATTCCATGTTTTATGCTATAAAAAGATGTCTTTCAATGATTCTTCTGTTTCTCAGTGGATTGGAACAAGTCATGCTGATCAGTTTTTCATACATTTATTAGAGAGGATGTTGGGTTGTAGTGCTCCTTTTGTTCCTCTTCTGTGCACATTAAATATGTGTGCCGTTAAAAACACCACCAGTGACGCACTAAAACATCTCTACTATGTCGGCCCTTGTTATACTGTTCTACTCTCATTTACTTGGCATCTCCCAGAAGCTCAGATGCTGTACGTCCTTGACCGCTGCCGCTCCATTGTCCGACGTTGGCCCACAGTTCCACCTGGTTCTGCTGTTTTGGCCATTAGGTCCAATCAGTACTATCGTCTCCCTTTTCCTGCCATGGGAAAGTGGCCATTGCCTCTCGAACAATCTCCCCAACACACGAAAACACACAAACTTGAGCAGCGGCCAAAGGGTGGGGGTGGGGGGGCGTAATGTTTTCTAGTTTCTCCATGTCCAGCTGCCAGAACATGTGCAATGGGAAATGTTCGACTTCCCAAATAAGGAAGAGGGGATACGTTTCCCTGCTGACCTCTCCGCATGGTTGCACTCAATATTTCTAAAAAGAGTTCACATTCCTCAAAGAGTCCCTGCCAACACACACCATATATCATCGGAACAGCAGGATGGTTCGCTTCTTGACTTCTAAAGTTGAGTTTGTTATCTGACTTTGCAAAAAAAAAAAAAAAGGAAGTATGAAAGGACCGTACAAGCCAAAGTAGCTTGAAAACACGACTGCAGGTGGATTTATTTGCACTACTTTTTATCAACCCCTGGAATAAACCAAATCAGGAAATCAGCTTGTCAGATTAGCTCCCATTAGAGCACATTTTTGTCCGGCATTCCTCTGCATGCCCTGATGGTCGGAATGCTTTGAAGAATGCCATAATTGAACCGCTAATGACCAGCAGAGTTACTTTAATTATTAATATTTAACAAACACACACACACAGAGAGAGGCGCCACTTTGACAGATTTTTCATTCATTTTTATTCAAATCACCACAACAATTCCAAATGAAACCAAATGTGTCATGTTGGAGAACAGAGGCACAGAATTTTGATTTTTGGCAACACAGTGAGGGTAAAGAGAAGGAAGAAGAGAACACGCCGTTACTTTTAGTTTGGTATTACGCTCATTGAACTGAGCCTGTCGTCCAGCAATGCATCCAAAGAGTGGGCTGAGAGGAAAAATAAAAAAAACAGCCGCCACTGTTACTCCTTTACGTACGTCCTCACAGCAACCACGTCTCCCATTATGCATTTCTGTGTGAAAAGACAAGAGATGAGGTGAGTTTCTGGCTTGTAAAAGAAGCATTTGCAAAGAAGGTTGTGAGAATTTGGGCCATGCTTGTATGTTTTCTTACAAAATTCCAAATAACTTATCATACTTCGTAAGATTTTCATGATACAGCTCTTCCTCAGGTGTGGCTTTTTTTTGTGCCATTTTAGTACTTGGAGGCTCCTGCTATATTTGCATTTTCTGTAATTCAGCTCATTTAAAGTTTTTATTGTTTGAAATTACAGGATTAGTTGGAATACAGGCAGAATAACTGCACTTGTTATGAACACATGTAAAGATAGACTTGAATTAGAATGTGGTTGTCAAGTAGAATGAATTTGACTTGATGTTTTGGCACAAACATAAATAAAGACGGATTAAAGACTTTCAAAATGCAAGTTTTGCAAGTCACATGTGATTTCCTGCTTTGCAATTTAGCTAATTGAATCTACAGATGTATAATTTCGGAGCCAATAAAGGAATATTATATTTCACAAAAAAGTCACAAAAACAAATCCTTACCGCTATCAATTTCCCATCTTCAATCTCCCTCTCTATATTGTTTCTTTGCCATCCCAGTTCTGTTTCTGCACAAGCTTTCCGTTCTCCATGGTCACCACGGTCTGCAGAGCACAAAAACACACCAGACTTTTACCTCCAGCTCAGAAAACACTGTGATTTCAGTGTTTTGTTTGTTTTTTTGTTTTGTTTTGTTTTTTTACTCCTCCTCTCTGAGCAAACACTAACCCGTGTCTTCCTGTCGTCTGCGGTGGTCTCATCAAACGGCTCGTTGAGCTTGAACTTGATTCAGTGGTTTTGAAGGTGCTCTGAGACTTCAAGCAAACAGCCCCCTGGTCGTCCACGGACACTATTAAGTTGGGCTTGGTCCGGTTCCCCACCTGCCGGGTGGCAAAACCCACACCTGAGGAGAGGAGGGCAGAAAACTGAAGCTAATTCAGATATTTAGAAAGTCAAACTATGTCTACATTACATTTTAGTTGCTACACATATCACAAAGCAACATTTTTACATTACATTTAAAATTTCAAAAAGCTAGCATAACTTCACCATTAATGTTTAATTAGTATGTAACAGGTGTGTGATGTTTCTCCAAAAACTAACTTAAACCGTTCCCTCTCTTACCAATTGCTTTCATGTAGTCGTCAAAATTGTCGCTGGAAACCATCTTCCATGTCCCAACAAACTTCTCAACCATGTTTGCAGCCTAAGAAGTGATTATATCCTGGATATCCTGACTAACGGGCCGAGCTGTGACTCCTGGTACGGCTCTTCTTCCACTGTGGGAACAAACGGAGCGCTTTTAAAGGGACAGTCCGCTACTCAGCCACGCAGGAGGAGCCAATCACAGCCCTCGACGTCACATAACGAATCTCACCAAGTCCCGCCCCTGCCACTATCATACTAACTAAGTGGATTAAAGGGGTTGAATTGAAGTTTATCACTAATCTGCTTTTGTTTTTCTGTTTATTTTATAAGCTAAACTGGCATCTCTCACTTCTTTACACCAAGGTGTTTTAACATTTATTAGCTTGACTAGTTATCCTTTGCAGATATCTATATTTCAGCTCTTTCCAGTCAAAAAGAATATTTCAGAAATCCACAATGTCTTTATTTCGAGGATAAATGGCATCCCTTTAACCATTCATGTGTATCTCAGTATTAATATATCCACAGGATGAATTGCCATCATTACACTGTCTTGTAAATACAGCTGTTAAAAAAAAATGTGAACAAAACTGTGAAAATATCAACAAATAACTCTAAATTAAGGATATTTGTTCAGTTGATTTAAATGCTGCCAAACAGTGTCATTTTATGGTCGCACGTTTTTGAAATGGACATTAAGCGTGGTGTGGCTTGTAGTTTTTTTTTTTTAACTCTTTCTAATCAAAGAGAACATTTCACAATTCACAGTGTTGTTCATCCTTCAATAAATGTTACATTTTTTTTTTCATTCATGTGCCTTTCATTACAAATATCTACAGTTCTGCGGCAAATATGACAACACGGACTGTACATATCATCACAGTGTTTGAAAATCTAGTGTGAATACTACAGATTTCAGACTCACCTGTTAGAAATAAGAACTCCATTAGAATGAAAAAGGAATCATTGGCATTTCAAACTCTAGCTTTTCATATATTTTACTGCTCAACACGCCATAAGTTTATCAGTGATTGATAACTGATATATAAAGAATGATTAATAGAATAAAACAGTTAGCTGGAACATAAAAAACTGTTACGACTGACACATATTTTTGTATGTGAAAACACTGAATGTAATAATGTTATATCAGTGCTAATAATCACGAAGTCACAGATGCTAATGGAACAGATGGTAGCAAGCAGAGAGAACAGGATTTCAATCATCTGTGACTGGTGAGAGGATTTTTTTATTTCCTTTTCAGTGAAGCTGCATCTAAACTCTGTGAAACTTAGTTAAGCCTGCTGTGTCAAAGGTTAGAGCTTGCATAATGTTTTCTCAAACACCGGAATGGTCGCTTTTATCAGGAAAATTTCACATTATGCAAGGACAGGCAGTGACCCAAGACTGATCACAGCACATATTACCAGCTGAAGAACTAAAATGATCTGATTGATGTGGAAATGATGGCAAGAGGGAGCAGTGCCACTTCCTGTAACTTGACAGAGGTCAAGTTCATGTTTAAGTGCAAAAACACTCAGGCACGATTCAAAGTTATGAATTAAAGGTGAATTAACACCAGAAGCTGTGCATGTTACCAGTGAAATAGTTTTTATTGTACATGTCAAACAATATACACAATAAATACAAATAAATTCAACTCGCATAACAGGACGTGGTCTTTTTTCGCTTCAGCTTTTGCCCGTGGGTCCTTCGTGCAGCGGGACTGAAAGCGCTCAGCATTCCTGGTGTCACTTTGCCCCCTTCATCAGCAGCCGTTCTCCATCCACTGTCAGACACACAATGGAATGAGTCACAGTGACGCAACGTTCAAGGAGTACAAGGAGTGAAAGGTTGAGGAGTTAAACCCTGAGCAGAAGTCAAGTAACACGATGTAGCGGTTCGTCAGACCACTCTTCTGCTGACTACGGCCCATATTCTATTTTAGCTGTAAGCTCAGCTCACTGTGGGTGGGGTTCATGAGATCATACTGCAAAATCATCAGCATGACAATTCCCAGACTCGTAATACATCATGAGTTGTGTGCTGACTTTTACAGAGCAGGGGCGATGTAAAATTGAGGACTTTTGAAGTCCATGGGGATATATCTTACATATGTTTTATAATAAGTAAAAAACAATGTTTTTTATGTTCATTATGATCATGTCTTTACAAATTCCATATTATTTATTATGGAAACAATCACTTATTAATAAACAATGATTGGATATCACTAAAATGTCAACTAAATAACAGTCTGAATTGAATAACTACCACCATCTAATGAGCTAAACATAATAAAATGAGCTGATTCAAAAAATAGTTTTGATTGTGTACTTTTTATTAAGTTGAGATAATCATGACAGATTATCTATCTATCTATCTATAAACATACATATATTTTTTATAGGGGTTTTGCTAATTTCTTCTGTATTTGGGTTTATATATTATTGTTAATATTTTTGTTTGACTTTATTTTTTGATATAGATATTTTTGTTTTTTCTACATTTGTTTTATTTATATATTTTTGTTTTGTTCATTTTCTCTGTATTTGGGTTTATTCATTATTTTACTATTTAGATTTTTTGTGTTATTTTATATTACTTACTATATTTGGGTCTTACAGGCTAAAGGGAAGTGAGTGACTCCAGTGATGAATGCTGATTAAGTTGCTGCAGTCAGCCATAATGTATCTAGATATTTTTTCAGGGCAAACAGCTATTTACATGTTATGCACCATAGTCGCTGCCTAAAGGACTGGAAATAAAGGCGTGATGACGCAGTGTATTCACAGTGTGTCCTCCTGCATCCCTCTCACCACTGCAGAGCTTTTCCAGAGGAAAAAAAAAAAAGAGTCTTAGCCTGAAAGGCAAATCTTGTAGTGAAAATGACTAACAAATTCAACAATCTAGTCTCTTTGTCTACTCGAATATCACATTCATTGAAAAATAGTGAGCAATAGCCAAGCTTTTATCTCAAACAGGCATGTTGAAAGACGAATATGCTGTAAATATTCAAAGTTTTTTACTTTGTGGTCACTTTTACATTTGTCTGTGATATAAATTTTGAATTCGAAGCTACCTAAATAGCTATACTGTGACTTTTCAAACAGCTCAGTAAACAGCAACTACTATCTAAGGGTTAAAGATAGCACATGTAACACTCCAGCTCTGACCACACTACCTAATATCTGAATGTTGAGACATCATACTTACCAAAAGTAGTAACGTCCACTACAGGTTCAGATTTGTCGTGCGTCACCGTGGTTATCACTTCACAGTTCATGTTAGTAGATCGAGCCTTTTCTGAGCCCACCAAGAGCAAAAACTCCCTGTGAGACAAGAAAAAGACTTATTTAACTACTGTGCGATACGCTTTTACTCCACTGCATTTGTTTTATTGCTGTAATTAATGAACAGATGCAAAAATTATGAACCAAATATATTGTAATTGCACTATTATGATATATAGCTTCACACCAAACCAGGCAGCTGTATGTAAAAAAGACAAAATGAGCTCCACCTCAAGCTAAGACAGGGGTGCCAAACTCCGTTCCTGGAGGACCACTATCCTGCATGTTTTAGATGTTTCCCTCTTCCAACACACCTGATTCAAATGATCAGGCTCGTTATCAGGCTTCTGCTGAGCTTAATGATAAGCTGATCATTTGAATCAGGTGTGTTGGTAGAGGGAAACATCTAAAACATGCAGGATAGTGGCCCTCCAGGAACTGAGTTTGACACCCCTGAGCTAAGACGTTAAGTTACTGCTTCTACATCAGTAATAGAAATCCCATGATAGCTTCCTTTACGATGAGTTCTTATCATTTCAAGAACACTTTGCTGGTAAAACCTGAGTGTGTTCTTATTTAAGTAAAACTGTATTCGAGTTTTTTTAAAATTAAATTTAGTATTAAAGAAGTGGGCAGAAGGGTAAGGAGCTCCTATTAAATCAGTCAGACAGGCTTCATAACCAGAGTCCATTCAATAACAAGCTAGCATGTCATCTGGAGGTCTGACTGCTGTTCGCAAAACTGTCAAAATATCACTTTCATCCATCGTCCAGCCACACAGAACCACCCTGAGACACAGCAGCAGCACTCTACGTGCGTTTCTTACCGTGTTGAGCGAACATTGGACTCGAAGGGACAAAACTGGACCGCGATTTTCTTCACAGCCTTCAGCAGCACGGTCGACTTACTGGACGCCGCCATGTTTTCTTCGGTGACGTTTAACCCCGTCAGAGAGTGACGCTGCTGCTGAGGACCAGCAGGGGGAGCTAGAGGATCAAAAAACAGCTGGGTCAGTGGCTGGGAAATTAATACAGAAATTAAACTGTAATGAGGTGAAAAGTGACCTGAGGCTTTTATTAAGCAGGATGTGAGAGGCCTGTTTAATATAGAAGTCTTAGATTATAATGATAATGGTGATTTATATAGACATTTTAAACATGTGTAGTTAAAATGGAACACTGCTCTCAGTTATTTTGACAGAAAATAACTGAGGATCACAAAGTATTTGGGTCAATATATAATTGAGGGACTTCGAAGTCCAAAGGATATTTCTTGCATACATTCTTATTAAATTTTTAAAAGTAATGTTTTTTATGTTCATTATGATCACGTCTTTACAAATTCCATAATTATTTATTATGGAAACAATCACTTATTAATAAAAATGACTGGATATCACTAAAATGTCAACTAAATAACTGTCTGGATTTAATAACAACCACCTTTTAATTAGCTAAACAATAATAAATGAGGCTCATTCAGATTCTTCGATTGTGTTCTTTCATTAGTTGTTAATGTGTTGTGAGTCAAAGTGTAGATTTATGGCATGTCAACAGGTTTCCTACAGTATCTTTAGAATAACTTTCAATTTCAATGTACTCATTTGTGGTATAATATTTATAGAATCTTTCTGGGGGAAAAATGCCATGTGGTGTTGATTTCAGGCCTGAAAACAGCAAAAATGTAAACTATGTTACAAAAAGTCCCACAACTAATATTGACCCGGGATGTCTTCCTGAAACTAAGCTAATAAGATTAGCATAGCCATGTTTAGCTCACCACTAAGTTTTACCGCACTAATGAAAGCTCTGGAGATTTATTTGTGAATTTGTGAATGGAAAAGTAGGCAAATATGGTTAGTCATGGTCACAATAATTTTAAAAAGGCCTGTTTTAGTAAAACTTAAAAAATAATCAATGATGAGAAAGACAGAGAGGTAAAGGAAATGCTAAACACAACAGTTCAGCGGTTTCACATTCGAGTACTACAAAGTGTTTTGTATTTTATTGTACGGTTATTGGAGACATGACTGTCCTCTTTAGTTTCTCTGTCTGTTTTTAATATCCAAGTGAAATGTATTTGTCTAATTTCACATTTGTTTATTATAAACACTTCTTTTGAAAGATGCTATACAGATACAGTTTTTCTTCTTCTTCTCTTTATATCAGACTTTATGTGATAATGAAAGTGAAACACTGGGGCGTCATTAGGGGGACTTAAGCCAGTTCTAAATCTTTGAATCTTAAATTGATTAATTCCACATTTTAAGTTAAATGAATATAGTGAATAATGAGAGCCACTCTGCCTACAGAAACGTAGGCTATCACACATTCTTTCTATGCTTGGCCCACCATTTGTTGGTTCTTAAAGGCCTTTAAACTTTTATAGCCAATTCCATTTAACAGTAATGTGGGTGATTGACTCTTTAAGGAATTCAGGTGAAGAAATGTAGGGAAAAAGGTTTTCAATAAGATAATAACCAAAATAAACATAACACAATCAAGACTTCTACATTGAACAGTGACTTTACTACATCTAAATAAACAGAACTGAGTTCTGTCTTTTAAAGCAGATGTTACTGATAATTGTTGTAGATGTGAGAATCATCTTACACTTTCCTCTCAGAACCTCCCTTTTCTTTCTTGTCTCATCTACTTTGTTTTACATCCATTTTATTGTTGATTTTAACTTGATTGGCTTTTGTCCCCGTAAATGTTAACAAATGCCAGTGTCAGAGCTTTATTTCATCATTTCTGTAACTTCAGACAGGAAGGAGCAGGTAATACTTTCCATGATAATTCTTTAATGACGACATCACATCAGAAGCAGCATGGCTTTGATTGGGTAATTTTAAATTCAACCCAGTCAGAGGTTTGTAAACAGTTCATTACAACATGACAAAGCTCATTACAGCAAACTGAGAGGAAAAGCGACTGTGGCACCTTCCTGTAATCATCAAGTCCACGAGCAGAATTATGTTAGAGACGAGTGGGGGCTGCGGTGGGTCTGTCAGAACTAAGTCAATAAAGGAGGTGCTGCTCTCCAAATAGACAATCAAACAGGCACATCTCATAATCAAATAGACAGGGAGGATGGGAAATGGTCCGAGGCAAGCTGTGCTTCCTGCATTACGGCAGATGAAAAAAGGTCAAAAGCCTGTCAGGGGCATAAAAAAGAGTCAGAAAGTGGAAATAAATTTCACTTCTGACTGCGTAAGCACTTGAGTCAAATTTAATTACAGCATGAAATAAGTGTCTGCAAGCACTGGGGGATGGAGTCAAAACAACCATTTTGCCAATTTTAAGTAGCAAATTCAATTTTTTTTTTTTTTTTACACTGGAGAGCATCAACGTGTGGGAGTTTATCTCAAGGATGCTTTTAATGTGACTTCTGCATTTTCTCAATAAATGAATAATTTCATTTGCTTCTTTTTGTTTGTCTGGAAAAACAATGCATCCTAATCACCTTATCTGCTCGTTTTGTGCTTTACTTTAACTCCGCATTTGCACTTCCTTGACCTCTGTTCACTGTAAGCTATTTATAGGCCGCCTGTTTTCAGAGCGTGCGAAGAACAAATGTGTTATTCTCAGAGCTCGTACAAATTTCTCCTGACTTTAACACGCCTTGAGTCTCTTTCCTGAATGTCCGACCCGGCTGGTGACAGTTAGACAGTGGAGGCACGGGGCTCTAAATTTAGACACGAAGGCAGAAGCATTTCCTACACACACCCCTCACACACACACACACACACACATATACTTAATAAGTTGCACTGTATGTACTGCAGTAAGTAAGTGGGGGAGAGGGCGCTCAGAAACAATGAATGCTCAGGGGGATGGTTGACCTGAAAGGAGGGAAAACATAGGTATTGTCTTGGTGTAGCATTTCATCTGTAGTGGTCTCTGCAGAGCACAATAATAAGTTCTGAAACTGTCTCACAAGGAAGCTGTGGTGCTTCTACGAAAACTATTAGTGCTGCTATGTCTTCTTCTGCTACAGTACATGTACCTCTCCATATTCCCACCTCGGGTGACTCCAATTTGACAGACTGTAGAAGCTTGTGATATTCAGACTGTTAAATACGAAGCTCCACTTGAGAGAGTGAATTGGGAAAGATATAACAATGTATGAGTGAACGCCCAGGAGGTTTCTTGTGGAAATACCAGTAATTACCTCTGGAGAGAAGGCGTTCCTATAATACACGGTATGCAAGGAATGGCACTTTGGTGCAACTCCGTTCATTCTATTCATCGTTCAAGTGGTGCCTCAAGAACTCCTGGGAATCAAGAAGGGCGTTCCCAGAAGATGAATAACACGAATGTAGTATTCAGTGACGAAGTTGGAGAAATAAAACAGAAGGCACAGCAGTTAAATTATAGCTCTCACACTTCCCAAGCTTCCCCATCAAAATAAACTAGCATGAAACCCATAAATCATGGTAGTCATAAACCAGTAAAAAATTTTTTAAGAAGTTTCCATTTAGTTCCTCGGGGCAATCTGCTCTCCAGAAAGCTGCTCATGTGAAAGTTACAGGATTCCCTGAGTGTCTCTCCCTTCAACACAGCTTTTATATTCTGAAAAGTTTTAGGAATGCTTCAGTGCATATTTTTTGTTCTAGCAGGTTATTGCATTTTGCTAAACTCTGCACACATGAAAGGCAGTGTGTTCTCAGGCTGCACACCATCGAGTTATAACATTGCACATAAAATTAATGTGTGCTTATGTCACTGCAGAAGCGTGTAAATAACCCTCACATATTTATTGTTTATGAAAACATTCAAATATATCTATACTGCTTATTCATGAGGAATATTTGGATTTGTTGGACTTTTCTGTATAATATTGTCAAGTGTTAATGGTAATTCTTAACGTAGCCTAATTTGATAAACTAATAATTATTAATATTAAACACAGTCAGGTTAATTTGTCACATATGTAATACTTTAGGGTCCAACCATAATATTTAAACTAATCAGATACATTTATATAATCAATAATATTCTGTAGTCTTAAACTTAATGTTTAAATTAGTCACTTAAATCTTAATACTAAAATATGTCAGATAAATATATATATTCAGTATATAATATTTTAAGGTCTTAACCTTATTAAGGAAATTTGTCAAGTACATTTTTACTGTATATAATGCAATTAATTCATTTACTTAATAATATGGTCTTATCCTCAATTTTTGAAATAATTAGACTAATGCATATGATAAATAATATCCTATGGTCTTAACCTTAATGCTTAAATTAGTCAGGGGAATTTATTTAACAAATAATATTCTAAGGTCTTCACCATAATATTTCAATTTGATAAATAAATAATATTCCAAGGTCCTAAACCTTAAACTGGCTTGGTGAATCTATATTACATGTAAAATATTGCTAGGTCTTAAATTCAATGCTGAAATCAGTCAGGTAAATTTATTCACCACAAACTACATCTCAGGTCTTAATTGTAGCTATTAAATTCGGGGCGTAAATATTTGTTATGAAGGCAAATATTTTAGCTGTTTATCTTAACATTTAAATCAGTCAGGTACATTTGAAACATCCACTTTGTCTTGGGAAAAGGACTTTGGCTCAGTGATTTTTGTTTTGAATGTGATATATAAACAAATGAATAAATGAATAAATGAAACTATGCACAGAGCTGCCATAAAAATAACACAAGAATGCTTATATATAGTTATTTTTTATACAAATCAACAATTATGGTGTTAAAGTGATAAAAAAAAAAGTAACCTGAAGCAGCAGAAAACCAGCATAACGTTGTCCGACTACATTTCCCATGAAGCAGTGCGCGGCTGCTCTCCTCCTCCCAGCAGTAGCAGCAGCGTCCTGACTGTGGCAGTGAGCGGAGCGAACTGAAAGTGAACGGAGCGGCTCCGGTTCTCTCACGTCCTGAAATGCGCTCAGAGCTGAACACTGAGTCCGTCCGCCGCCCTCACAACATCTCATCTCCTTAATGCGGCGCAGGAAGTCTCTGGAAGCGACACTTTCTCCTCCAGGAACCTCTGAATGCTGAATTTTCTCTCTCCGGACACTCAGTCCTCTGTTTCTCTGGTAAGTCCCCCGCTCCTCATCCTCACATCTCACTGCGTGTAAAAGTTGTTTTGTTTATTTCCCGGAGTGCGGTTGTGTTGTGTTGGAGGGAAAGTTCACGGACGCACACTGAGCTGTTTGTGACTGCGGCAGCCCCGGTGGTCGCAGTGAAAAAGCAGAATGTGAGGCAGGGACTTGTTGCCCTGCAGAAAACGTGAGTCCTCCAAATTAGACTCCCTGTATGCTGCATGAGCACTGAAATGCAACAATTTGACTCATTTTCTGCCTCATTTTCACATATTTTGCTCTCTTATTTTTGCTGCAGTGCCTTTAAATACTTAAAACTGTAGTAACTCGAGTGTAAAACCACATAACCTTGCTGTTACCTTCACATTTCCATCACCTCATCGCTCAGTATTCCTATAAATAAGTTAGCTTTTCTCATTGTTTGTTCTTGTAAATCAGATTGTGCAATAACTGGCTCCTTTTATTAACATTAATGGGAACCTGTCAGATCCTCATAACCTTAAGATACACCTAAACTTGATGACACCGTGTTGGATGTTGCTCTAAGCCCCTCCGGACATCCTCAGACTTTCTCTGCCTCCTCCTCCTCCTCCCTCATTGACACTGACAAGCTCAGCCTTCTCCTGCGTAGCTTAAAGCGTGCACGCTTGGCCAAACACTCATACTGTATGTGCATACGAGATGCAGATTCTCACGCTATTCTGCATTCAGCATCCCCGCTCTGTAATTGGAAATTTTTCTTCTCTCTTTCCCTGCTCACCTGCCACATAAATAAACACCTCCTTTCACAGTCTGTCAGTTCCCTATTTCCTCCCTCCCTCTCTCTCACATACATGAGCAAACAGAGCCAAATGCCAACCAACAGAAAACCCCTCTGTCCATCCTTCCTTCCTGCTTCGCTCTGTTGATGTGTTGCTGAATACGTCGGGCAGAACATTTACCCTGCAGCAGCACGGGCTCTCACAGAAGTTGACATTCACTTGGGCAAACACAATTTGCACTTGTTTAGGTTCCCATCGCAGTCGCTGCACTTCCTTGTGCTACGTCAAACATATATGATTACTCTCTTTCCTGACAGCATCTTGATAAAGATAAATGAATAATCGAGGCATAAGCTGACGCCACAGAGCGGTTCCTAATTCGTGCCTTACCCCCTTGTTGTCCTGCGGGTCAAAATTGACCCGGTTTAAAGTTTGAAAATGTCAAAAAATATATATATTTTCACAGTGAAACTTCTGATGTACACATTTTTGGGAAATTTTTCAACATTTTTGATGGGAAGAAAAGAAATGTTAAAGTTTCTTTAAGAACATTCACAAAAAAATCAACCAAAATCCAGCGAAATTCGCTGGATTTTGGTTGATTTTTTTGTGAATGTTCTTTAAGAAAATATTAGAAGCTTTACTGTTAGCTATATAATCACTTTAGATATATTTAGTATTTTTTAAAGATTTTTACTAATTTTTTGAAAATATTTACAAGAATTTTCTTTCTAAATTTAGGGGATTTTTTTAAAATAAAACTTTTCATCGAAACTTTTAAGGAATTATTGGAATTTTCTTCCTGAATTTTTGGATTTTTTTTCAGACAAGGAAACAATATTTTTTGGTGCCCGTAAATGAGGACAACAGGAGGGTTAAAATCAGTTCCTTCCTCCAGCTTTGCATGTGACAGCAACAATAAATGCCATTCAGTATTTAAGCCAAAAAAGGATTTGAGTGATGTTTCAAAAATCCCAAAAGGGCTAAAATGACTAAATCTCTGCCGCTCTACAAGCAGTTGACTGTAAAGAGGACGGCAGCGTGGCAAATACTTTGTGACAGTTTTAACTCCGGAGTATTCAAAGCGTGCTGCTAATGCTGGAATTTGAATGCGGATGAAGCCGGCTGCATGCAGCTGTTTTACAGAAGCAAGGAGATGAGTGAGGGTAGCAGAAGGAGAGCTCGGAAAAGGATTTACCAAGGACTGTGGAGTGGGCATGAATGATGGATTGGAATTTTTAGAATTTTTGCCTAAATTTCTGTAAAAATGTCCGACTTTATTGACACCTTTATTCTACGTCCACATGAATCCCGCCAGATCTGGATTCACAGCTTAAAAATGATAAGTTTCCAGACAAGTTTTAGTCATTTTGCAAGGATTTTTTATCCACGTTGACGCACCTGCATCTAGAGTAAACAACTAATTTGCTTTTTCTTCTTTCAGCTTGTGTCTGCAACGACTAAAACAGCCTTTTTCTGTGCTTGTTTATAACCTGACTTCTGATTCAGGTGTGGTAATTTTTGGGCTTTCCTTCTACACTGATGAGCCATAACATTAAAACCACCTGCCTAATGCTGAGTAGATCCACTTTGTGCCACCAAAACAGGTTTTGCTTATTGGGACATGGACAGGGAACCTCTAAGGGTGTCCTGTAG
Organism: Acanthochromis polyacanthus; assembly: GCF_021347895.1. Lineage (NCBI taxonomy): Eukaryota > Metazoa > Chordata > Actinopteri > Pomacentridae > Acanthochromis > Acanthochromis polyacanthus. Next base: position 33,608,048 of record NC_067123.1, on the reverse strand, counting down.
CATCTGGTACTGGGATGTTGGTAGAGGATACTTTGGGTCCTTCAGGTTGGAGGTCTGCTCTGGAGAATCCATGGATGCTGGGTCAACACATTGGGCTCTTGGTTGCGTTCCTCGAGCATTTCCTCAGCAGTGTTTCTGGAGAATTCATGGATGCTCTAATCAGTTTGGGATCTTGGGAGTTTGAAGGGTAGGTCATCATATTGGGCTCTTGGTCATGTTCCTCAGACATTTCCTTCACAGTTTTTCTGGTGTTTCTGAAGAATTTATGGATGCTCAATCAGTTTAGGATCTTGGGAATTTGAAGGATGGGTCAATGACATTGGGTTCTTGGTCATGTTCTCGAGCGTTTCCTTAGCAGTTATTCTGGTGTTTTCTAGTGTTTCTGCAGAGTTCATGGATGCTCAATCAGTTTGGGATCTTGGGAATTTGAAGGATTTGAAGGTTCTTGGTCATATTCCTTGAGCATTTTCTTAGCAGCTTTTCTGGTGTTTTGCGGAGAATTCATGGATGCTCGGCCAGATTGGTATCTTGGGAGCTTGAAGGATGGGTCATCACATTGGGGTCTTGTTCCTCGTGTCACTTTTGAGCAGTTTTTCCTGTGTGGCAGAGTGTGTTGTCCTGCTGTTGGGATGCTTCATTGCCAGATGGTGTCACAGTAACATAAGTGAATGTCTGGACCCAAAGTCTCCCAGCAGAACGTTCCATTGTAATGAAATGATCAACGTTTTTCATGTCACCTGACAGTTTTAATGTTTTGAGTGAGCCGTGTAAATGCCACCTGCTAGCCAATTTGGTCAAATGCAGATACAAAAAGTACTGATTTCTCTCAGGAACTAATAATAACCCAATTCTGAAAGTTGGATTTTGAGTCATTTAGTGACTCAAAAGTGGTAAAATGACTTTGCAAAAAGTCATTTGCATGACCGAAACTGCTCTGTATTCTGGAGCTGTGTGGCCGAACAGCTGCCTGTACTTTTACGCTCATTAAAGCAGGTCATAATGTGTCTGGTCTGATGGAGAACCCGGTGATTCTGCCACTGCTGTTCCGGGCCCGGAGGTCCTGCTGCCGAAAGGATAAAGCTTAATCGCGTTGTGTTTTGACTGCTGCGTGAGTAGAGTTTCATCATAGCCTGTCAAGACGTCGTTTAGCAGACTGCACACATTTCACAGTCACTTAGGCTTTAACAAGCAAGATGCCCATCCCCGTCATTGGAAGGCAAACAGCGGAGTGTTTGGCGGTGCACCCCTGGTTTTACAATTACCCTGCGTGCCCTGTTTGACACCCCTGTCCATCTGAGACTAGCACCTCAGGGAATGAGAGGGAAGATTGAGTCTGGAGCTGTGATGTGACTACCAAGGAGTCACGATTGCCCTCGACTGAGTAGGATTCTATTATGAAAATGGAAATGTGCTGTTGTTGCACCGAGTATTTGTTCGGTCATTGATCTGGAACAGAGCGAAATGGAGGAGCAGAGTGTAATTATTTTCCCCTTTTGATGCAGCTTCTGCTCTATTAGTCAGGAGGCGATTTTCAGTAGAGGGGTAACAGCAAACGAGCTGGACGAAAAAAATTAGCTTCTCATTTCTAAGCTCACAGTTGGGACGTTGTGGCTTCTCATGTTATAGGTGTTGGTTTTGTTTCAAGAAATAAAGTCTAAACATTGCGGTTGAGGTATGCCTCTGTGGGCTAATGGCACAGCTCTTGTAAGCAGCAAACTGTCAAGGAGACACCCATCTGTGCTTTCATATTTACATATGCAGAACTTCCGGGGCTGATCTGACTGGGTTTCAATCCCCATCTGTAGAAAACTTCCCTCCACTGCAATGCACTGAGTCTATAATAAAAGTTTCTGCATGATTTCTGCATTTGATCATCGTTTATCTCCCAACTTTGTCTGTAATTTGGCTATATGAGGGTCTGTCATCTTAGAAAGACAGAAAGGGAACTAGCTCGCTGGTGGAGAAATTAATCATTAGCTGTGCACTTGTTCACTCCGGCTGAATAAGGGCGGCTGCTGAAAACGTCTCGTGTCCTCTGCTTGTAAAGATTAGGAGGTTCAGACAGAGTGAGAAATGCAGACAGAAACAGATTCAATCAGGGAGCAAAGAGTGGACTGAGCAAGAAAAAAAGCTATTAGACGGCGAGTGGGACAGAGGAGGGGAATAAAAAATGAGAGAGCAATTCTAATAATAAAAGAGGATATTGATCTACAGTGCATGAGTTGGGGTTATCACTGCTTGCTCCTCTCTGTCTCCTTCAACATTACTGGCCCTCGCACAATTGATTTCATTTGTTGCCTAACATTGTAAAGGGCACTTGGATGAGTGTGTGTTTTCTGATGAAAGCACATTTGAGGTGGTTATTAGAAAGCACCTCTTTTTTTTAAGAAGGGGACACAAAGTACACAGTCTTCAAAGGCTGCACTTGATAGAGTTTATGGACTTCCAACAGGTTTCGGCTCAGAAATGTAAATTCCCGCTGTAAAAGTTGACAAGTATTAATGTTGAAAGAGCTTCTTCAGAGCAGGAAATGCTTCTAGCTGCTCATTTTAAGCAGGGGAATTACCTATGTTCTACTGAGCTCAAATATTACCAGAGTTAGTTTGACTGATCAGGTAGTTTGAACAATGATCAATCAGCAAATGTGGACTTTTTGCAGCTTCATGACTGTTCAGGTATTAACTACACTGGACTTCAGGATATTAGAAAGTGAAAGGCTTTAAACAACTCTGCATATTTGTGTGAAAGTCTATATATGTAGCCAAGTTCCGCTTCTAACAGCAAAAGGCAAACACCTCAGAGACAAGAATCCAGTGAGCTCATTATGTAAGCATACCAAACGTAGGAATGTAAAATCTCATGTGTGTGTGTGTTTGCAAACAGCGCGTTACTTCATTGTCGGAGCAGAACTTGTTTGTCTTGACGTACAGTAGTTGGAATCTGCCTGATCATGCCCTCAGACAAACACTGTAAACAACTAGTTCTCACTCTCAGGGTGTCAGATATTGCCATTTTGAAGAAATGTCTCAGAGGAACGCTCAAGATGACCTCTGGGTGTCAACCCCACCCTGTCCAATATTAGACACTACTAGATGTATTCGGGTTTTTCCAGTGTTGTGCAGTTGTTTATATTTTCGGCGTTACAATTTCATCATGTGTGAAGTCCTCCCTAGATCTCTCTGCTCAAACTTTGTTTCAGCAAATTCTACAGCTGCGCTACAAGGACAGGAGTTGCACATGCCTATATTACGTTGACATCCATCTATTGTGCATGTATGGAATGGAGTCCAATAAGCTGATAGGTGGATTAGAAAGTGGTATAATAACAATTATGTTTCCATAGAATCTGCAGCTGTCATTTTGCATGTCTGTACTGGAGACTTTTAACAAGAAGACTAGTGTTTCTGTTCGTTATTTCCTTTACTTAGTTTTGTTTTTGTGTGTGATTTAAGTCTCTGCTTCATTTGCTGTTTACTTTTATTCGTTAGTCAGTTCAAAACTGCTTACTGAAGGTCGTAAAAAGATCATGGTTTGGGTTATCCCTTTCACAGTATTAACTAGGGATGTTAGTGATTATTCGTTAATCAATTGACGGTAACAATTAACAGGTAGGAGATGAAGGACATGTATGTTACTGTTTAATACTGTAATGACCCGTGGTGGTCAATCTGACTCTCAGCAGTTCAATGTTGGCAATCAGAGAGCATTATGGGAGTTGGATAGTAAAGTGGCACCATGAGAAAGTCTCCCATGATGCTTAATGCCTACTGGCCAGAGTCCTTGTTTTTAAACGAGTTGAAGTTTGCTTTGTTAGTGTCAGTGTGGGTACAGTGGTTGATTGTGTATGACTTTATAGCAGCGCATCTCATGTGTGGCCTATGTTCAGGTGGACATCGGAACACAAAATTATGTCAATTAACTTCATTTTGTGTTACTGTTTAATCAAGTATTGACTTGTGGATGTTATTATTATGGCTAACTTATCCTTTGAACTCCACTGATATATTGGTTTACCAGTATTATAGGCAGATATTGGGATGCCACAGCTATATAAGTATCAGTATCAACATATATGGACAAAAAACAAATACGAAATATAATACAGGAAAAAACATGTTTAGAGTAAGTAGAATTGGGGTCATGACTCAAGCTGTTTACGATGGTCCTAGTACTTTCTTTGTACTTTCTGCAGCACATGTAGCAGAGTAGGGAATCAGAGTTGAGGGCTCACCAGATAGGTTGTAAAATCAATTGCTGGAAAATTGCTAAACAATGACCCCATCAAACCACTCTAACATACTAAACATAAAAAGCATTGGCTCATAGGGGCGGCATGGCTCAGTGGGTAGAGTGGCCGTCTTATAACTGGAAGGTTGCCGGTTTGATCCTCGGCCCGTCGTGCTCATGTCGAGGTGTCCCTGAGTAAGACACCGAACCCCTAATTGCGGCCTGGTGGGTCGTGGTTAGCGCCTTGCATGGCAGCTTCCACCATCAGTGTGTGAATGGGTGAATGTGACATATACATGTAAAGCGCTTTGGATAAAAGCGCTATATAATACAACCATTTATATATTGATATCAGAATCTGTTACTCCCTAAATAGTTTCGGCTCAAAAAACTCTCCCAGCTGAGAAATCCTACTATGGACTTCATGGCGTCTCAGATTTTTTTTTATAGGTCTATTAAACTACCTTGCACTTTGAAAAAGGAAGCCAAAGGCTATCCAGCACATTAAAATGTGACAAAGCGGCCATATGTGACCGCTGGGTTGCATGGTTGACACATTCACACATGCTAACAGACGTAGAGTAAATGCACCCTCGGGTTATTCCAATACACACAGACATGAGCCCCATTATAATACACAGTACACATGCATGTTTTGGAATAATCTTCTCTCCCACTCTTGACTGTGCATGCAGCAGCTTCCACTTACAGATTGTTTACCTCTTTCATACATACAGCACATAGAAGGACACACTGTTATCAACTCACAGTGCCCTTAGCAATTTCTCGAGGATTACAAGGTGTTTCAACTTGTGTCGGCTATCCTGCAGCTCTGGGTTTGTGCACCGACTCGCTCTCTCTGCTGCAGCTCAGAAACCCACCTCACCTCTACAGAGGAGAGGATGAGTGGAGGGATTGGAGAGAGTGTGGCGTATTCAAGGCAAGTAAACATTGTGGAAGCAATTAATTGAGATTGCCTGAGAGGAAGCTCTAATGGAAATCAGAGTCCCTCTCCCAAGGATTGTGGGGTAATTGAAGGATATTCTCCCCCTGCTGTTAGAATCTACATCTAGAGGAGGGTAGGGGATCTGAAATGACTTGCATTCTGTCATTGATGTCTTTTGTAGAGAAGAAGCTCAGTTATATGCTTTCAATCCAGTGACGAAACCTCACATTGCCTGCTTAGATGTATCAATTTTCTCTCTGCAAGAAAGCATGTAATACTCAAAATGCTAACCAACATGGACAAGGTGTCTGAAAAGTGCTAAATCATGACAGGCATGAGCTTGGATGCCTCTAAATCCATCTCCATGGCAACCTTGCTAACTCTATCCACTCATGAAGTGTGTGTGATGCAATTCTAAACTCAAGAAAAAGATAAAAGTGGACCTTGAGTTGGGATTATTTTGTCAAACCATGACTTCCTATGTCGAGAAGGAAGCTTCACGCTTTAAAAGCCGTGTTTTCTCCCTGACCTCGTGGCGTCTAGCTATGCAGATAGTATCCGTTTTATCTGTTGAAGTTTTGAGATCTGTTTCGGAGATTTCTGCTGCCAGCCTGTTTCAGTGGAGGCGAATTCAAAGAAATGACATTTGAAAATCTCAGCAGGAACATGTGTTTCCAGAAAGAATGTCCAGATCACTCCAGATAACCAGTTAACATCATGAGAACAGGTTTTTTACTTCCAGCTTGAGAGGTTAGTGGTATATGTGAGCTGTGTGAGTTGTGTTAACTGACTTTAAAGGTCCCATATTGTGCTATTTTTTTTTAGCAAATTCACCAACGTCTGACAAGCCCCCAAAATGTGTTTTTCAGTTTCTTTCAGCTCAAAATACTCCGAAGATGAGTCAGTTTCACATGACTGTATAACCCCTAGTTGTAGGGATGTTTTAAAATGTTTTGCTCTGAAAACTAATAAAACACTATCTGTGGCTTTCATTACAGCCTTTTACTGCTTTTATTCTATACCGCTGAGTTTAAAACAACCTCAAAACACAATAAAAATGGGTTTTCATGATGTGGGGCCTTTAATGTCTGCCTCGATACTAGAAGCGTAAAGTATAATCCCTGTTTTTGCCTTCATTTCCTTCTCTTTGGTGTCACAAACATTTCATGTTAAGTCTGACTGCATTTACTGGACTCTACTTCTTTCGCATTCTGTGCTACAAGTTGTATTTTGTAGAAGAATTATTTTAAAATGCCAAGAAGCCTATGCTGCTTATGGAGAAATATCAGTTTCCTTTTAACTTTCCTTGTTTGAAATGTGAGCCTTGTGAGTTGCGTTAACATTGTGCAGATTTTCAGCAAGTTATGCAGCATCTTGCAGCTCCTCAGAGTGTGTTTTTTTTTTTTTTTTTTAGCTCAAAATACTACAAAGATGGTTGATTTCACTATGACTGTATAACCTCGTGGTTTTAGGGTTGTTTTGCTCTGAAAACCAATTAGCTGCTGCTGTTCCTGCCGCCTTCAGTAAGAATGTGCTGTCTGAGGAATAGCAGAAGTAAACATCTTCTTATCTTAAGGCTTTTATTTTACACCACCCAACTTTCTAACCACAAAACACAATAAAAATGGATTTTCCCTTAATGAAACCTTTAATGTCTGCCTAGATACTAGACAGTGCTAAGTGTATTTACTTTAAAATCCCAGTTTTTGGTTCCGTTTCTCTCCCCATGGTATCACAAAGTTTTCCAATTAAGTCTGGCTGCATTTAATGGACTCCACTGCTTTTACATTCTGTGCTACCAGGTTGTATTTTGCAGGAGAACTATTTTAATCTGCCTTGAAGCCTGTGTAGCTTTACCTCTGTAGAGTAAGAAATACCAGGTTCATGTTACCGTCTCTTATGCTTATTCAGTGCTTTCTAGGGCAACTACCTGCAGTTGTTGTTGCCTCTTGCTCTTCCAGTCGCATGGAGTGATGCCAAGGACTGGGAGGGGACAAGCAGCAACATCCTTTCGGTAACAGAAGCCACAGGATTGCTGGAAGTGTTGTTCTGTTTACGATTAACACCACAGATACAACTTGTGACGCTTTTAAGAGCTCGAGGTGTGCTGTGCAAGTATGTGAGAGTAAACTGTAGACAGCCAAGTGATTAAACAGCATGCCGAGTGTGTGGAGGGGTGAGGTGAGGTGTTGGACGGACGGCAGACATGGGTGAGTGAACAGAGTGTGTAGAGACTGTCCCTTCTCCTTGGTGTAAAGTGGTGCTGATGCAGCACACACACTTGCGCACAGTCACCCACTGCGGCGGTGGGACTGTAATGTCGCCCAGGGGGAGGATCCTCATCTTACACTCTGCTGGCTAAAGCACTGCAGGGAGGCTGCACACACACACACGCGCACACACACACACACACACACACACACGCACACACACTTACATGAACTGTATACATGCACACACAAAGGCCTGCACACACACACACTGAGCCTCATCTGTATTCTGCACTGCCTACTCATTTTTTGTCTCCGCGAGAACAATATCTGTGGCTTTTTGTAAAATCGTCTTTGTGTTTGGACTTAACTGCGTGTCGTTCTGCATATGCAAGCATGTCTTTGTCCTTGTCTGCATCTCTGATTGTGTGTCTGTAGGCAGTCTCGTCTTGTGGAAATAGTTAGCAGTTAATAATGGACTTGTTTACAAAGCATGATACAGTAAGGAAGTGTTTCATAGCAATAAAAATTTATCGTGTGTTTGTGTCTCAGATTGCAGATAAAGATAAGATTTGATGTTATTGACTTGTTTGCTTGGACTTGCAGCTTATGGTCAATAAAATCTTTTCCGTTTGGAGCCAGAACCTTTTCAATAAGCAGTGCAGGGTGTTGGCTTTCGTGTCCTGGAAACAAAACACACTCTGCTAGCTCGTTGGTAAAACCAACTTGACCAGAAGGGTTTACTGTTTCAGCACAACCAGGCTGTCAACACAACCAAAAACCCCAATCAGTGTTAATGAGTATGAAGAAAATGTTTAAAAACTTTGTTTATCAAGGCTTTCTTCACCTGTCTCTATGTGCACTCACATAAAAAGCTGGCATTTAATGCATCATGTGGCTCTTGAACTATCCACTGAGGTCAACAAGTTGCTGTAATGCAGAGCTATGAGGAATATAGAATTTATTCTGGCAAAAACTGCTGTTACTGCAAGTGATGCAAAAGAGGAATGCTGGTAGCTGCATATTAGTGCCCTTAAACTTTAATCTTCATACATTTAAGCATGATACTCAAGCAGTGCATGAAGGTCTGATAGTATCATGATGAATTCCAAATCTCTGACATATTAGCTGCAGTACCAGCAGTGGAAAATGGACTTGGTAACAAATCAGAACCAAGCATTACAACATGTATGCATTTTCTGCATACAGTTTTCACTATTGTACCTGCAGGACTGCATTTAGCGGTGTAGCTAATAGACAGCTCAACAGGTTTGCAGTTAAAATATATTCTCTCTTCTAATAACTTACATGAAAGCTGATTTAAATCCCAAACTTTGAACAGAACCTCCTCTGGAGCAGCATTGCAGTATCAGTTACCATGGTGACCAAGCAGGTTAAATGAGAGCCACCTTCATGAAAACTCTGACTTTAGGCTCAGCATATCTCCCTAATTCACTATTCTTGCTTTGTAATACACATTTCTGTTACTAAGTGCTAAAAAGGCAGTTATCATAACACACTAGATGTAGTTACCGTACCATGTTTTACAAGATGGATCCTACCATATTAAATAATAAGCAATGTAAGCTACATTTTCCAAACAAATGTTGCCTTGTCCAAGTGTTGAATGTGAAAACATGGGGTTGGTTGGTTTGTAAGTCCTACATTTGTTCACACTAGCTGACTGGTGACAGTACTGAGAATCACTTACTCACTGGAACATAAAATAAAAAGCGATGCAAGGGATAACTATTGTCAAAAAAAGGAAAAGCCATCCACTTTCATGTCGTGCCGTTCAAGCAGCAAGTGGTTCTTTGCTGACTAACTGCACTCAAACGAGGAAATCCTCCATTTAGCTCTAATGATTGTGTTTGTGGCCAGCACTGCTAAAATGAGGACTGTGTGGAGGGGTTTTGAGTCAGGTGTACCGGTGGTCTGGCAACAAGCTGAAATATGAAGCTGCCTCCTCTGCGTTCCTTTCTTAAGATCCGGTTTACAGACTGTCTGATTCAGTCTACTGTCAAAGAAGCAGGGTGGTGGAAGGAAAGGGGCCCAGCTAAGCATTAATCTTACCGTAACTTATCACAAACACTGCAGAACTGCACGTCTGGAAGTCCCTCTGCTTCAGCCTCAAGACTTGAGAGTTGCCGCTTGATTCATGTGGTCAGCTGTTTAGTGTCACATGGTTGGGAGAGAAGTGAAATATCTATTTACGGACAATTCATGTGTGGAGCTCATTGAGGTCTTGATGAAACGATAAAAGACAAAGAGGTGATTGTTCGCTGGTTCTCTGACGTCTCCGAGTGTTGTTGCATTTCTTTGTTTGCCAGTTTCTTTATAATTGGACATATGTGGTGCACAGACACAGACAGGTGATAGTGTGGGGAGGTTTCGTGCTCTGCGGGGTGGTTGTTTGCTCCGTTTATGTGCAGCCAGATGACGGATGGGACGCCCAGTGGATTGGCTTTCATCCATCACCAAGGACCTCAGGCTTTTACACCTTCTCTCTCTCTTGATCTGTGTCTGCCATTCCCCTGTTCTTTTCCCCCTTTTGTTTTGTTTCTCTAGTGCTATTTCGATGTTTATTCCATCTCCCTACCTTATTTTTCCCTCGACCCACCACCTCTTTTTCTGTCTTTTACCCTGGAACCTCATTCTTAAGAATCCCCGCTGCAACATTTAAGCAGAAGCAGTTGGACACACGGACATGCACAAAGACGGTCTGTCCTGCTTACAATTAAAGCGCACCTCCCTCTTCCCTTTTCCCAAGCAGCCCATAATAGGAAATGCCCCTGTTATCTCGTCGGGCACCGGCGTATTAATATAAGCTGCAGACAAACAAGGTGTGGGTACGTGCTCAGCTATGCCTGTGCTCTGATAAAATGCACTGGGCTGCTGCTACATGGTCAGCCTCTGCAAACTGTTTTTCATGAGATTTTTGTCCTCATCAGTGGAGTACAAGAAGGCAGAGGAGAGATAAGAGGAAGAAAAGCAAGAAGTGTGGGAAAATAAAGCCAAAGGTAGAGTTCTTCGATGTTAGTTTTTGCAAGTGTGTGGTGGTCTTTTTGGTGTGAGTCAAATTCACATTGGTAGCATGAGATGTTTGTGTTGTATGTTCTTCTGTAGTTTTTCATGGTTAAAACATTGTAACATTGCTGTACATGACTAACATGAGGATCCTTAATAAATCATTCATGGATGCATGAGAGCAGAGTGCTCTCCTCTGTGTTTTGTTACATTCAGTTTAAGGATGAGTTAATAACTGCTCATTATTAACCCTTTAAAGCCCAAGCAGGTTCTGGATGTTTCTTTGCTCCTGTTACAGTTGTACTCCCCATGGCCTCATTTTTTTACTACAGTATAAAGTCCTGCATCTCTATGGAAACTGTTCAGCATGAGACAGTTGAAATGGCACTAGTATTTTAAAAAATGGTGCCTGTCTGTACTATATACTGCTTAATTGTTGTTTAGGTCTGCTCTTTGTTAACACTACCTGCAGTTCAGCTGAGAAGAACCTGAATTTTTGTTACATGACTGTTGTTTGCAGCTGAGTCAGTTTATTATTAGATAAATCCTAATTTGAGACAGGTTGAATGCTGGGATTTTGAAAAAAAAAAAATCACAATTTTACGGTGAGATTTTACCAAGCTTCCCTTGTAAATTTGCTGATTTTGTAAAGACAACCTGACTTTCAAACCTGCTGGTGGCTTTTGGGGGTTCAAAGGTGGAATTCATGAAAAACCAAGTCATTTTAGGTTGTAAAATATCAGGAAATATTTAAAAAAAAAATGCCCATTTTTCTGTGGCCAAGGTAACATGAATTGTAGCCGCAATTCAGCCGCCATTCAAAACTCAGATATTTAGTTTTTTAATGTCAGAAAACCTGTCTTATGTTGTCTTTTGTACATTTACTATTATTCTTTAATAATGAATAAAGGGATTCTTATTTGCTAACTCAAATTACTGATGGAAAAGTGACTGCAGTGTTCAAAAATAGTCCCTGACTGCAGCCCTTCTGTCAGCCATTCCTCTTTGGTGGAGTTGCTTATCGTGGCTAACAAAGCTAATAAGCTACTTTCTGTTCCTCAGAGGGTCAGCGCTGTCAGACGGCTCAATACTGGTCAGTGGGTTGAACTTCACTTCGCCCACGATGCCAGTTTTGATTTTGTTCCAGACTGATTCTGCCTGCGTGATCTGGCCTTCATTTCAACGGTGATGCAGCTGCTGTTGTTCTGTCGCTGTTTTGTGCCGCTGCGCTGACGCTCGTGTAAATTAAATCTGTTCATGTGATCAGAATCAGAGCTGGTTGGAAAACACAGCTTACAGGGAGGGCATGCGACCCTGCATAAGCCAAAGGTTAAAGAGATACCACAGCAAACACAGCTGTTGGGGTCAGATATATGCAGTGCTTTTATCTTTGTGGATCGTGTGTGGATTCTTTCATACCACATGAAAGAGATTGTCTCTTCACTGGAATGAAACGCTGATAAAAAAGGAAGCCTCTTGCTGTTTTGTTGAACTTTCCGTGTCTTTGATCGCTGTGACTCTGCCCTCACTTTAATATTAGCAATAAAGGAAGCCATCAGTTTGGATTTCTGTCTTGCCTCAGACTGTATAATTGTTTGAGACTATTATCTAGCTGCTGTGGAGGAAATGAGCGGATAGTTCTATCTATTTTTCTCTAGAGATGGGCTTTAGCCTGATTGCTGATGACTGTTTGTAGCGGGGACAGTATTTGTTAATGGACTGTTGGGCTTTATGTCACCAGAGAGCACGAAGGGGATGAGAAAGACAGATAGGGTTTGAATGCAACAATTTGCAACATGAGAATTGTAAGAAAACTGGAGAAGGATGCAATTATGGCCATTAGGACTGTTTTCAGCTTTCCTCAGAAGTGATGGTTTATTGATATCTGCGAGTCGTCCAGGGAATTTACTCTCCGTCTCCTTCTGATTCTCCCACTCTGTCCTCCTCCTTCCTCTCTCAGTCTGGGTCAGTGAAGCTCTTTGAATGGACTCCTTGTTTGGCTGATAGTACATACGCTTCACTGTCCAGAAGGAGACAATGGCAAATGACAAAACGTAAAGGGAAGGAAGAGAGAGAGAGAGAGAGAACATTTAAATATACAGAGAGAGGGAGCGACACGGACAGGGAGTTGGGCCTGAATGAATGAGTAAATAGAATTGCAGAAAAGATGTTTGAGCCAAGTGGAAGAACAAAGAGCGGATTGTTGAAGTAAACTGAGGGGCCTTTCAGTTCCTGGACAGTTGGTCCCTGATGTTTTTCTTAGATTTCCTGATGAAACGTTACAGGATTAGGCACGTTCACTGGGTAAACAGTTTCACTCCCTGCTGTCCATTAAGAGTAGGTAGAATTCTCCGTGCTTTTGGATGTGCTTTTGGACAGTATCGGTAGGTCCGAGTTTCTTACCTAATTCTAGGTGAGTGCTTTTTCACTCAAGTGAAACTTCCATGTACAACGCTGTTGAAAGATTGATCTTTTCTCTCTTTCTTTTATCAGTTTTGGGAAGGGTTGAACAATTAATCAAAATATCAAAATTGCAGGAGTGGCGGTTTTTTGATAAAGGTAAAATTTGTCACAAAATCCCATTCGAAATGAAACGTGGTTCTTCAGAGATGCTATAGCCCACAGATAAAGGAACATACTTGTTTGGTACAGACTGCAGCAACAGTCTGTCATTATTTTTGCTTTGTTTTTATTGGAAAGCAAGTTTTAAAATTGATCGCTAAAATCAAGATTAATTTGCAGAATCTTTCTAAGTAATCGCACTATGATTTTTTTACTCGGTATTCGACTAGGAAAAGGTTGTGTGGTTGTTTCTGGAAGTATGCAACATTTGAAAGATTGACTTTGTTGACGGTTGCATTAAGGTTTTTGAAGAACTTTGTGTCTGTTTTCCTTGAAATACTTATTACTTATTATTAGACACTGATAATATTTTGGAGCAATGTAAATTGGCATTAAAGCTGAAAGTCCTGGTGTCAAAATTGGTAACGAACGACTGCAAGTTGAATTAAAAGAGAACTTTCTGACATTTACCGATCGGTGTTGATTGGCTGTTACTTGTGACACGTAACCAATCAGGTAGAGTTGTGGGCGGGAGAACAGAGGGAATGCAATTGGCAGAACAAAATAAAGACGGTGATAATCAGAAAAATGCTGAGTATTACATCTATTAGTCTGTTGATACTACCAAAAGTCAAAAGTTTGGACTCACATTCTCCTTCAGTATTTTTTTAATCTATTTATATTATTTTCTACATTGTAGATTAATACTGAAGATGAACACTTTTTTGTTTACAACATTATTCCATATTTATTCTTTTATAGTTTTGATGTCTTCAGTATTAATCTACAATGTATAAAATAATAAAATAAAAACCATTGAATGAGAAGGTGTGTTCAAACTTTTGACTGGTAGTGTACGTCAAAGTTAGGATTCCAGAAAGTGTCGCTTTGGTTGTAAAAATACGATATCTGTGCTGGAAATGTTCCAAGCAATACTGAACGTAGTGTTATAATGCTAAATCCTTCAGTTGTCAGCACTGGGAATTTGTGCAAATCAAATGATTACTTGATAAATTTATGAGATAATAAACCTAAGTAAGTGCACATCCTAAAAAGGTGGAGAAAGCAAGGAGAAAGGAGAAACCCTGACTGATTTTCACTCTGCTTCATCAAAATGCTTCTCTTTTACTTGTATAAACTTCTTTTTTCTCCACACATCAGTGAGGTTCTGAGGAGTACACGCGTGGCCTAGGGAGTAGCGTGTTTGAAAAATGCCAACAAAGCGTAAACGCTCAAGTTGCTTTGCGGAAGCTGCACCTTTTTCTTCAGACGGTGGGAGTGGTAGTTTTGACAAGAGGAAGAAAAAGAAGAGGAGTGGGGGTGAGATGAAAGTGGTCTACCTTCCAGCTTCTGGTTACAGAAAGCGATCTGAGTGCCAGCGAGGAACGGATCTGAGCTGGAGAGAAGCGAGGAGACCCGCCACAGCAGGGTGCTCTGCTGATCTGCACCAAACAGCAACATTACAAAAAAAAAGGTTTTGAACCGGCGCTGGGCCCCTTTAGCTCCCTACAAACACTGAGGGACGGAGGAGAAAAAATGAGAGAGGAAATGATGGGAGGAGAGGAAAGTTCAAGAAAATGGGGGATTAGAAGGGAGGGGTGAAGATGAAAAGAGAAGAAGGAAAGTGGAAAATGGGAGAGGAAAGGACAAGAAAAGGTGAATCCTGGGTAGTGAGATGAAGAGAAGTGCTTCCACTGTCGTCTTTCAAGCTGAGTTTAGGGATGAAGGTTGGGAATGACAACCGATTTTAAATGCAGAGCTGTAACTCTCTGAGAGGCACTTTTTCTGTTAGAATCAATGCTCTTATATAAAGAGGAGACATGGAACAGAAATTAAACATGAAGAATCCCTTTGAGAACACAACTGGGAACAACTGATATTTAGTGAAGGCTGTGCTTTAGCTTTGGATGTGATTCATTCAAAATTCTAGTCAGTCGAGTGTTGTGGATCCAGAGGAATTCAGACATGGAAGGATGGAGCTGAGGATATGAGCCAATGGCAACTCTCAGACAGACTGGGATGTGACAGCAGGAAATCCAAGTTGTAATCAGACCTTCTTAATGCTGGTTTGCCAGACATAACAGACCTTAGAAATTCCAAGCACTCAGATGTAAAATTTTCCAGTCCATGCTGTCCTTCTTGCTAATTCTTGTAATCCTAAAGTGAGCCACTGATCTGTTGTAATGCGGGAAAAATTTAGAGCATCTAAAAGATCTTCAAGCGTCATGGAAATGTCTGCAAGTGAATGAGTGTGGAATTCCTTCAGTGTGGAGATGAGTGGATGAGCTTGTCTCTTTAAATGAAAACACTTAAATATCTTGAAATATCTCAACAATTACTGGATGGATTGCCATTAAGTTTTGCTCAGATATTTGTGTTTCCAAAGGTGATTCTATCGACTTTGATGGCTTTACCTCTAACACCATAGTGACATTCACATGCATGGAACAATATCTGAAAAACTTGGCTGAATTGAATTTGAACATTCAAATTCCCTTCCAGGAAGAAATGTTAAACCTTTGCAACTTTTCTGGCATCATCATCATCAGACCACAATGTCATTTAGTCTAATATTTTGGTTTATACGTGGGTGATATCTTTTTGTTTCTACCTCAATACCTTCCCAAGTTTTCACTGGGGTAGCATTGGGGTTTCAGTCCCTACTAGTCAACATTTGTTCAGATGCTGCACTTGAAGCACAACTGCAGATGTATTTGTGGAGCACCCTTCACAATCCAGGCTGTTTCATGCTTTCCACGTCTACAGGGGCCCATGTGATGTAAACTGCATCGTCTTCCCAAGTCTGTGAGTAGAAATCTCTACATACCTCACCACCACCTCCACCTTTAGAACTCGTTAGAACAGTTGTATTTGAAGACGTCGCTGCAGGACTTTGAAAGTGCTTTAATTTGTATATGCTTTCCGTTGATGGCTCTGAAATCTCCAGAAATCCTGTGCTATTTCTGCCCACTGTGCTTTGGATGGGAAGGCAACAAACTCCGAGCTTTTCGTAGCACATCTCAGGAATACTCATCGACACAACGCTACGGCCCAAACTGTGTCTAGCTGGTATATGTTGTGGAAAGTTGGAAATTGCAACCAGGCTTTCAAAATCATCCACAAGAACCCCGTGTGTGGGTTTTTTTTTGTGTGTGTGTGTGTTGCATTTGGCAGGCAACGCAACCATCTGTATAGCAAAGTGACACGTACCCTAAAGAATGTAGTATGAATGTAGGCGACTGCAGGTTCTGCTGTTCCCATTTAAAGTCTGCTCACAGGAATGTAGAAACCATGAACTGGCTTTATTGCTTTGATTTGTTACCACAATTTAGCGCATACAACTTTGTGGGTATCACTGGATCTGAATCTAAAATAAGCCCGAACATGACCAGACATTTTTTCCGAGATCCCCACCAGCAGTGGTCATCTTTCTCAGCTCGGCTGCCTGTTCTGTGCTTCTAGTTCAGAAGCAGGAACAGTTAAAAGTTTTGCATTTTTGTTTGAATGGGGACTGTATGTTGTTGTCAAAATGGTTCCTCATTTGTTTTCCTAGGAAAAGTTAATCTGCGGATCTAGTCGTACATGCGCTAAAAGGTACTAAATAATGGTCTTTCTTTGACCAAAAAGATTATTAATGGAGTTAAGCCGGTTATGAGTCCGTGCCTACAGCTGTTAATAGATGTTTCTCTGTTTGCTGCACATCATTGTAGTCTGCCACTGCATTGCTGCTCTGATTTAAATAAATGTTCATAGAGCTGTTTTCTCTCAGTGAGGAACTTTCTGACGATTCATGTTTTTTTCCCCCTCTCTCAGTAAATAGCTTTTAAGTTTGTGTTTGTTAAAAAGCTGCAGTGGCTGCTGCAGTGCAAAAACAGTAAAGGATGAGGGGATTTCTACAGTATTGTTTGTCAGCTTTCCCTCTCCCATTCCTGACACTGCACATACACACCACATATATGTATAGATGAATGGACTGGTGGCAATAAACACACACCCGGTCATTAAAATTAAAAGCCTGACTCAGAGTAAAAAAATGAAGCTGGGGGGGATTAACGTCATTTCAACTGTGTTATGAGGGTTATTTTTAGGCTCTTCTCAGCCACACAATGCCTCATAAAATAACAAAGCTGCTGGCAGGGTTTGGTTTTTAAACACAGAACTCTGACTCTGCCTTCAGTGGGTTTCAGCTTTTTAACATGATATAGAGGAAGGGAGGAGGTGGTTTGTGTTCCATTTACATGATAGTGACCCAGTAGTGGACTTTAAACTGAGATTTTTGTGCCTTTGTCTGTATATCTCAGTTATCTGAACCTATTTCCCTGCAAATATACCAACGAACAAAGCCCACATCCACACAGAGAGGGATCGGTGCTGGCCCTCAGCCTCCACAGTAACTAATCACTGAGACAGCGTGGCCATGCCCTCTCATTTAGCATGCTGTACAGTGAAAGCAACACCGCTAATGACTCTGCGTTGCTTGTTACACACAATACTTTCAGACTTAATGCTATAATAGTCACCATAAGTCACACAATCTCCAGACAGACAGACGACACTCCCAGCTAACTGTTTTGTCTGTTTAGCCGTTGAGGACGTAATGAGGATTGTGCTTTCCTACATTCTGTCAATAAACCAGAAGGTATATGACCTAAAGCCCCCCCTGCTGAGCTCCCCCAACAACACACACAGTGTTCCAGAAATTTCACATCACATTTATTCCGATGTGTGCTGCCAAGCATTTTTTTTCTCAGCACTTGTTTCTGTGCTGTCATCTTGCATCCGCTGAGGGCTGGAAGTGAGGATATAGCCGGCTCATCTATTTTAGTGGAGTTATCCCGCTCGCGCTTCACGAACTTGACGTCGTCAGCCGAGCGTGCACAAATTCAATCAACAAGAATTTGCAAGGAGGCGAATCACGGTGCCGCTGAGTCCGAGACGGTATTGTACGCTCCTGTCAGCTTATCTTATGGAGCTCTATGTAAATATGAGGGTGTGGTTCCTTGATGGTACACAGTCAGTCGGAGTTTTTACGGAGTTTAAAGTGTTGGTAGTGGAAGTAGTGTGTGTGTTTACTTTGTTGTATTTAATCATCTGGCCAGTTTTGACGGATTTCTCACTGATCCTGAACATTGTTTTGTGTTGGTAATGAATTACAAGGATCGTTTATTTCTGTTTTTGTGCTTTATAGCATGTTTACTGTCTCAGTCTCTTTGGCAACAGCACATATTGTGTGTTTATATTATAGTTATGACTGTATACAAGGTGTCGATCTTTGTAATTTATATTATAGTTTTCATACAAAGTACTCATATGAGGGTGAATCTGTGTTTACAGATCTCAGAGGTTTGCATTAACAGCCTCTTGGCAATGAGAAAATGAAGAACCACTGTGTCCTACTCTGTCTGTTCACTGTCGGGGCCCTGTCGCCCCGGGTAACAGGGTTGCTAGGGGACGGATGGACAGACTGGCATCCCCAAAGTGCCAACCAGGCATGTGGACGATCCGCATCTCGGTTTCCTCACATTTACCCCCATCCGTTTACTGAAATTGACTTCTGTACAAGGTGCTGCTCAAAAAGGCTCCAACTGGTTTTGTGCAGATGCTTCAGTCTAAAATAATTTGGGGATCAGGAAGGAAAGTTCACGTGCTTGTGCTCAAATTCATACCCAGGGCGTGTTCTGCCCTCGCAAACAGGAAGCGTGCTCGCGTTTCATCATCCTCCTTCAGCCCCAAACTGATGCAGTCGTAATTATTCTTTCACAACTGGTCGATGAGGAATCCTGCATCAGGAGTGGAAATCCTGTTTGTTTCCAGTTGTGGAGTTGTTGTCATGGTGACGGATGCGTTTGGTCCCTGTACATGATGAGTCCCTTTTTAACAGACTGTGTCATTTATTATTACTGCAGAGTGCTTAAGCAGTGCTGGTGATGCACTGCAATGGATGGACGTTTGAAGATATATTGTGTTTGTGGAGCACATGTGTGTATACATGTGTGTGTGTGTGTGTGTGTGTGTGTGTGTGTGTGTGTGAGAGAGAGAGAGAGAGAGAGAGAGAGAGAGAGAGAGGAAGGAGTGGAGGTTTGAGGCGCCAGCAAAGAGGATATGTCTGGCAGCTGTGTCATTTCGCAGCGTAAAGGATTATGGGAGAATTACGACGAATGAGCGGGCGGACCATACACACAACTTTCCCTCTAGATTGTGTGTCCATGTGTGTTTCTGCGTGTGTCCGTTGCTCTGTCGCTGCCAGTGAGTCGCCGCTGTGGCATCCATAGCAGCTGGTGCCACTTTAGTCACAGTCTACCTGTGCAAACAAACGTAAGCCGCGACACAAAGCCTGCGTATAAGCCTCCCAATGAAAGTCGCTGTGTAGCAGTGGTATTTGTGACAGTTTTCTGGAGCCATTCCTCTGCTAAACCTTTCAAAGAGAGCTGACGAAAGGGCTTATAGATTATTTACTTAAGATGAACCTACCTGATAATGTTCCCTTAAACAGCCCAGGTTTAAATGACAATCAATTGAATGGGAATGTATCAAGTGTGAACACAGGTTTATAGCCGGTAACAGTTATTTTATTACTACATGGTTATTATAGGATTATTTTAATGCTATCATAGAGATTAGCAGTGATTTCTAAATCTTGCAATCATACATTTTCAGGCTCAATGACACTTCAGCGTAATTGGAGATTGTGACATGTTGCATCAACTTGTCGTAGGGCCAAACCTGCACTCACACAACAACACACACATCCCAGACACGCTCCCACAAAGCCAGCCAGTCATCTGGGATAATCAGTGTGTAATGTGTCTGTGAAAGCATGTGCGTGCTTGTGTTTCTTCTCTGCGACGATGTGTCATCTCTCATACGCTCTTACGCCACACTTCAAGGATGCTTTGTATCCTCGGGAGCATCGCCGGGCGCCTCTGAGGCCGCGGTTGTCATTCCTGCAGCCTATTATTGGGGGACACGCCGCTTTTGGATGCGAGGCAGCCTGCCGAGCGATAACAAGACCCGACGAGGGGTGTTCCACCTCTGAGCATCAGAGGGGATGTTAACAAGCTTTCCTTGATCCCTGGGTGTTTGTTGTACAACATTCGCACACACGTGTGGGTGCATCAGGCTAATGTTAGTTGATGGCATCAAGACACGATTCATTCACAGGAGGAACAGCCAGACAGCCCTCAGAAAAATTAAAGCAATCTGTTTGGCTTAAAAATTCAGTTTCAGCATGTTACCTGGATTTTGATAGATGTCGCTGTTGTTTAAATGTTTCTAACTAATTGAATTATTTCATTAATTATTGAAAGATATCCATTCAGTTAACTTTAATCAATAATTTAGGCCTTGCAGGTCCTTCCAGATGTCTTCAAAAACAGAAAAGATGCTTTAAAACTACAAACTTTGGTAATTTCACATAACACTGATAAAATGTTGCATGGAAAAGTAGATCCTTAAAGCAATGAGCTTTTTTAATTGATTAATCATTCATTGAAAGATTTATTGATTCAAGTGTCATAAAATAAGTCTAAACGATTCACAAACATTAACTGACAGTTATTTTAGAGAAAATAGAACCATTTGCTCAAAAATTCAATTTCAGTGTGCAACCTGGATTTTGATAGATGTCGCTGTTATTTAAATGTTTGTAACTAATTGAATTATTTCATTAATCATTGATTAACATAATTTCTGTTAACTTTAATCAATAATTTAGTCCATGCACAGTCCTTCCAGATGTTTTCAAAAACTGAAAAAGAGGCTTTACAACTGCACATTTGGTCTTTAAATGGTAATTTCACATAATACACGCTGATAAAAATTTTGCCTGGAAAAGTAGATCCTTCCATCAATTAGCTTTTTTAATTGATTTATTGATCCAGGTCTCATATAATTAGTCTCTTAAATGATTCACAAACATTACCTGACAGTTATTTTATCAATTAAGTGGTTCATTGTTTGTGTAATTCCCTAGACTCTGAAGTGATTTCTTCATTCCTTTTGTTTCTCTTTGTTCAGTTTCGTATTGTAGAAGATGAAAAACGGCACAAATCTACCCTTGAGCAGCTGCAACTAGTGAATTCTGAAAATGATCCTTGAATAGCAAATCAGCTGTCAGAATTGCTCCCTGTAGACGTCTTCAAACCGATCTTCCTGTCAGCGTACAACCACAAAGCCGCGTTCAGGTTCTGTAAAGCCGTAAGCCTGAGTGCGCCGTCAGCATGTTCCCTCTATGGGTCAGTGGCCTAATGAATCCCATATGTTTTGCGGGTTTGAGTCCAGGTTGCAGCATATGCCACATATCACACTTTTGCACACCAGCCGATGACATCCTGTCTCTGCTGCGACTCCTACCTTTCAAATCAATAAAATCTATATCCCTCCCTCTAGAAACTGTGGTGATGCTCCACTCAACAAATCTCAGGATGAGACTATGGAGCTCATTACTGACTCATCATATGGACCAACAGCCCGACGCGCTGATCAATTATTCACAGGGTTTGACTGTGAGGTGAATCACAAGTTTGTCTGCCAAGTTGTGTGTAAAACATGAGCCAGAGATTTCAGGTAAATAGTTTCTACAGCTTCCTAAAGGTATCCAGATTCTTCCTCGGGGGCCTTGGATTGAGTCTCTCGGCGGCTTGTTGTGCCTCAGCAGTCAGTTCACGCCTTCTTCTGCTTCCCCTCCAGTCCATCTCTTTCATTTCCTGGTGAAATCTTTGAACAGAGGGTGGCAGCTTTTTGGAATCTCTCCAAACATCTGTTCTGAACTTGTTTTACCGTTACAGAGCCTCACATGAAAGAACCCTCTCAGCTGGACACTTTTTCTTCCGCTAATGCAGTCTGGCTAATTTAATGGGCCATTATGACCATGCAGTGAGGCCCTTTATCACCACAGACAGTGTATTGTTTCATCGTATGGACCGTCTCCTTTTAATTAGTGATATAAGGGAATCAATGAGGAAGAGGCTTTTAGACCAACTAACACCTCATACAGCATAGATTCATAAGGGATTCTTCATTTCCCAACTTAAATTTACTGACTGAAAGTTAAAAATACACTTTTTCTGCTTGATATCACAAAAAAACTATGTGATCTTGTGTAGATTTTCTTTTTCCTTGCCCTTGAGGTTTTTCTAAATAGATGTGTCAGCTTCTCCATGGCCAGCTTTGCAGACAAAACAATCTATAAAAGTACTTGAAAGGCTGAAATGAACACGGTTTCTCTCCCTGCTAAAGTAAGAATCTGCGACTTTAAACAACGGGAAATCCACCCTTCCAAAGGCAAACATCTTCAAACGCCGTTTTGAAGCAGTTAGTGCCTGGTTTAGCCACAATAACATGCAGCCAGCTGTTTATGAGAGCCCTGTGAGCGGAACAATAACTGTGGTAGCTGCGTGCTGCTAATTCTGCTAAGCTAAGCAGCAAGTGTAACCACCGGGACAAGTCAAAACACAGGAAATTAGCTGCTGTTTGCTTTCTCCTCGTCTAGACTTGTTCCTACTAATTAATTGCAAAGAGCCCCCTTGTGGACCCCGATCTCAGAGGAATCAGCTTTCAGTGCTGCATGTTTTAGTGTTTTGTCCCGGTTTGGAAGTGTGGCAGTGTTTGACCCATTTGTGGCCCCCAGGACTGTGAGCTGCAGCAGTTAGGCCCACAGTAATCCCTCAGCGACCCAGAAAGTCATTTCTAGAGCAGGTGGTTATGTGGGACATAGGCCTAATAACACAACAATGGTGGCATATGGCTGAGAAAGTGTTAAAGCCAGCAGGGGTCTGGCAACTTGGTGCCATTAGTAACCCTCTGTGGTAGTTACGGGGCGTTTTTTTTTTTGCTCCCGTTACATTTTTACTCACTGTGGGATCATTTTTCACTGCAGAATTACGTCCTGCACCTCTTTGGAAACAACACAACCATGACTACAAGGAGAGAGGACTCCAATATATCGTCTGTGCAGTAGTTATGATTTGAAGAATTATAAAACAATCTAAGTTGAATTTGTTTGATTACATATTTTACAGCTATTAGAAAAACCTGGACTCAACATGGACCGCATTTTTCACACCAATGTTTTGAGAAAAAAAGTTGGCTCTACATACTACAGATATTTTACCTCTTACATTTTTCATTTGGTTCCATACTGTCTCCCCTCCGTGTACACAGCCTGCAGTTCAGCTGAAAAGTCCCAGACTTTTTGTCGTGTGACAGTCGAGTCACTAATGGATTCATAGTTGCACCAAGGATAATCAGGATAGTGCAAACGATTTATTTTTGATGAATTTTTAAATAGCAGTTTGATGAAATATTATGATTCTTAAGCTTCAGTTTAGGTAATTTCTCCAACAGAGCAGCACATTACAGACGAGTAGTTCAAGGACCATCGTAAATCAGATGATTCCTACTTCTTTCAAAATGTCTGTCTGAAAAATAGTGTCATTTTTGCACTGTTTTAAAAGATAACCTTTCAAACCTTCTGATTCAGAGGGCTATAAGTCTTAAAGATTTCCACCAGTGACCACTGCACTAGCATTAAAATTTGAACTCTGCTGTAAGTGTGTCTGATTATGGTTTTCTAAAAGCGACTGCAGTACATCTTAAACATATGGACCTCCACTGAATTTGTCAGACAGACATAAAGACAATAGTAGAAGCAGTTGTGTGTGAATAAAGCGAAGGATTAATGTACTTGTCTGAGCCATCCAAAAGATTGAATGGGGAATGTTTGAATGCTCAAAATGTTTTTATAGAATTTTCCGGCTGCTGTTGCATATATGGCTAAAGCAGCTGCATCATTTTACCCACAATCCTACTAGATGTTGCACACAGGATGTTTAGTACAATAGAAAAGGCTGAAAGTTGACACATTTCCCAGCATTCCTGCAGCCTCTCTTGGGGCTCTTTGGAGGACAGCGTGTGGACAGAAGGGACAAACCAGGAGGACAATCCCAACAAACTGCACTGTTCTCTTGGGCATCTTTTTCCAGATGAGGCCCTCGTCTCACGGCCTCTGATGAAGCATTTTGAAAGCGTGTGTGTGGCCTGTTTACATTC
This sequence comes from Acanthochromis polyacanthus, assembly GCF_021347895.1. Lineage (NCBI taxonomy): Eukaryota > Metazoa > Chordata > Actinopteri > Pomacentridae > Acanthochromis > Acanthochromis polyacanthus. The sequence goes on along the minus strand of NC_067123.1, from coordinate 33,584,027 downwards.
CACTGATTCCTCACGGGAATTCCTTTCTCTACCCTCTGTTCCCTCGCTGTCCTGCCCGGGACGCTGCATATTGTGTGTGTGCACTTGTGTTTAGGATATTTTTAGACTTTTTCTCTGGAACGCATTTGGCAGCTCTCCTCAGACCAGCGCTCACTGCCGCAGAAAGTTAATTTGGCATCTGTTGTCAGAGAAATCATACAGATTGTTTCAGAAAGAGTGCAGTTTATACGCCAACCAGCTAACCCCTCCACTTCTATCATGTGTTGCTGTATTTATGGACTGGATGCTGTCGATGTCATTCAGGTTAAGTGACAGCAGTCAGTTGTTTCATTTTAGGCAAATTTTCTGGATTCTTGTTCAGGTTTGCATCCTCTGAGAGCTTCATTTAGCGGCACGTGAACCAGCGGCTACGGGTTCCAGTTGGAGTAGCCCTCTAGTTGACTCCTGGAAAACCATGTCAGTAGTGTTTGAGTGACTTTGAGAGTCACTGAAGAGACACCTGAAGTCATACGCTAGCCTGCAGGTAGAGAATCACGAGATTGGACCGACCAGAGCTACTTGTTCTCCACTTTCAAGATCCAGACTTCCACAGTAACATCCTCAAAAACAGGATGCAGGTAATTGTGTGTTCAAGTGATGGGCTTTGCATTCAGGCTACTAAATCCGTGGGAACAGTTGCGATTCGTGTTGTGATTCCGCCCCAAAACATCATCATATGATCATCACATGAGGTCACCCTTAATGCCTCGTGTCATCTTGTGTTCTTTTCCCCTTCGTGTATTTAGTTCCCTCCTCCCAAACCAAGTCCTCCAGCTCAGATTTCTAGGAAGCCTCGCACAACAAATTTGTTGTACGAAGTGAGAGGATTGCGAATGTCATTTTTGTACTCGAGCAGCTTAGGGGCAAAATCTGCAATCTCTTCTCTGACCCTATTCACGCTGTTAATTCCTCCTCAAGAGACGATTTTATGCTCCTTGCTGTGTCAGCTGATGGTTCACTGGTCGCCTTTTTTCTCTCTCTATCTTTTAATCTTCAGAAGGCGGAATCGCATGCTCTCTTAAATATAGTTTTTTGGCAGCATTTCGGTTTTGTTGACAGGGAAGTTGACACGCTCCAAAGACTAGAGGTTGTTCACTTTACTCAGGCTGTCGTTTAACCGACTTCCTCTTTTGAGAAATCTTTGTGATCTAACATTCGTGCTGTGCTCATGGCCCGAATTACAATAAATGATATGCAGCTGATAGACGATCAGGAAGCTCTTAAGTAAGCATCTTATAAAGAGAAGTCATTATCGCCATAATATTATGTCATGTGTTGCATTACATGTTTCACCCAGGGTGATATCAACAGGAAAGAGGGGGGAAAAAAATCATCCTGGTGGCGTCAGAGCAGTGGAGTGTGTTAAGTGTCCGGACCTCTACTAATGGCCTAATATGAGCCGGTGGTCAGGAGCATTAAGAGCTGATTTAAAAGTGCTGCAATGTAATGACTCTTGATTTTAACCCTGCTGTTGTCCTCATTTATGGCACCAAAAAATATTATTTCCTTGTCTGAAAAAATAAAAAATTCAGCAAAATAATTCCCCAAATTTATTAAAAAAAAAAAAAAAAAAAAAAGCAAAATATTCAGGAAGCAAATTCATTAAAAGTTTAGTTTTTTTAATTTCCCAAATTTGGCAAGAAATTAAAAAAAATGAAAATTGTAAATATTTTCAAAAAATGAATAAAAATATTCAAAAAAATCCTAAATATATCTAAAGTGATCCAGCAAATTTTGCTGGATTTTGTTTTTTTTTCCCCAAATGTTCTTAAAGAAACATTTTTTTAAAACATCTTTTTTTTTCCACCAAAAAATATTCAGAAATTTCCCAAAAGTGTTGAAAATGTGGAAGCTTTCACTGTGAAAATATGTATTTTTTTCCCACATCTTCAAACTTTGAAACGGGTCAATTTTGACCCATAGAACGACACAAGGATTAAAGAGGCACTCTGGAGAAAAGTGTAGTGCACAGTGATACTTAATAAAGTGAGTAAATACACCAACAAATGACACATGAAATGACAGAATAGGTCATTTGTAATTGCCTCACAGAGCAGCCCGTGTATTTCCTGACCTGTCGCCACTAGTTTCCACTTTCTGAAAGTCTGCCTATCTTCCCTCTCAGTGCGTCTGTGTCAGTGCGTGAATAATATCAGCGAGTGTCAGTCTCTCCACACATCTCGCTATGTTATCCACCCACTGTGTGTGAACGGATTTGTCACCGGCCACCTCGGCTTCCTTGAAAGTGTCGGAGTGTGAAGGTGCCTCGGTCGCATTTTCCCTCACGCCGAGTGCTTTAATGTATTCTTTCGCATCTCTCGCTCCTTCTTCCTCCCTCCGTCTCTCTCTGCCACGCTAGAGTCTGTCGCTTGCTAATTGGTTCGTCTCCATTCGGGTGACTCTTGTGTGTCCATTTTCCTGCGTCCAAATTCCCAAGTGTGCCCGTGCATGTGTGTGTGTGTGTGCTGATGAATAATCGTCCACGTGTGTGTGTGACTGACAGCAGATTTTCCGCCACCAGCAGGCATTCTGTTTACTGCTCTGATGCACATTCAGTTGGTTCATTTGGTTTCCAGCTCTCCCTCGGGACGCACTGAGCCGCCCCCATTAACTGATTTGAGAAGGGCTGTGGCAGCCACCACCGCTTCGTAAATAAATATCCTCCCGTGTTTTATATTTGTTATACATGATTTGGCCCTCCAGTTCATGAAGCTGTTGAATGTAGCAGACAGTGTGAAGGAGGTTCAGCTGTGTGATTATGCAGTTTTTGGCTTCAGTTGTGCTTGTAAAGAGACGTCTACCATGAATAATTACGTCTCGGTACACAGCTAGTGGCAAATAGTAGGTCAGACAGCTTACCGGCTGCTAGCTGCAATGCTTAAAGGAGTAGTTGGACATTTTGAGTAATATGCTTATTTACTTTCTTTTCCAGCATTAGATGAGAACATTGAGACCATTCTAATGTCTGTATCCTATATATGATCATGCAGCCTGTTAGCTTAGCTTAGCACAAAGGCTGGAAGCAGGAGGAAACAGCTAGCTCAGCTCTGAAGAGAACAGAACCGACCCTTCTTAATACCTAACAACTTAAATCTGGTTTGTTTCTGGGTCACGAGTCCATGACAAAGGAGGGAAAGGCCCAGTTTACAACAGTCACACAAAGACAACCATTCACCTAGCCTAGCCGCGCTAGACAACCCACGGCAACGAATTTAATTCTCTGCCAGGGTGGGTCTAGTTACCCTCCATAAGGCTCGAGGCTGGATTCTCCTAAAACTGGCCGACGAATCACCATGAAGTGTAGAGTCAGAAGGCGGGCGTAACTAAGTGACGACAGAGGCGCGATGATTCTGACAGGAACAACCGGCGCACAATAAACAGTTATCTTTCGACTCGGCTTTGGCCACAGCCCTTAAAGATTTGAAGCTAAAATTCAACTTGAAAGATAAACAAAGGACGGCACTGAAGTGTTTCATTGAGAAGAAAGACGTATTTGGACTTATGCTGACGGGATATGGCAAATCCTTAATATACCAGTTGGCTCCGCTGGTTGGGAAGCTAATGGGACTTAGCCACAATCCGCCGGCGCTCTAGGAACTCCGTCAGCCTGTTCGTTGCGCTGATTGGTTGTATACCTACCCAATTGCTGCAGAGTGATTTGAAAGACAACCTTTTAGCCCGCCTCCCTCCCTGTCGAGCGGCCCTAGACCCTTGTGCCTTCAGAACATGGGTCTAGCGCGGCTAGGCTACCATTCACCCTCAGTACCCCAAAACCTGCCAGCAGATTTGAAAGAAATGTTATCTTTAAAAACTCACCAAAAGAAATGCATTTTTTTACAACACTAGTGTCAAAAAAGAAGCTATTGTCAGTTTTTCTAATGGTCCTTGAACTACACACCTGTGACGTGCAGTCCAGTCAGGAAAGTCGATCAAATCTTAGCTTAAAGTTGTGAAATTGTTGAAGTTATTTTGTTCGGTATGTCTAATTTAAAATAAAATGCCAAATATAAACCGTTGGCATTAGCAGATAAGAGACATTAAAACTGTAAATAATAAAATATCCATAGTATGTAAAGTCATCTTTATTTTTTCCAGTGTTTCTAACACCTGTGGGCAATTGGTAAAATGTTGTACAAGTTGTTTCTACTTTTATTAAATGAAAAATAAAAGGGAACTATCTTTTTTGTGTCATTATCACCCGTTTATAAAAGACAGACGACATGTTTTACTTGGCTGTACATCTCGTCAAGGTTGTGCTGCTTCCATAGAGGTGCTGGACTTTATATTGCAGTAAAAAATGAGTAAAAATAGGGTTAATGGAATAGGATGCATATGATAAAGGCTCACTGTAGCATAGATGTAACTTTACATTGTTGTTTCCTTTAGAAAGTGTGAATCTCTGAAGCCCCAGCCTCCATCTACACCCACCCACGACTCTGTTCAGACACTGTAAAACTACTCTACACTACACAATGACAAGGTGTAGTAATGAAGAAGAAGAAGAGTGATACATTAAGCTCCACCCTGCAAGTACATAGATTGGTTTCTTAGTTTTGTTACATAGAAAATGTCATCAGTTCAAACATCATTCCTGAGTAGAATAGCTCAGCTGTGGCCTTGACTGCTTATTTCGTTCCGACTTATGTATCTTCCAGCGCGTAAAAAGACACCATAAGAATATGGTAACAAGATAAAAGAAAAAAGATTTTCATTGGAGGGGATCTTTAGACAAACTGAGAGCTTCTTAGCAGAACTCAGATAGCGTGCGGATCAGTAGACTCAGCAGTGTAGGCAAATAGAGGTACAAAAAGAACACAGTCAGACCCGAAATGGACTGGAACATTGTAGGGGGCATCACATTTGTTTATTCAAAACAAAAAAATGTATGAAAATGTGCTGTATGATAATGACAAGCAGTTTTATGTAAAGGCCAAACAGCATTTGTACAGTTCAATTTTTATACAAATCGCACTAAACAATCTAATTTGTTCATTGATGTTGTACAAATACCTCTTTGGACCTGTTTTCAGACGTAATGATAAGCTAAGCTACATGCTATGGGATCATACTAGTGATATAAATCCTGAAAAAGCCAAACTATTCCTCTAAATAGAAACAAAAACCAAATTTTCTGCACATTCTCTCCAAATCTGTTGTTGGTTTTGATTCCTCCTCTCTGCCCTGGAGTACCCCCCCCCCTTCTCCGCTGAATACACCCTCGACTGTACTTACCTCCAGGAAACACGGAATAGTCTTCGGCTTGTGAAATGAGAAATGAAATGGAAAAGGTGAAGACAGGAGTGTATCTGTCTTGTGCAATCTCCCGGAGTTGCTCGGGCGTGCGCAGGATTGGATTTAACCAGAAAACGGGAGGATTGCAGTGTGAGGGGTTGCCACATCTTGCAGCATCCTAACCCCCACTCTTCTGTCTTATAGAGGTTGCCATGTATGTTTAGCTTCAAAATCCTCCCCCCCGCCAAATGTCCACCCCACCCCCAGCTGCTGTTCCTGATTGTAGATGTGCCCTTTGAGTCCCTGCAGGCTTCCATATTTTACCATATATTTATGGGGCCGGCAGACGTGTTGAATATGTGATGGTCTGGTTTGGCGACGGAAAGGTGAAGAGAAAGGTTGAGGGCCGAAAATATGGAGGAGAGACAAAGAAGAGAAGACGCCAATAGATTGAACCAGGTTAAAAATCCCAGGGAGTGGAAGTAAAAGTGAAAAATGGCTCGCGCTAAAAGGTCAGAAGCCGCCTCAGACTCATTCTCCTCCTCCACTTTTTCCTCCCTCCTTAGCAAAATGCACACCATTAGGAAACCTCTCTTTCTCCTTAAGCAATGTGTAGTAGGAACGTTCCAGAGGCTTGAAAGGGTCAGACCCTCCACCGGTCGCTCCGTCTGGGTCACCTAATAAACCCACCCCTGCTGTGGTTACAGTCTTGTAAAGATGGATCACATTTCCATTTCAGTCGCTCATCTCCTCTCACACACACACAACTCTTTTAATTCCCCCTTTTGCCCTGTGTCTTTTGTCCAAAAGGCTGGTGTAACAGGAGGAGATAAATGAAGTGCTGCGCTGCAATTTTTCCAAGCAGCAGCAGCCTCAGTTTAAGAACAGTTGGGGTGTGGTAACTCTAAGAAACAAGAATTAAATTGGTGGTTGTTAACACGTTTTTGACGGCGAAAGTGTGTGCATGTTGTCGCTGCAGGAACGAATTCGTTCGTCCGCAGGCATCTGTTGCATCTCATTAGCAGCTCTCACAATGAATTGCCTCAATGGATTTCTCACCCACAACCCGCGCACACATACAGCATCCTTCATCCTATTCCATCCACCCTGATAATCCCTTTATCTTGGCAGCTATTCACCACATGAAGGCCAATGTCACTGAATAATGATGCGCTTGTATCTACTCCTCTTTCACTCTCATGCTAATCTTCATCTCAAGGTGACAATGATGGGGACGTTTCTATGCGCGAAGGCTCGGGTGCTGCGCCGTTTCCTCATCGGGATTGTGTGCATCTGTTTGTATGAGTGCTGGTAATATTTTCTTTTTACGTAGAGGAGAAAGATGTGTCTCTCAGACGGGCACACTTCCTCCTCAAATTCCCAGAGTTCAACAGTTCACCCCCCCTCTCTGTGCCGCCGGTGGTGTTTTCCGAGAAGGTCACTTAGAATGTGAGTGACAGTTGGTGAAATCATTACAACAATCTGTCTTTTTTTCTTTCTTTCTTTCTTTTAAATTTTTAATCCATGCTCCTTCAGTGCCTTCAATTTACATATTTGGATGACACGCCTGGCTGGTTTGTTTAATCACCGTAAATTGCTCGACTGCACAATTACCGAAGTCACTTTTGTTTTGAGAGTTTATTATTAGCTGAGTGGCACCGCTGTCACAAAGCTAATCAATTTGAGACAATGACAGAATGCTTTTTTTTTTCTTTTTCCAGCGGGGAGAATAGAAGTGCTTTGTTGGAACACGGAGACTAAAAAAGGAGAAATAGTGGGGTGTTCGCTTCGTTAAATTTCAGTTTAACCCGTGTTTGCTTGTGTAGCAGATTGGCATAAACACAGCCCTTAATGCTGCATTTGGAAACTTCTGGTTTTTCATTCAGAGGGCCGTTATCCCTCCTGTTGTCCTCATTTACTAAACACCAAAGAATATTGTTTCCCAGTCTGAAAAAATTCAAAAGAATTCCTCAAATTTCTGAAAATTTGCGAAAGCTTCAGGAAGAAAATTCCAATAATTCCTGAAAAGTTTCCATTAAAAGTTTTATTTTAAAAAAATCCCCCAAATTTGGCAAGAAAATTCTTGTCAGTATTTTCAAAAAAATGAGTCAAAATCATCCAAAAAAAATCCTAAAAATATCTAAAGTGATTATATATATATATATCAGTAAGACTTGTAATATTTTCTTTAGCAACATTCACAAAAAATCAACCAAAATCCAGGGAAATTTGCTGGATTTTAGTTGATTTTTTTTGTGTGAATGTTCTTTTTTTCACCAAAAATGTTAAAGAAATTCCCAAAAATGTTGAAAATGTGGACATCAGAAATTTCACTGTGAAAAAATATATTTTTTTTCCACATTTTTAAAGTGTAAAACGGGTCAGTTTTACCCACAGGACAACACGAGGGTTAAAGCAGCGGTGGTTTTGGGAGTTGTTGCAGACAGAAGGGCGAAGTTCTCGCCAACAAAGATGCACTTCCGCTTTTTAAAGACCAAAGAACTGAAAGCCAAAGATTCATCATATGCAAGAGGGAACCAACTGAGAGAGCTGTTTTCATGCAGACAAAAGAAGGGAAGAACAGAGAGAAAAGTAGAAGTGAAACTGAAGAGTGTCTGAGAATGAATTTTCTTCCCGTAGAGTGCGTCGCTGACTCCACAGACACACTTTGTTGAGCTTAATTGAAGGAACGCTCACAGAGTCGAGTCCTAATGATTTAAATGCGGCGCTGCTGCCTCGGGCGTTGGCAAAGAAAGACAATAAGACGGTTTATAAAGTGGGAGAAAGAAGGGAAAAGCCCAAGACAGATGGAAGATGTAAATTATGCTCAACATTAGTGTAGTTTAGATGCTTGATATGAGCATTCTGAAGCATTATCTATGCACAAAAACATGTCTTCAGGAGCAAAACAAGCAAACTGCCAGAGGTTTGTTCCAGCTTCACGCTCATCCGGTTTCAATGCAGTAGTTTCTGGTTCAGTTGTGTTTTCTGAGACAAATCTCTGCAGGCCTCCACAGGCTTCAGGGTCATCGGCGTCCTTGAGAGCTTGGCAGACTAAGACAGGAAATGTAGCTTTTCCCATGGGGCGTTTTGACATTAACGGGAGGCAGATTTTACAGACACGCACACGTGTTTACACAATAACTGCACATATGTGCAAAGCCTTTGTGGACTGCTGTGTCTCTGCGAGGTTGGGGTAGGTCACCGAAGGCTTAGAAGAGAGAGGGGCTTTTGTCATTTCTGTTGAAGAAATAAGACACATGTTGCAGTTTGTGCAGCGTTGAAAACTGAATCCTTGAAATTGGATTCTACGGGTAAAAAACAGAAGTCTGTGCACTAAAGGGATGGATATAGTTCACTTCTTGCCAGCTGAAACACTGAAAAAGCAAGAACTAACATATGTGCAAATGTTCAGAGTGAAAGATAAGACGCTCGCTTGTATCTCTTTTAATCTCTCCAGATTGTGAGTAACTTCAGGGAAGAAAACATTTATCTGCTCGGGGAAAGTGCTTCATATTTCGCTTATATGTCCCCAGTGGGAGATGGTTATAAATGTTACCGCCAGCAGATATAGTTACTGTATATTGCAGAAGAGAGCGAGGAAGAGGGGAGCGCAGTGAGTATGGATGAAGATAAGACGCACATATCTGTAATATGAGACCAGGGAGCAGAAACGGGGGAGCCTCGCTAAATTATGCAGTTTCAATTTCCTCATTTAGGGAGGATAGATCAATTTCTCATACTAAAACCATTAACCCCTTAGGATGGCCGGCGTTACTATGGCAACCCTGATGTGTCCCTTGATCTGAAGCACCTGTTTTTATGCTCTTGCAGACGCACCAGCAGAGGCGTACAGTGATTAGGGAAGACTGTGCGAGGGCTGAATTCGATTAGATGCACAATAAGTCTCAGCCCTCCGGCTTCACACAAACACAGACACTCATGACTTTCAAGTTTCTTTATTTGCGACCAGATTTTTCTGTGTTTGTATGTAGGGGCTTGAACTGCATCGTCTCAGGGCTCGGTCCCTCTTGCACTGCAGTCTGTGGGGAGTTGTATATCATCCTCCCTCCCTGGGGATGGGTATCATGACGACTGTATCAGCCTCTCTGCTGCCTTTTCTGTGTTTCCTTCCTTCCTTTCTGTGTTATCTCCTCTTTCAACACTGGAAAAAATGCCCCTCTCAAAACAAGAAAAAAAAACGTATTTCAAAGAACTTTTACCTTGAAATAAGTTTAAAGAAAACTGTTAATAGAACAAGTGAAAAAATGGCTTGGCAAGATTTCTTGAAATATTTAGAATATTGAGATCTTAAAATTAGCTGGGAAAACTTATTTTAAGCTATTTTACCATGATTGTCAAGCTAAGGTGTCGTAAGCCTCCTGTTGTCGTCATTTTAGGAACCAAAAAATATTTTTTCTTTCTCTGAAAAAAATCCAAAAATTCAGCAAAAATTTTTGCCAAATTTATAAAAATTTGCAAAATCCTCAGGAAGAAAATTCCAAAAATTCCTTAAAATTTTCCCTTAAAAGTTTTATTTAAAAAACAATCACCAAATTTGGCAAGAAATAAAATTTGAAAAAAAAAAAAAAAAGGATTGTAAATATTTTCAAAAAATGAATAAAAATCTTCCAAAAAAATCCTTAAAATATCTAAAGTGATTCTGTGTTTATCAGTAAAACTTCTAATATATTCTTTAAGAACATTCACAAAAAATCAACCAAAATTCAGCGAATTTTACTGGATTTTGGTTGATTTTTTTTCTGAATGTTCTTAAAGAAACATATTTTTTGACATCTCTTTTTTTCCTTCAAAAATGTTCAAAAATTTCCCCAAAACATCATGAAAATGTGGAAGTTTTCACTGTGAAAATATTTTTTTTCCACATTTTCAAATTTTAAAATGGGCCAATTCTGAGCCACAGGATGACAGGAGGGTTAAAACAAGGTAATTTCAAGATTGTTTGACTTAACAAGATATTTAAGATGCATTGTCTCAAAACAAGTCCCTCTATCTTGCTGAAATTTCGGTGAATTTATCTTAAATCAAGTGAGATGGGACATTTTCATTAAAAATAAGAAAAACTTGGAAAGATTTTGAGTTTTTGCAGTGAATCCACTCTCTTCTGTTTCTCTGTTTTCTGTACATCTTCATCACCTTCCCCCTCTTCTTTATCTCCCATCCTCTCCTCTCTTGGCTGCAGTTTCTCATCCTTCTTGTCCCCTCCCCCCAATTCTCTCGCACCCCCACCCTCCAAATGGCCCTCCGGTCAGGACACAAGATGGTCAGTGGAGTGTGTGTTTGATGGCGCTCATTGTTTTTCTGTTTTCATGATGACCAACTGTGAGGTGGGACGGTGATGAAAACTGAGCAAAGCTGGCTAAAAATAGGCCCCTTGTGCATTAAAAAGTGTGACGGGAGTGCGCGTTAGTGTAAATATGTGTTGCGACTGAAAGGATACATCAACATATAGCTTTTTATAAGAGGCTTTGAGGAGGCTGCGTTTTCCCCTTCAGTGGGGATGAACGAGGGTCTTGTGCTTGTGCTAAGTCGCTCCTACAAGCTGTTGTGTTTTAGTCTTCATATTTTTTTGCTGGCCAGAAGGATCACAGAAAATTATACAGTCGAGTGCTTTTGAATCCTCTGCTAAATCCCGGCCCGTTTCCCCAAACGGTGCACAAAAAAATGCTCATGAAAAGATTCTCATTGTTTGGAATAAACACCAGTCATCACTTTCTTCTCCAGCTGCTTGTATAATTTGAGAAACGTTACTCCGGGCTTCCTGCAGAGCTCCACGTAAGCACGACTTCTTGAAGAAAGTTTTCCTCCCCTGAATCCTGGATTATTTATTTTTTGTGGAAATGCCTCTGGCTCGCCTTTGAGAAGCTTCCTGGGGCTCATTTGTCAGCAGCCATCCAGCTGTAAACCTTGCCGGTCTACGTGCACCCCGAGGACCTTGCAGACGGAGGAGGTGTCGCACAGCTAGGAAAGCATCCATGAATTCTGAAGCAGTGATTTGCCCGTGGATGTTAAATTTTTCCCCCTTTCCTTCCTACACATACTCACATGTGGCTGACTTGTACGCTCAGGTTGAGTTTCTGCCTGTAGAGCAGCAGGGTTCAGATTAGATGCCTTGGCTTTCTTGGCTCTGGTTTCTTACAGGGAAGGTTCTGCCATGATGCGGCTTATGGTTAGTCTCAGCCCTGTGTGTTTCTATGGGTACAGCTGGCTGAGGGTAGAATTTGGATTCCTGCCTTGAATCCCCAAAACACATTCCTTTTTTTAAAGTGACTTTTCCAGTCAGTTATTTTCTATGGCACAAGACAGAAGACAGCCACACTGATTGTCTCCCTTCCAAGGCTTCTGTTTTCTTTCATCAGAGCCTGAAAGCAGCAGGAGACGGAGAATGACAACGCAAGAGAGTCCGGTTGTAGTGCTTGGCTTGGCTTGTTGAATCGCATAGCGGTGGTCGGCGAGCAGCTTTCCACAGTGAAATAGATACTCTGAGCTTTTATGTATGATATTTACAAAGCGTTAAGGATCGAAGCGTGTCCTCAGATGAAAGACTGGGTGGTTTATTCCACGCATATTTGCGACTCAGCAGGGAAATATGTCGGCAATGCTGTCCAAAGCCGCGTCTGCATTTGTACTAAGCAGGTTCTTCATACCATTCGAGTAAAGATGGCACGAGTCGAGATTGAGTTTTAATGCCATAAAAAGTAGCAGAGCAGAGTTGGAGAGTTGGAAACAAGTGTGAGGAATGTACTTTAACAGCGATGTGTTACAGCATAGAGTCACTCTGGGACAAATAGAGAAACGTCTTAAGGTCAAAGAACTGACTTAGTGATGTCAGTCACACAAGTTTATGTAAGTTAAGTTGCATAAGTTTCTTGGCTTTAGCCACCACAAGCTTTTTTTTAAGACCTAGTAAGGCATTAAGAGTAAAACTGGGTGTTTTATTGCTTGTGACTGCTACTTTACATCTATCAGACCAAGAATAATCTGACAGACGTTTCCAGCTAATTACAAGTAAATGCACTAACTGTAAAACTTACAGAGAAGATATCTGCTGATAAATCATCAGTGTGTCAGAATCAGGCTGCTGGTTACTTCCATGCATACATAAAACACATTAATAATCTCTTTTGGGATGACATGTCACTTTTTCAAAATGACACTGACAGTGCAGATACAAAAAATGAAAGTAAAAGAAGCTCATGATGTGACGATTAAAGGTGAAGTCAGTGATTCTGGAGAAAAATAGTTGATTTACCATCTGTCACCACCCACTGGGAGTTGCGCATGCGTTAACAATTTGTGGTTTGTAAGGTCTGTGTGTGACATATGTTGCAAGTGGACCAAGTTCACAACAAAGGAGAACTAAAAAAAAACCTGTATGAACCCAAAATAAATCTCTCACTTAATTCAAAATATTGTAGAGCTGGGAATTGATGTAAATCACAAAAGCATGTATATATTACAAAAGTAAGCAACAGACTAGGTATTTATACATAAATTGAAAATATTTAGAAGGGCTGGATGATAGACATGGAAAATGTCTCACTAAAAATCTTCATTTCTCATTTCTGCCAATATTGATGATTACTGATCACTTTTAATCATCTATTTTTAATGAAGTCTATGAGGAGAAAAAGTTTAACCTGAATTTGGTCACTTTAGCCTGTTCAAAGCATACCAGTAATAATTTTGACGATGAAAAACGCACAAATAAATACATTTACACCCTTAGATGAAAATATATAAGGATAAAGGAATAATCTCATAATGACATACAATAAATAACTAGAAGTTTTACCAAACTTGGACCGCCCGGCGACAACGATGACCCCTGTGACCTTGAAAATGAGGTAACGGTCACCAAATTTGAACTTGATCTGTGTCTTAGTATGGTACACCTGTGTACCAAATATGGTGAGGTTACATCAATATTTTATCGAGTTATCGCGCGGAAACCAAATTGTTACAGACAAACAAGCAACCAAGCAACCAACCAACCAACCAACCAAGACCATGCAGCTCAAAACAATACCTTCCGGAAAACGCAGTTTTGCCGGGCGGTAAAAATCAACTTAAACTCTGCAGGTGCATGGAGGTTGGCCAAGGCTAATATTAAGGTTCATAGTGGGCTGGTTTAGGCTGGGTATTAGCAGATGGAGACCCTGAACTAGCATCTTTGTGCACCTTGACATTAATTCCCAAAAGCAGACTACCTGAAGGGCTTTGCTTAGGTGGTGGTGGTGGTGGAGAACACAGGGTTGTGGGTGTTTATTCACTGCAAAATCCTCACAAAAGCCACCACCTCCAACAAGCAGAGTCTGCAGATGAGCACACCTTGGGAGACCTGCACAGAAACCACAAAGAAAGTGTCTCAGGGCAAAGAGGCTCCATTATTAAGTAGCTGTTGCTCAGCAGATGGAGTTGTCATGATCACTGAAGCATTTCAAGGATTCCTCAGTCACATTTGCTTCAGAATGGAGACCGGCAGTGTATTCTTCACCTCGAAAACGGTGGCAGAAATAAACAGACGAGGAACATAATGAAGTGAATGACCAACATACCTGAAAACATAAACCACCTGCAGCGCAACAGTCCTCTATGAGTCGCTTTTAAAACATCTCTGTGGGGTTTTTTTTATTTTCCTCTCCACCACCATAAATAGCGCTGATGGGTAGAAGGAAATGTTGCCATGGCGACACAGTGCTGTGGCAGCCGGTAATTATTCTGGTTTAAGTGCCAGCAGAGACACATGCGAGCTGGCACACAGTGGCGCATATAGTGACACCTGGACGCCAGCCTCTCAGACGAGGTCGGATTCATCAGCCGACGATTGGATTTTAAAGCGAAATCCGGAGACGAAGGTCAAAATCTCATCGGGTCAATTTGATGCTCAACTCCGGAGTTCATAACTGAAACAGTGCACCTCGAGCAGTGTACATGTGTGTGTTCGTAATGTAAAATACTGCCGCGAATACAATCGATATCATGTGTTATATGATACAATTTAGCAGTGATGTCACCTGGTTATTATCCTCTCAGTTACATGGACTGACTGATCAATAAAGTGAACATTGTCTGTGTCCCCTGTGCAACATTGGATATAATATATACTGTGAATGACTAGAGGTGTGTGTGTGTGTGTCTGTGAAGTTGCAGGCAGCCTGTTGTCCGATACATATTTGATATTTAGAAACATAAACATACTCCCAATTCCCTCTTTGCTCTCCCACTCACAAACCCAGCCTACATCTGCACACACGGAACAACAACACCCTCCAAGGATAATATACAGCTCAGTGCTCTACCTCCGCCGAGCAGTAATCCCAACGCCTCCTTCTCATTTTTATCTGCTCTCTTGCAGGCGAGGCCGACCTGACTAATCATCCGAGGTGTCAAGGTAAGGCTGTGTTCGCCACTTGCACTGATAGCAGCATGAGCCCCGTTGTGCTTTTTCATCTAGGCTTGGAGCGGGGGGAGAAAACACAATCGGTGTTTTTAACAAATACAGGAATTCCTCTGTGTCCTTAGAAGAAAAAGAAGTTAAAATTGGGTTCTGCAGCTCGAGCTGATTCGCCACAAAACTTACTTCCCCAGCTCCCACACTCCCCAGTCACATTAGCATAGGCGAGACACAATGGGGCTTTTTTTTTTTACACCGCTGGCACACAGACACACACACACACACACACACACACACACATGCACACACACATGCACATTACACCAGACAGGAGTTTGGCTCGCACCAGGAGGAAATAGACGAGGAAAGATGGATTGTCATATTTTTGTCACTGCCCTCCAGTTCTTGCTGCTGTAGCTGTCTCTTCTGCTAAAGGACGTGCAATAGAAGGCAGAAAGATAGACACTTCTTTTTTGCATCCTGTCAGTCATCTTGTACGCCACCTTTATATTATATACTGTATAATACACACCACCCTCTCCACATTTTTTTTCCTGCCTGTCTTTTTTTCTTTTTTTGGAGGCACGCAATCTCATCCCTGCCACCGCCCCCCCCCAACTCCACACGGCCCCATAAATCAGCCGTGATAACATCAGGGCTTCCATCAGTTCACTGAAACCCAACTTTAGCTGTTAGACGGAGACGTGAGCAGGTTTCTGATGCTGTGCGCAGAGCTCAGACACCAGTTGTGGAGGCTCTGGTGTGAGGGGCCACTGCAGCAGACTGAGGCTGATCACCGTCTGCACTGCAGTCTCTCTCTGCTCTGCTCTGCCACCTGCTGGCCGAGTCTGGTCACTGTATGCAGTTAAGTTGCAGGTGAAAGATGCACAGAAATTTCCAGAAAAGTTCCAAGAAAAGCTCAGATTAAATTCCTCCTACGAACAAGTGATGTCTGCATCGCCAAAGATTGATAGAGACCATTACTTTTTTCACCTTTGCACTTGTGGACATGTTTTAGTTACAATACACATGGGTACTGTATTGATTTTCAGGTCAAATCATGTTTTTATCAAGTCAATACCATATACAAGGTCTTGTAGCCATAAATAATTAAAGAGGTACTATATCCTCAGCTGCAAATAGTTACCAACCATATAATTTATTTCAGGTTTAGTAAAGTTTGCTCAAGTGTAAATAAAGTAAAAGTACACATTTCTTGGCAGTTTTAAAGATTTACACTGTCATTCAAAAGTTTGGAGCCCTTATTTCCGAAAGAAAAGCAGTTTTTTAAATGAAGATAACGTTAAATTGATCAGAAATACAGTCGAGACATTGTTAATGTGGTAAATGGCTGATTTTTAATGGAATATCTCCATAGAGGTACAGAGGAACATTCCCAGCAACCATCACTCCTGTGTTCTAATGCTACATTGTGTTAGGTAATGGGGAAAGGCTCATTGATGATTAGAAAACCCTTGTGCAGTTATGTTAGCACATGAATAAAAGTGTGGGTTTTCATGGAAAACATGAAACTGTCTGGGTGACCCCAAACTGTTGAACGGTAGTGTAAATGTCTGGGATGGGAGTCGGAGAAAGGCTGAGGATATCAAAAAGTATTGGAAGGCACACCAACACATTTGGTTGAGTTTTTTAATAGGATTTGGTAGTGGTAACAAAAATCTAGAATATTAGCAGCTTTATGCTTTAAATCATTTGTTGTTTAGTGAAATAGAATAGAATGTCTTTCTATTTACAACAAAACTGGTGAAATTCTATTCGTGAATGAGTCAGCAAACAAGGAAATTGCAATATTTGCATAAAAGTGACATTTTAGTAACTTGTCATTTTCAGTTTCATAATAAATCATATATAAACTAATTGAACTGATCACAGATGAGCTTTTTTAAATAGAAATTGGAGATGCTTAATGAAGTTTTGTCACATTATAATCTTATTTCAGGATATTTTCTTAGCAGAAGCAGCACAGTTTGTGCAGCATGTCTCATTGTATCCTTCAGTAAACTGCATTAATCCTCAGCCAACAATGATCTTTTAGGATCTCCAGAGAAACTATTAACACTCTTATTCAATTGCACATTAAATATGAGGTTGTTAGCATCTCTCTGAAAGAAGTAATGATCTAATAACAGAATTATGGCATTGAAAATACAAAAGAAATCATTTAGTGTCTTTTTCAATCTAGACGATATGTAATGTGCACATTTTAATTCCTGTGTGTTTGTATTTTCTTGTGTTTCTCCAGCTGGTACCTGTCCGATGTCCTCTCCTCCCACAGTGTGATGTGTCATGGCTCCGGTGCTGAGTGGAGTGTGGTGGGGGCCGGAGGCGGGTGTAGTCGGGTCGGAGACGGCAGCTGGTCCTGGCGTGGCGTCGTGGCTGGGTAGCGGGCAGCTGGTCCTGGTTGTTGCCCTCAGCGTCCTCACTGCTCTGCTGCTGGTCTCTGTGCTGCTGCTGCTGTGTGCTAGCTGCCAGGGGTGAGCACTGACACACAGATTAACACTACCGTCCTGTGTTATTGTTTTAGTCGTCTTCGGTAACACTCGCATATCTAGAAGATGTCGGGAGTGTATGTTGTGAAAACGGCTTCATGCAGCGTCAGCTATCTGAAGCAAATGCACTCCTATTGGAAGTGCCGACTGTGCACAAATACCTGAGGGGACATTCATGCTGTAGTAATTATAGTTGAAGCGACAGTATAGAAAAGTGCTGCTGTGTAACCGTGAAGAAAACCCTCAGGGGTGTTGGTGCTTCAATACAGCTCATATGAATGAGTATGTGTGCTGATAAAGTAGAACACATAGCTAAAGATATAAGCAGAGCAGGGTGGTGTTCTATCATTTAGATTTATATAGTAGTTCCTGTAATAGCTGCAAATGTAGAGCACTGCTGTAAACGGAAAGTTGTTTCATGTAATGAGTCTCAACAGCTTTCTGTCTCATTAGAATTATAATGAAACAAAGAGTGATATTAACCATACTTTAAGTATTGAGGCTGTAAATTTAATCCAAGCAGCCACTTCTGATGTAGAGTTGTAGAACTGTAGTAGTTTTCTGTATTACTCCAAACTGAAAGAGACAAGAGTCCTGTTAACTTAGAATAAAGCTGAATACAGATTTAACCCTCTGAACTCTAAGCAGTTTTTACTTCTGCCACATTTTTACTCACTGTGGACTCATTTTTCACTGCAAGAAGTCCTGCATATAAATCGACAATTATAGCGCCATAAATCATAAAAACAGAAAAAAAGTTACATTTCTTCTATTACTTAGTTTACTTTTATTTTTTGGGGAAAAAAGGGATTCAACATGTACTTTTTCCAAGTGTTACCTAGCCTAGCCGCGCTAGACAACCCACGGCAACGAATTTAATTCTCTGCCAGGGTGGGTCTAGTTACCCTCCATAAGGCTCGAGGCTGGATTCTCTTAAAACTGGCCGACGAATCACCATGAAGTGTAGAGTCAGAAGACGGGCGTAACTAAGTCACGACAGAGGCGCGACGATTCTGACAGAAACAACCAGCGCACAATAAACAGTTATCTTTCGACTCGGCTTTGGCCACAGCCCTTAAATATTTGAAGCTAAAATTCAACTTGAAAGATAAACAAAGGACGACACTGAAGTGTTCATTGAGAAGAAAGACGTATTTGGACTTATGCCGACAGGATATGGCAAATCCTTAATATACCAGTTGGCTCTGCTGGTTGGGAAGCTAATGGGACTTAGCCACAATCCAGCGCTCTAGGAACGCCGTCAGCCTATTCGTTGCGCTGATTGGTTGTATACCTACCCAATTGCTGCAGAGTGATTTGAAAGACAACCTTTTAGCCCGCCTCCCTCCCTGTCGAGCGGTCCTAGACCCTTGTGCCTTCAGAACATGGGTCTAGCGTGGTTAGGCTAAGTGTTACCTATATTGGAAAAACATTGATTTTACATACTCTAGTTACTTTTTTTTATTTCCTTCTTTGCATTTCTTCTATCTGCTTTCTATCAACACACCATGCAGTTCACCCAAGCTCAGCCATAAAGTTGCAGAATTTTAGTAATGTGACTATTGATCTCAGCTAAATCAGAAATTAGTTCACGGTTGCGCCAACAAGTGCGAAATTTTATGGTTTTTACAGAATCTGGTTTGAGCAAATGGTTTTGCGTTTGACAAATTTGTAAATGGGACATGCAGAAAAAAGTATTCAGATGTAGTTTTAAACCTGCAATTAAAGTGATTATGATGCTTCTTTGCAAATTTAAGCTTAAATCTGTGTAGTTTAATGACTAAATGACATTACACAGATAAAAGGTTCCAGGACTGTTGGACAGCTGAATAATTTTCTTCTTTTTTTAGTGTTTTTGACTCTGATAAATGACTTTTAATCTCTTCAACAGAGGGTTAATATTGCAGAGGAGACTTTTGGCCAACAAAAAATAAAAAATAATCATGGCAGAAGTTCATTTGAAAAGGGCGCAGGCATTTTCATTTCCTTCCCTTTTATGTTTAAAATATTAGGAACACTTCTGAATGTAATGCAGTCAACTTGACATCACTATAAATCATATTATATGCTAAAAGATACAGTTCAATTCCATAACAAATGAAACCTTGTAGACATCATGAAAGAGGAATATCAAAGTAGTTGTGTTGGATTGCATTAGATTGTCCAGATGAACCTAATAAAGTGGACACACAGTGTATAATTTGTATTTTAAAAAGCCAAAATCTGAAGGGCAAATAGTATGCCTGGATGAATATGAACACCACATATGTGAAAAACATCAAAACATTTCATTTTAGCCTCATGGTTTCCTTTCAGATGCTACAAAAAACAGAACTGAAAACCATGAATACCAGGCAGACTGAGCCATGAATGGTGTTTTATTACCATCCACCTCTTATCTTTCTCTTTGTCTGTTTTCCCATCTGTCTCTCCTTTTAGGCAGAAGAAAACAGTGAATGGACATCCAGCAGGAGACCATGAGAACCTCATGAATGGGGTGAGTTGGACACAAGGTTTTCCCATCTTTCCTTCAACACTCTAACACATGCATAAAAAACATTTCGGGAGGCACGAACTGAATTTGAATAATATCCAATCATCTCTTCTGACGTCTTTGTGTTTGTTATCTATGAGGTGTGAGATGAGATGTGGAGGGGAGCAGTTTGTTTTGTCGGTCTTGCCACGGTGTGTCAGCCAGGCTAGTAATTACATGCATGCGTGAACATTAATATCCATGCATACGTAGCCTCTCAGACTCATGCAAACAATGTGTGTAATTATAAATGTTTTTTTTAGATAGGTTAGGTCAGAGTTTGTAGCATCTTGAAATTTCTATAGGCCTGTACTACAAATACCAGGATATAGTTTCACTGTAGTATGGCTTACCTAAGTCTAACAAACACAGTCTGGCTAAGAATTCATGTACAACTGATTTCTTATGTTAATTTTGAGCATATATTGACAACAGATGACCAAACAGGGACGGCCCTAGAGCTACATATCTCTTACAAGATTAACAAAATATAATGCAAAATCAGTATGAGGAGTTCAAAAGCAGAATACAGGCTAAAAGCAACACAGCTGCTACAGCTAAAACAGAAAGGAAAGCTGGTTTTAAAAAACTGCAGACTGTGTGAATGTGTTAATAGGCTTTTTAATGTCAGTGTCCCATCAATAAAACACAAGTAGATCTGAGTATAATTAGGCTACAATCGTGTGCTGCGTTAGATTTATGTGTTGCTTAGATGTAGCCTGTTGTTCTGGCGTGCAGGACAGCTTTATTCTTTCAGCTGCAGCCCTGGCAGTAGCGGAGCAAGTAAAAAGCAAATATAAAAGCGTAATTCAATCCAGGAAATAGCCTTACTAGTAAGTACAAGGCTTTAATGCTTTACTCAGTCTCGGTTTTAGGATTGCTTCGCTGTACAAATATTAACAGAACAATGAAGTGAATTGGAAAGTTGTTGCGTCCAACAAGAAAAGAAAAGAAATCAACAAGTTCACTCCACTGAGTCTATATCTCTCATATCTATCCTTCTCAGTGAAAGAAGTTTAGGCATGTGGCTTACGTTGCCACGGTGATGAACCTGGAAAGCTTGAGTTAAACCTGAAGTCACCTCAAACCCAGTACAGGCCTTCGGAAGCTCAAGAAACTGTCACTTCTCGCAGAGAACAATCAGTAATTTGATGTTTCTGCAGGGAATATATTCACTCAGACTTGCGCTCTTTCTTAAACAGAAGCAGCCGACACACACATACACATTGTGGATAAGTGACCTGACATAATCTGGCAGACTGGTAAATGGGTCTGTGGATAGAACTTACAAATTGTCTGCAAGACTGAGTGACACACAATTACACATTCTGACACACAATCTCTGACATTCGCCTTTGAACCCACTTCCCATCACACTGAACACAGAAGCGGCCACACAGCACAACCTCCCTGCACATGGCTGATTGACAGCCTCCAGTTGTTTGCAAGATTGTCTCTGAATTGCCAGCAGCTGCTGATGGGGAAGTGGTTCATCCTGCTCAGAGAGCTCATGTGGGAAATTCTACTGGTTGCTATTCTCAGATCACTTCTTTTGATATGTGTCTTTTTCTTAAGAATGAAGTGAAATTCCATGAAACAAATGGGTCAGTATACAGTTGCGGGACTTTTTCCTAACATAGTTGACATTTTTGCGGTTTTCAGGCCTAAAATCAACATGTCCGCCTATAACCAAACACCACATGACATTTTTACAGAAAAATTCTTCTTAATATTATATATGCAGTTGGTTAAAATTGAAATTCAAAATTATTTATAAAGCTATTGTAGTAAACCTGTTGACATGCCATAAATCCACACTTGACTCACACACTACTTTTATATTAAATAACTCAGAAAGCTTTGGAGTCTTTCCAGTTTTTTCTTCAGGAGGAAATGACATCATGTGGAGCAGGTCATGTGATCTGGAATTAACACACTTCTTCGAGAGGTGTTTTTGTAACGGGGAACTTAGTTGAAAGTGATTTCTTGGACACATGCAATTTTCCGTATAAAAATTGATATATTGCCAAAAAAGAAATATCTGTCATGATTACTTCAACTTAATAAAAAGAACACAATCAAAACTATTTCTGAATAAGCTAATTTTATTGTTGTTTAGTCCATTAAAAGGTGGTTGTTATTAAATCGGGATGGTTATTTCATTGACATTTTAGTGATATTCCATAACAAATAATTATGGAATTTGTAAAGATATGATCATAATGGACATACAAAAACATTAGTTTTTTTTTTACTTTTAATCAAACTATATGGAGGATATATCCCACGGACTTCAAAAGTCCCTCAATTATATACTGACCCAAAAGAATCTAAAGATAAGTATATTTAGGACTTCTAGACTTGACCTTTATCCTTTCCTGTTGCACGCTACTCATAATGACACCCTGTAAATGTAAAGATAGTAATTAACCACGACCATAATATTGATGCTTCGGTAACCATCAACATTTAAGCGTGACAAATGCCCAGCTTTCACCATCTAAGTGACATCCAGTCTTATTCTGTCGCTCCCTCTTTGTGTGTATCTCAGCCTACATGTACACACACACACACACAATCCTCGGAGGCTCTTTGCATTTGATGGATATCTCTGCTGTAACCTTTAAGAAGCAGCGTAATTGCCGGGTGGTCAGATTGTTTCAAGAGGGGTCCATTTGTATGACGGACCATGTCACGGGCTGACAGGTTAAATGGGGGTCTTTGTCTTTGCGGATGAGTAGATTAGCTCTTCCTCGCTCAGCCACAATCTGTCTTTTTTGCCGTCGTGTCCTGACATTCGTGCCTCCATATCCTTCGCTGTATGAGGTGCTTTAACCGTTCAGGGTTCAAATGGACCAGTATTTGAATCTACATTGGATTTGTGTGCAGAATCAGTGAACACATGAGCTGATGTGTTGTGAGATCCAGCTAGAAACAGGTCAAAATTACCGGGAGTCAATTTGCTTCCTTATGAAGTAATAAAAATATCAAAAACGCGAGCTTTGTGATTGCTTTGCATTTTGGGTTGATGTCAGTTCAGGTAACACCAAAAAAACAACAATTAAAAAACCTTTGAAAAATGTTTCAACAGTAATATATTTTCAAAATGATCACAGCTTATTAAACATTCAGCCTGAAGCTACGATCTTGATTAATGTTACTGAAAAGAAACATAAATGCTGACAGGTTCTCTTAGCTTTGCTTTTCTAAATGAATCAAACAAAGAAAGAAAAAGATATTATGGTCATAAAATAGTTAAAGATTACATCATTGGCACCAACAGTTATGAGTGCATGTGACCACTAGGTGGGGCTGTGGAGCTTCTAATACAGAACTCTCAGCTCACACATAAGAAAAACAACAAACCTAAACAAAGACCAGTCTTGGTTCACACTGTTGAAGAGGTTTTCACATTTTCTGATCTCTTAACAGCGAGTGACTGAGTGATTATCCAGACATGACAGTTTATGTGTAAAGTGCGTTCTGATAAATCAAGCCTCAGTGCAGCAAGTATTCAGCACATCCTGTGTTAATCAGCGACTGTTATTTGGAGTCGAGAACAGTGTTGATTTGCGTGTTTGCTCACTCGCAGAGCCGATTCTGCTGCTCTGCTGAGGCTGATCAAACCGGCTGCACGGATATTTTTGAAGTCTGACAGTTTAATTAGAGATTTTTTTTTTTCCCACCCGTGTTTCCATGATGTTTCAAATACAAAAACCAGCTTCTCTGGGAGGCTTTTTAAGTCTCAGAGTGCTCTGCTGAAGTGTCCTTTAGCAAAACTGACTCTCTGCCAGCTTCAGAGCTCTTTTTCTATAGCATCGAGCTTCCTGTAGAGGGAAGCAGGATAAAAGAGGGAAACAAATTTCCCTGTGGGTATCCTCAAAGCATCCTCCTCCTATGGTTTTCATTATTATTCCACTAATACCATCATTTCACCTTCTTTGATCGAACTCTGCTGTAATGCTCGGCTTGGTTTTAGTGCCTCTCGTTAAGGAATCAATGTGACATTGAGGACATAAAATGACATCTGTCCGTGAAACGTTTTCACACCACATTTTGTCAAACGAAGGATGTGAGATTGGCACAGCCTCTCATAAGCCCAGCTACAACAAAACAAGATGAGAATCAACAGCAGCATCAGTCGAATGAGCCTAAATTAGTTAATGTTTTTTATGTTTGTTGTTTATACTCACAGAAATCATTAGCTATATTTAGATGTCTTTTCTTGTTAGGGAAACAATACATTGCATTTAATTAAGAATAATTAACATTCTGATAATGAGCTTAAGGTAATCAGAGGTGTGATTGAAAAAGCCTATAAAAGCTAATAAAGGCGCAGATGAAGCTGGAAAATTGGAATCTGTGATACGAATATGACAAATCCCCCCCAAAAACCAGGAGATCCTAAAAATAATGTTCCAAACATATTACAGTCTGCTGCTAGTGGCTTCTGGATTGCACAGAGGTGTGAAAGTCATCTGCTGTGTGCAAGAAGAGGAGCAGATTGATTTCTGTTCCCTTTATTACCCGCTTTTTTCTCCTTTTTTTTGGTGTATCTTGTAATTGATATCATTGTAGACTGTCTTTTTTTGACATGTGCATTCAATCCCTGGCGCTTTCAGTCCTGAGATGAACTCTGAGCCTCTGGGCTGAGCGCAGCAGTAACAAACAGCTTATCCTTTGTTGTGCAGGTGTCAGAGAGAGAGA
Source organism: Acanthochromis polyacanthus (assembly GCF_021347895.1). NCBI lineage: Eukaryota > Metazoa > Chordata > Actinopteri > Pomacentridae > Acanthochromis > Acanthochromis polyacanthus. The sequence continues at coordinate 33,559,588 of NC_067123.1, read as the reverse complement.
CCATCAGCCAATCAGCAGACAGTCCAGTGACTGACGTGGCAATCAGCAGCTCTCACAATGGTCCTCTCACCAGCGGTACAAGTAAGCCGACACGATTTAGCTCCGTATGCCTTTGTTTACCGTGTTAACTAGTTTAACTACACGATTATCAGCATTAGTCACAGCTGCAGCATGGTTCTGCCGCCTTCTACGCTCATTAATTAAGTCACATGATAATGACATTTGCTTCATAGCTGTTGTTATGCAACGCGTCAGCTTTAAACCTCAGCTGTTGTTTTCCTACAGGGCGTATCTATGTCATAATCTTCGTCATTTCTAAACTAAACACTAATTTCAGCGTTTGGAAAAGGCAAATATGACTCATTACAGAATGACTGTGATGTAAATGTTACAAATACATCCTGTTTTAAGAAAACAACCCAGTGATATCTTTTTTTCTTCCCTCTCTCCAGTCCTCACAGACACACAGGACACCAGTCCCCAGTTGTCAGAGGAGATGCTCTCCAGCCAATCAGAGCTCAGGTCCTCCAAGTGTCCTCAGGACCGCGAGCTTCCCAGCATCCCTCCCAACAACGCCCTCATCGGGGACGGACCCCCTGCCTCGGGGGACAGCACCTATGAGGTCAGTGTTTAAAAGTCACCTTTCAAGAGCAGAATAATGTTTTTTTTGTGCATGATTAGAGTGGAGGAGGAGATTAAAGCTCTGACTGGTGAGGTGAAAGTACAGTCCAGCTAGAAAATGGAGTGTATTTCTGTTGTCCAGGTGGTGAAGGAGATGGCGGTGGCGTCCCGTGACGTCAGCGTCGAAGACTCTCTGTACGAGACAGTCAAAGAGCTCAAAGACCCCCCAGTGAAGCTCGGCCTCCCCAACGGTACCGTCCAGCTGAGCCCCGACGAACCCCCGCCTCACCCTCCCGCCCTCCTCAACGGCCACCTCAGCCCCAGCACACCTGAGCGGGGGCCCCTGTGCGCCGGGGTGGAATACGCCTCAGTCGACCTGAACAAGAAGAGCCGCCACAGCGTCGACATGGAGGCCAAACGGCGCTCCGATAACGCCGCCGTTCCCCCACACAAGCCCATGGAGGAACCGGAGGAGGATTTGCCTCCACCGGTACCGGAGAAAGTTCTGGATGAAAACGACAACCAGCCAGTGGTGATGAATGGGCTGGTGGGGGCGGGGCTGCACAACGGAGAGGTGAGGACTGTCTGTGTGTGGTTTTTTTTTGTCTCTCACCTGTAGATTGTAGCAAAATTTGCATAATGAAGGTTCATTCCATAATTTGATGGAACTGAGAGATGGAAAACTCATTTGGCAGAGCTATGCAGGAGCAGACGCTGCAGAGGGAAATCAGTTTTTACATTTGAATAAAAGAAGGATTTGAGTTATGATTTTCAGCCAGCGCGTGACCTTGGAAGCAGATAAGATTTTATTTTCAAATGGAGTTTTCTTAACCCTCCTGTTGTCCTCATTTACGGGCACCAAGAAATATTGTTTCCTTGTCTGAAAAAATCCCAAAATTCAGCCAAAAAAAAATTACCCAAATTTCAGAAAATTTGCAAAACTTTCAGGAAGAAAATTCCAATAATTCCTAAAAGTTTACCTTAAAAGTTTTATTTTAAAAAATCCCCCAAGTTTTGTAAGAAAATTAATATTAAATAAATATTAAATATTGAAATTAAATATTTTCAAAAAATGAGTAAAAATCTTCCTAAAAATATCTAAAGTGATTACATATATGTGAGTAAAACTTCTAATATTTTCTTTAAGAAGATTCACATAAAAATCAACCAAAATCCAGCGAAATTAATGAATGTTCTTAAAGAAACGGTTTCAACATTTCTTTTTTTCACCAAAAAAGTTCAAAGATTTCCCAAAAATGTTGAAAATGTGGACATCAGAAGTCTCACTGGCATTTTTCCCCCCCCCCCACATTTTCAATCCTTAAAATGGGTCAATTTTGACCCGCAGGACAACACGAGGGTTAGTCAAATGCATTGCGGCAGATGCAACATTTTTAAATAAGCTTATATTTCCATTTGACAACAAAAATCAGACAAAATCTCAGGTCATGATAGGCATCCTGTCTCTCATAATCCTATCTACGCCCCCATATAGCTGAGGTTGGTCATCTCCTCAGCAACACTGTGCAAAAGAGTCAGCGGAACTGGTTCGAGAACAAAGAAAGAAGCGAGATGTGTCTCACCACCACAATTATCATCTGCTAAGCTGCCATCGCAGTGCTGCTTTAGGGAGAGTGACAGACCGAAGGGAAGAAATTGGATGGCGAGAGAAATGGGTGTAAGAGGAAGGGAGGAGAGAAGACTGGAAATGGGAGCTGGAGAGAGTAATAGATGGAATAGAGATAGCGACAGAGAGATGATGGGAGATTGACTCAAAAAATGCCGAAAGGGTGAGGAGGAAAGAGTCAAGAGTGAAAGAAAGTCAGATAGAGAGGAAGAAAGAAAAAAACAAACTCAACAGCATACAAATGAAGGCATCTGTAGCACAGATGAAGGTAGTAGAGAAAAAGGATGATAAAGAAGAAGCAGCATAATGGAGAGGTGAGGGTGAGATGTATTGAAGAGGTGGAATAAGAGTTAAAGAAAAAGGAGGTGAAAAGAGAAGAAAAGCAGTTCAATGTCATGGACTGAACAGAGTGCTGCTGCTGCTCTCAGCACGCTGCCTTCCACATGCCAGACTCCATCAGAGGAACACACACAAACCAACAAACACGCAGTAGCACACGCACAGAGCTCGGAAAGAATTGCATCAGACAAAACATCACATTGTCAGTCTGACACAAAGCCGCATGAAGGGCCAGCTCTTCATCTGTGCGCTACTTTTTAAAGTTATCACTGTGTTTGCTTTCTTCTTCCAGCCACATCACTTCTCCTCCTCCTGTTTCAAAGGATGGTTAATTAGAGCTTATCTTATTTTCACACCCACTCCTGGTGATGTTCTAAGGATGGCAGCCACACTGAAATATCCATGTCGTCACAGTCATAATCACAGTAGAACCAGTGTGAATGTAAAATGTCCAAGCACCTTTAGTAGTTCAATAAAACTGTTTTCCTACTACTCATCAAGTCACTTTAAATCACTCAAATTCACTTTAAATCTTTGTAAATACTGTATATTGAATTTTAATTACATTTGTATCTCTAGATTTTAAAATTAGAAGTGTTTTTTATAGTATTGTACAGCAAACCTTTAATGTTAATGTTACTAGCCTGTCTTTTAACCCAAACTTTGTGTAACTCATCTGAAAAAGACGTTTCTGTTGTAAGTGTTCATCACCTGTGCAGACTAACTTCCTGAACAAACGGAAACTTAACTTACTTTAGCTTTGGGTGCACATTTCAGATGAATTCCCTTTTGATTTTACCATCACATAAAATGGTTTGATCACTTGTTTACAACCTGCTGCTTCCTTAGCCAGGTGGCTTTTGTTGTGGCAATGTTGCTCCGTTCCCACATCTCAACGTCCAGTGTTATGATAGCTGACAAAAATGACAGCCCAAACTATGAAAATAAGACCACAAATATCCCGTAATGTGCTCTGTCCTCATGACTAGGTATATTAAAGGATGTTTTATCTCCGGTCTCTCTTTCTTCATTGCTCTTCTCCGTGTTTTTAGTCGCATCTCTGTGTTCCTTTGTCTCTGGTGTTGCAGCCAATTAGTTAATCACTGCTTCCCATTTGGACAGCAGGCAAACGTAGCCTCATGTGACCCCCGTATCCGAGATGAAATCTTGATGTAGTGAGCTCCAATACATCTCCACAACGCTGGCAACGCACACATCTTCAAAATGTACTCATTTATATAACCACCCACCCGCTAAATGTACGCACCCACATGTATCTTATTTCCCATCCCCCTCATATTACACAGATTCTATGACGTGTGTGTTTACATATATTCTATTGCACACACTCACACACACACATACACACTCCGGGGCTGATTTAAGGTTAACCGTGAATGTCCCCGGCTCCCTGCGGTTTTTGCCCATGTATGAACAGGAGTCGTCTGCGATTTGTCTTGTCTGACAAAGTGTGTGTATGCATGAGAGTGTGTGTGTGTGTGTGTGTGTGTGTGTGTGTGTGTGTGTGTGTGTGTGTGTGTGTGTGTGTGTGTGTGTGTGTGTGTGTGTGTGTGTGAGCACCAGCTGGCCACCATCAGTATGACAGTTAGTCTGGCTTCATGATGGATGATATGGGCTATAGAAACTCTCCCTCTGTCTCCGTCTGTTACACGTACGCACAGATCATCTGTGCATACACTGAGGCGCCTGTATCTAAATGTTGGAGAGGAATCCCCTCAGGTAGCGGCTCACTAAATGCCGCTCGCACACACACGTTCTTTTGCATACGCCAGCACCTTTCCACATGTACACCTGGTTTGCCCCAGAAATCCACACTCACACAGCCTCCTGTGACCTTTTACTCACAGCTCCTCTGATCCTGTGCAGTCCAACAGTTGAACTGTCATAAACAGTGGTAGCACTTGTTTGCAGTCATTTGCTTGCGCTGTCGCTCACGGGTTTTTCACGTGTGAGGTGCAGGAAATGAGTTTGACCCAGCGGTGGGGCTGCTGGGATATACGCCGGGGACACAGTGCAGGTAAACTGCAATATTCAGTGTGTCAGCAGTATTGAGCCGCCTGTCAGTGAAGGGAATCGCTATTGTTAGATGAAGGATTTGCGTGTTGTTTAAAAAATAACTTGAGTTAGTGTTAAAGTAGTTGACCCTCATGTTGTCCTGCAGGTCAAAGTTGACAAGTCGTAAAGTTTGAAAATGTTGAAAAAAAAAATTATACAGCGAGACTTCTGATGTTCACATTTTTAACATTTTTGGGAAATCTTTCAACATTTTTTGTTTAAAAAAAAAAAAAAAGAAGCGTTTCTTTAAGAACATTCACACAAAAAATCTACCAAATCGCTGAATTTTGTTTTATTTTTTTCTGTGTGATTGTTCTTAAAGAAAATATTAGAAGTTTTGCTGGTATATTTGTATTCACTTTAGATATTTTTCATATTTTTTTGGCAGATTTTTACAAATTTTTTGAAAATATTTACAAGAATTTTCTTCCCAAATTTGGGGATTTTTTTAAAATAAAACTTTTCAGGGAAACTTTTCAGGAATTATTGAAATTTTCTTCCTGAAGGTTTTGCAAATTTTCAGGAAAATTGGTAAATTTTTTGGCTGTATTTTTTATTTTTTTATTTTTTTTGGTGCCTGTGAATCAGGACAACAGGAGGGTTAATATAATTTGCATTCCCACAGTTTTCTGGAGTTGTTTATGTACTTGGGTGACCACATCTGACCCTGGCAGTCTGAGCGGATATATTAATGCTGATTTATACGCACGCATGTCAACGTGCACGTCACCATAACTGACACATTGACACCTGAGTCGTCCATCTTCTGAGGCGACTGTAATCAGCTTACAGTCATACTTGCATGTCCTGTATGTCATTGCATCTCCTATATAAACACATTCCCATAATCCTCTCTCACATAAACACACGCAAGCACACTACGTCTTACTGTAACACGCTGAATTAATAATATCTCACATCTCAATCTGTATCTGCATGGACACAAACAAACATCACATACTTATATAGGTCTTTATATTCATTTAATATGCATAAATGGACTTTCTATGCTCCGATTTATTGCTCATATGCATCAAAAGCAGTTTATATGCTGGGTTTATTTCTGACTGTGCTGCTAACTAAATTAAAATTCCATTTTAATTTCTACTAATACTGGCACCAAGGATAAAAGGGCTTCGTATTAGATGAGCAAACATTGTGAGACACACTAAGAGGTGCGGTGACTGGGACAAGTCACCTGCGTCCTTGTTTCATCCAAACACTCCTCAGGGGGCATTCTGCCTAATTGGTTGGCTAATTAAAGTGAAATGAAAAAAAGGCATCTGCCGCATTGCAAAGTGCGCGCCGGATCTATAAAAGTAATCATGTCTCTAAACATGCGTTCGCCATAAAGTAATCATATTGATTTACACGCTCTGACAAAAAGCCAGAGAAACATGTACCTGGTTGAAGATAGTCTGACATAAAGCTGCAGCGGACCGTTTGATGGATGATCCGTGCGCACAGGTTTCCATTCAGTGTGAGAGAGTGCAGCCTGCATAGAGATGTGTCCTTAACTGACACCGAGCGCTGTGGCTCAAAGTGAACAGCTACTGCTTTAAAAAAAAAAAAAACATTAGCAATAACCTTGGTGCCTCCAGCTCCAACTGAGGACTGAATCTGCCTTCTTATCCTTGCTCCAGCTCCAAAAAAAAATAACACAAAAAGCAATATTTTTCCATTTTCTTGTCCTTTTTTACATGATATAAACTATTTAGGCGCTGCTGCCGGGGATATTGAGATTCTTGTTAGACTCCTGAGGTGTTTTGTACTGCTGTCAGATGTGCTTTGTTGATTAATGGCTCCCTCATCGATCACAAGGCGAAGTGGACAGAGGCTGTGCACAAAAGCGTCACACTCTCAGTCACTGCCTATTGACTTCCACTCAATAATTTTTTTAATGAATGGGTGGTTATATAGAACATTAGTTTCACACGTATCGCGACCGAAACGGCAAATGCAAAGCGTGTTTTTCTCCCACGGCTGGGAATAGCTGTAGTTTAGAATTTCGCCATCGATCGGTTACTGAGCGTTGTTTCAGGCCGAGACAGATTTTCATCTGGTGTGTGTGTGTTTTTTTGAGAAGTTGTCAATAAGTTGCCAGCGTGTTTTAGTGCTACAGCTCGATGAGAAAGCCAACCTTATCTTAATTGCGTTCGCTCACAATTGTTTGAAACAACTCTATCACTACATTTGTTTTCTGTCTTTTACAGCTTTGTGCTTTTAATTAAAATAGTTTATTTTATAAAGCTCTACTACAGTTTACATTCTTACATGAAGATGCATCCAAATTCTTAACAACCCTTTAAATGTTCTTCACAGCCCCTTTCAGGTGGAGTAAGCGTTGACTTTGTGAGCCACAGAAGTGTTTTAAACCTCTGATTCTGCACTCAGTCTTTTCTTTCATGCACCACCTGCCGTATCTGAAGCTATCTTTTTGTTCTTTCCTCCTCCAGTTACACTCCCCTCTGTCTCCTGCACCGGGGTTCGACAACCACGTTCTGTCAGACAATGAGGTAAGTGTGTGTTAAACTCCCTTATTCCCCAAACTGCAGTTTCCAGTCCCGAGACAGCAGCACTTTGCAATGTGAATGCCAATGCTCCGAGCATCAGAAAGATAAAAAAAACAGAGACAGTGGAAAGTGGTAAAATATTCGTACACCATGAGAGAAAATGTGCTAAGAGGGAAAAACTTAGCAGGGATCTTTGGGATATGAAAGCATCAGTGTCTTGACAGTTCACATTCTTTGTTGTCTCATTAAAGAAATTATGTTCATGACAAATCTAGACAATTGATGTGAACTTGAGATCAATCAATATGGGGGTCGATACTGATGCCAATTGTTGCCAATCAAGAAATGCCGATAAATGGTATTTGGAACCGGTACACATTAAATGCAAGAACTGAATATGTTAAGTAGAAATAGGAGTGATTGACATAAGATGCTTCCTTTTGTTTATGTGGGATCAACTGAGATTGATCAGTTTGTCTCCTGCAGGTCCATCTGCTGCTCTTCTTTATTTTCATAATCTTTCTCTGTTCTATCACTTTTATTGCCCACTAAGGTCCATATCTTAAAGCATTATTAGCAAGAAGAGCACTTAGAGAGCGCAGTACTCCACTAAGGCTGTTCATTCCCCCATATGGCATTGTCAGAAATGCAAATAGAATAGAAGGGCCATTTAATATAGATGTACCCACAAACAAAATGACCTTGCGCTGAGCACAGGCATGTGTTGTGCATGTGTACGTTATGTACAGATACCAAATCATGTGATCTCAATATGTAGCAGCCGGCGGTCATGGATGAGACTCAGAACCACTCCCACAATTTAATCATTTGTTCCTTGTATCATTTCCCACAAGTCTGCTGGTGAATTTGTCGCAGGATCGCAATCATGTGATCGTCAGCAGGCAGCTGACGTAGCGTTCACTTGCCATAGTTGCAGTGATGTCATGCCGCTATCTCGCAATGGAAATCTTTCACAAATCCGTGGATTCAGACTATAAGCTGCATCACTGCCAAAATCTAATGAGGTGGTCCTTGTGTCATTTCTGACCTTCCCTGAAAATTTCATCCAAGTCCGTTTTTCAGTAAGGTTGTGCACAGACAAACGTACGGCGATCGTCAAATAACTCCGCTGCGTAGCTTCTCAGAGTAATGATTGTTATCCAGACTCTGTTTCAAGGTAATCTGGGGCAGCCTAAGTTAATAATAATAGTCAGACATTTTATTTGTGAGCGCCTTTCTTGACAACCAAGGTCACTTTACAGTAAAAACAATTACAACAAAACAGATAAAAATCAAACAAAAAGATAAAAATCAAACAAAAAGATAAAAACATACATAAAGATAAAAAGCATACATAAAGAAAGCAGCTAGAGAGAATAAATAGTCCTGAATAGATGAGTTTTGAGTTTTGATTTAAAGAGAGACAGAGAGTCAATATTATGTCAAGAATGAGTGAGTTCCAGAGTTTGGGAGCAGAGCAGCTGGAAGCCCTGCTCCCCATGGTGCTTATGGCGGGCGGAGGGCACTGTGAGGTGGATGGAGGAAGAGGATCTGGATGGAGGAGGTGATGTAAAGGAGATCAGACAGATAGGGAGGGGCAAGGTTGTGGATTGTGGATGGCCTTGAATGTATGCAGGAGGATTTTGAATCCCATTCTGGATTTGACAGGGAGCCAGTGGAGTTGCTGTAGGACGGGGGTGATGTGCTGAAACTATTGGGTTTTGGAGATGATGTGAGCAGCTGACTCCTGGACCAGTTGAAGCTTATGGAGGGATTTGTGAGGGAGACCAAAGAGGACAGAATTACAGTAGTCGATGCGGGAAGTGACGAGGCTGTGGACCAGGATAGAGGTAATAAGTTAGCCACTAGCAGTTAGCATAGCCTTAGACACTGTGAGAGGAGCTCATTTCCTGGTTTGTGGCAACGGCTTGTGTTTCTTGTGCAGTTTTTCTACTCCCTGCTTGAGAGACATTTCTGATACCTCAACAGACAGAGAGAGGCGGCTGCATCAGAGCTGAAGTAGCATATGTAATTTGTCAATAATCGACCAATAGAAATTTAGGTGCCGATAGTAAGAAAAAAAGCCAAATATGGCCACGAAAATTAGCCAGGCTGATAATCGTGTATTCCTATTGTGAACAATTTGTGAATTTTTGTCTCTTCTCTGTGTTACAGTCGGCGGTGTACTCTACGGTCAACAAAACAAACTGTGATGATGCTGTTAATGAGGAAGACAAAGAGCACGACTACAGCAGCATCGCGGAGATCAAAGGTCTGGTCCCGGCCTCCTCCTCCAGCGACCTCTACGCTACAGTCCGAGACATCTACAGCCAACCCGATGAGTCCCAGTCAAGCGGGGAAGACCCCATCCTGGACAGCACAGATCCCGGCTACGAATCCATCCGCATCCCAAAGACTAGCAGCTCGGATGACGACCACAGGGCCGGTCTGGGGGCCGAGGGCTCAGACGTTGCCAAAGCAGAGCCTGATTACGAGAGCGTTGGAGAGTTGGGTCTGAGCCGGGAAACCTCCCGCCTTTGAGTTTTTCATCATCTACATCTGTGGCAACGCTTCCCCAGCCAGTGCATCTTACAGGCATCACTGTAGTGCTTTAAACTTGCTCTCAAGCATGCTTTTGGTGCATGACTTGAGGGGAAAAAATGGCAGAAAATGGCACACCAGAGCATCCATCATCAATGCATGAGCGTCTTCATTACAGCCTGGGTACGGTTTATCATATCTGATTAATTTATCAAACAAGGTGAATGTCATTGGTACTGGTAGGCCTTAACAACACTTGATCAAAAAAATCCAATAAATGAACTGTCAAAATAAATATCCAATCACAAAACTCCATTTTAAAGGTTAGCTGAGGACACGATCAATGCCTGTGATTTAAAAAACAAACACAAAAAGAATTCAGTGCCATATGTTCATGCATTTCATGCACTTACTGTACATGTGAAGGTATTATTATTTATACATCCCATCTGCAGCTGCTAGTCTCTCCAGCTTTTTCCAGGTGACTCAGTGTCATGTTTTATTGAGGTGTCAGATGGTGTATTTCGAGGCCGTTCCTTGTCAGGGTTGGCAGCACCTCCGCTGTGCATTCTCTGCTAGAAATTCCTGTGAAAAGTGTTCTTGGCACGAAACGAAAAAAGCCAATCTGATGTGTGATTAGCAGAAACAAAGGTAGCATTTGACAGATAAAACAAACAGAGACTGCTGCATACATGTCCTTTTGCAAATGTATGGGCTTTTACATGTTCCAGGGTCAAACTATTCATCTGCAGATTTGCATTATGGAAGCATTTTTCGAGATTTTACAGTCCATGTCAATGATTTTTGTGAAATTCATATTTATTTGAAGATGCATATTGTTATGTAATTGTGAAATGTTGCAGAGTGTGTCTGTGAGAGAAACGTAACTAGGCTTTTATAGACGTTTCCAGTGGTTTTATTAAGATTAAATGTTGTGAGGATAACAGCAATTAGGTACGCTTCCCCTTTGACTATTTAAAAAATTCCCTGTTTTAAAAAAAGAAGATCGTTTTTGTCGTTTTGCACACAAGTCGAAACCAATTCAGAAGACTTACAATGTGACAAAATGACACGATAAGTTTGTAGTATTGTATGTTTTTGTTGAGTCTAACTTCGGTACAAGTCTTCATTTGGCATTAAAGCACAGTGTTTAATATGACGGTACTGCATTTATACACAGGTTATGAAAAGCATCATTACAAGCCAGTTACATTGCTGCACAATTTGAACATCTTATGCTTTTTAGAAGAGAAAAAAAAACATATCTGTCTGTTTGTAGCTTGTACTGACGACATGCCAACCAAGGCCTGTATATAGTTAGAGCACTATTTTAACCAATTGTTACTCAATGGAAATTTTATGTATTTGTACAAATGTCCAGAGTGGTATAATTTTAAAAGAGCACTGATGTATGTATGACTTGCTTTAAGGGAAACCCAGTGTGTCCAATGTCTTTTTTATTTTATTTGGCGTTTTAGCTCTGACAAATAGTAACCAAGCAGATGTCAGACACATGGTACAACTCTTTTGGTACGTAGCATTTGAAGAAAAGCGTGGTACTTTTATTAAAAATATATATATGTCTGAATACCGTTGATTGATTTTCCAATTGAATAGGGCCTGTGCTTTTGTGCTGTAAATATATTTTTCATTGCTGCAGTATGTACCTCCTTCCTTATTCGCCAAAAAAATTGGTGTCATCTATTTCCACCCACGTCAAAAAACTTACAGCATTACACTATCTCAAGCCTTAGTTCATGTTTTATTAGACATGCTGGAGCTTGTTGCAGACAAACACAGCCAGTCCGCTCTGACTGGTAGTGGATTCATAAATGATAGACATTTGAAATGCTGTTATATCTGTCAGCATGGCTACACTGAAAGAGGATTTTAAATGAAATCTCTGTGTTTTACATGGGGGGGGGGGGGGGGGGGGTGTAACGGGGTAGCTCATTTCTGCAAAGAGGTAATTGTCAATGTTCACTTAACCCTCCTGCTGTCTTCATTTACGGACACCAAAAAAATATTGTTTCCTTGTCTGAAATAAATTCAGCAATAAAATTCCCCAAATTTTCAGGAAGACAATTCCAATAATTCCTTAAAAGTTTCCCTTGAAAGTTTTATTTAAAAAATTCCCCAAATTTGGCAAGAGAATTCTTGTAAATATTTTCAAAAAATGAGTGAAAATCTTCCAAAAAAAATCCTAAAAATATCTAAAATATCAATGTCGGTCATATAAAAATCAACCAAAATCGCTGGATTTTGGTTGATTTTTATGTGAATGTTCTTAAAGAAGCATTTTTAACATTTCTTTTTTTCCACCAAAAAATATTGAAAGATTTCCCAAAAATGTGGAAAATGTGGACATCAGAAGTTTCACTGTGAAAATATATATATTTTTTCAACATTTTCAAACTTTAAAACGGATCAATTTTGACCCGCAGGACAACACGAGGGCCAAAAAAAAAATAATGAAAAGAACATGAACATTTTAATGCACTGTCAAGTGACACAACTGCATATCAGTGTGGTACCATCAGATACGTATAATAGTGTTCACAGAGTGCTATAAATGACCTCTAAGGAAATGATCTGCCAAAGGGGGACGTTTTAGTGCCAAATCTAATCAGGACAACACACACGGACACAGTTAATAGATACTTAGCTAAAATCACTTATTCTCTCGAGCTACCTATGTCGGTCATATAAACACACACACACACACACACACACACACACACACACACACACACACACACACACACACACACACACTCCCCTCAAGGGAATGGGGGTGTGGTAGGGGTCCAGAGAAGCTCCCTCGCTGCTCCACTCCTCCCCTAATGAGATCATTTGTTCCCCCCGTTACATCCAGCCGACGACTCGCTGGTGACACCCGCCTTTGATCAAAGGGCAAAGCCTGTTTTGGCAGTTATGGCCACATCTGTCACTCCACTCTGTCCGGTTTCCATTCTCTGCATGTAAATATTTTATGACATGAATTGTTCTATTAAAATATAAATTTAATAAATTGTGTCATTTTGTCCTTTTTATTCACCGGATCGCTGTCTTGTAGAAGGATTGTACACCGCGTAGGATTTTTCTAAAAACATTAAATTTGACATTAATTAGGTCATTTGTTACTGCAATAACACTCTTTGGTATATTTTCTCTGCCACACTCGGTGATAATTATGATGAATGAATTAGGCTCCTGGTAAATTTGATTTATCAAAGCGCTATGAACTTTCAAATCAAAAGAGAGTCGTTTATCACTTCTCTTTGCGCTTCTCTGCGAGCGGGAACTCGTGATATGCTGTGAGATCACACTTCATGTTTCTTTTTTAGAACAGCGTTACATGAGATTGTCACCTGACTGTCTTGCACAGTGTTGTAATGATATGCACAAAGTATGGAAAAATCTACATACTGGGGACAAATTTAAAGAAAACTCTTAACCTCTGACCCTCAAATGAAGGGATTTGGTGGCTCTGTTATGCTGTAGGGGGAAATTTGCTGGCATGTTGTGTGTCCACTTGTCGCCTGAGAGGGATGAGGCATTTCAAATAAATATTTTTCTATTTGATCATATATTGAATTTTTAAATATACAAGTGTCAATATGTAATTGCAGGACTTTTTGTGTCATAGTTAACATTTTTGCTGTTTTCAGGCCTAAAATCAACATGGCCGCCTAGAACCAAACACCACACTGCATTTTTGCAGAAAAATTCTTCTAAATATTATATATGCAGTTGGTTAAAATTGAAATTGAAAGCTATTTCTAAAGATATTGTAGTAAACCTGTTGACATACCATAAATCCACACTTGACTCACACACTGCTTTATATTAAATAACTCAGAAAGCCTTGGAGTCTTCCAGTCTTTTCTTCAGGAGGAAATGACATCATGTGAAGCAGATCATGTGATGTGGAATTAGCACACTTCTTTGAGAGATGTTTTTGTAATGAGTAACTTAGTTGAAGGTGACGATTTGTTATTTTCCACATAAAATTTGATATATTGCCAAAAAAGAAATATCTGTCATGATTATCTCAACTTAATAAAAAGAGCACAATCAAAACAATTTTGGAAAAAGCTCATTTTATTATTGTTTTGCTAATTAGAAGGTGGTTGTTATTGGCATTTGTTGTTGACTTTTTAGTGATATCCAGTCATTTTTTTAAATAAATGATTGGTTACAAAATAAATAATGATGGAATTTGTAAAGACATGATCATGATAAACATAAAAAACTTTTTTTAAAAATGTTTTTTTTAATAAAAATGTATGCAAGAAATATCCCTAGGACTCCAAAAATCCTTCAGTTATATACTGACCCACAATTCATTTTTTGGCTTATTGGATATATTTACACTATAGCTTTCCAACATTTTTTACACACACCATATTTTCCATAATGTATATTTTGCACATCACATATTACAAACATCACCTTACGCGACGCCTTCAGTACCTTCCAGTACATCTGTGAGTAGTTTTCGTTCCAGAAATGTTTTATGTTCAGTGTTCGATGTGGGCTCTTGACTGTGATTGTAGCTGCTGTGACAAAATGATTTCTACTATTGATTTTTCACCTCTGGGAGATTATGGACCGACATGTTACATCAACAAAACACCCAAAGAGAGAACATCTTCTGAAAGAATGGCATTTCATCCTGCGAGCAGAGTTCCACAGAGTTGGAGAATCAATACTAAAGGTGCACTGAAGCTGCTCTGATGGGCTAACACCTTGCTAAAACACAACATGTTGGGTTTTCCTTCATTTTGTCACCTGTCTATAGCTGTTGGCTTGCTGCTATCAATGCATCAAATACAGGCATCACTGCATTCTTGGTAAAAATGAGCAAATAACCATTATAAATGTTTGGCATAATGCCTGAGCTACATTTAGTATTTGCACAAGATGAACTTTATAGTATTGTTTTGGGGATTTGATTGGCTCTTGTCTGTGTAGATCATTGATGATGGAAACAGTTTCCCTCCCAAGTTTCCAAAGGTAGATTCAGAGGCAGAGCTTTCAACTATTAGTTCAACAAATCTTTTCATTGTCTGGCTTCACTGAACTCTACAACTGCAGTAAGGACTAAGCAGTTATACGAAGCTGGTTACCAACTCAAGTCAAAGAGCTGGAGCTGGAGTACTGACTAAAAGCAGCCAAAGTAGGAGGAAAAGCTGCAAAAGCCTTCAGACTGTATAAACGCATGAATTAACATATCACTATCAAATTAATAGACCTCCCCTTTACCCTCACCCCAACCAGTTGAGGCAGATGTCTGGCCCCTCTCTGAGCCTGGTTCTGCAGGAAGTTTTTTTCTTCCCAGTGTCACCAAAACTTGTTAAAAATTATTTTTTGCATTTGTTGGGATTCTCTTCATTGTACATTATTGAAAGATGTCCACCTTATTAAACAAAAATGCATTGAGATGTTGTGAACTGGCAGTACCTAAATAAAACTGAATAAAGCACTGACATTCAAAACCTGTTGTATGTTTACATTCACAAAAACAGACCACAGCAGCCCATTTGATTTAGAAGACATTTAGAGGTCCCATGGCACCTGAAAAGTAGGCTACACGCTGGTAGAACTGGGTTACAGTATGAAGCTTTCCGTCTGGCGGAAGTTTTGCTTTCTGGAGCCTAAATTTTCCCCCCTTTGCCTCTCTTTCCCGCCGCTACATCCCCTCCCTTCTGGCTTCCTATCCATCCTTGCGTCATTGTTTTGAATGGAGCATCTTCCCGAGTTGCAATACCTTCTGTCGGAGGAGAAAGGGGATCGGTGGGGGCTTGTGGAGGCGTGTGCTGCGCCGTCCAATTACAGCCCGCCCTGGCCGCCGGACCGCACATGTTTACAGGCAGCATTCCGCCGGTAGAGGCTCTGCTCGGTCGGAGCTAGAAACGGACTGGAGCTCTCAGCAACCGGAGCTGGAGTTCACATAACGGTTGTATTTTGAGCCATTTTCACCTCCCGTGTTGGAATTTCGACTTTCAGGACCAACCTGAGTGGCATAATTCGACGCATTTGCTTCTCTTCTTCCCCGTCCGAGCCATTTGTACGCCGAACAGCCGCCATTTTGTTTAATCGTGTACAAATGTCACTTCGGTTCCGAGACGTAGCGATTAGTCCGCGTTTTCTGGCCGCCCCCGCAGCTCGCAGGGAGCAGTGGGGAAAACAAACGGGTTGAACGGAGGAAGATTGGTAGCCGGTTGGATGTGGAGGTTGTTTAGCGGCGAATGAATCGCTTTCATGTCGCGGGCTGTTGTCGGGTGCTAATTCAAAGTTCTCCCCCAGCTTTCGGTGCTTCTCAGTGCGGTTGTGCGGGACGCGGCGTGGAGTTTTCTCCCTCCGAGTATGTTGCCGCTTTCTAACATTTTGTCAGGGCTGTTGGAGCGCGTAGTCTACCCGCTGCGGTTTTGTGTTTTTCTCGACGTTGTTTACCGGTTATAATTCGACGTTTAATGATTTAAATCCACCGGTTCGCCGGCTCTGAACACAGCGAGACACTTTTTCGACATGCATACGAGGCGTCTGGTGAAGCGGTCGATCCTCGGCAGCCGCGTTTATGCGCCGAGTCCAACCGGGGACGGTGCCCCGGTGACAGGAGTGGTCCAGGCTGTCAAGCAGGAAAACAGAGACGTTTCGGCCGCCGGAGCCCGGAGAAGCGTCTACACCGTGCTCATGCAAGACGGCAGCCTCAAGGAGTTCTCCGAGGAGGAGATAGCTGCGGGGTTCAACCACACCGCCGCCAAGGGACCGCTCAAGTCCAGCCTGAAGGTGGGTAGCGGCGAAGGGCCCCGGCCAGCAGGCAGCGCTTCACTGTTTTTGTTGTGCGGTGTTTTGCAGCGTTTAACCGCTTCCTGCACGGAGCGGATTTAACGGTGTCACCGCCGCCGCTGCTGGCAAATTTAACCAGCGGGGACAAACCCTGCATCATTCAGAATAACTGCAACGCCAATTTGTGTGCATATTGCATCAAATTACGGACTGTCATGACATTTGGCGACATCAGAGATATGGGACAAAGGGCTTGATAGGGCCTGCGAAATGTTTATGTGGGCTAGTGGGTGGGTAAGATGAGGCAAACAAACACGCTCTGACTGCAGCGTTTTGGACTGATGTGAAGAGCTGGGTGCTTTTTTTGTGCACATACATTTGTACTTCTACATCACACTAATTGTGTGCATGCTGCCTTTAATTGCACATTTGCACACCAAAAATCTGTATATTTGGGGGGATTTTTTCATTCATAGATGATGCAGCTTGTCACCCAAATTGCATATTGAATGTGAGTGTTCTGCACAAGGCTGTTATTGTTTAAAAGCATTTAAAAATAGATCATGTGGGATTCCTGCGGCTTTGGAGGGAAAATACTAAGTTTTGATGTTTAAATTTGTAGCCCCGACAAGCAATGACCTAATTGCCTTCAAATCCAAACTGAAGGCTTTGCTGTCACATGGCCTCACATAAAGATTGTGTGGGGAAGAGAAGGCAATCCAGCTTCTTGGATGAAAACACTGTTTCTGCAATAGGGGGAAGTGTGTGTGTGTGGTGTGTTGTGTTCCTTCCTTTTTATAGTGAGGGAGTGACTGAGGAATGCATGTGATTGAACAACAGCTTTTTATGTTCACATTCTGATTTATATGCCTCCTTGCGTTCATCTGCGTTTTGATGCTGGTGCTGAAGTAACTCACAGCCTGCAGTCTTTAATCTTAATTTTCAGAACTGAAATGATTGCTTCCACATTCTGGATCACTCACGTTTCCTTACAGCAGCAACCCTCAGATTTTATTCGTCCGTGTGAAACGCTTGTAAATCGCAAATGAAGTTGTAAACTGTTATTTGAAACATTACACACGCATGTCACGCCTTACAGCCGAGCACGACAGCTCTGCATGGAGAAGTGTGTCAGATATGTCGGCAGTGGGAAATGCAACGTAAACTTGGCTTCTCGTGTTTTGCGTTTGCACATCGGTGTATACAGTGCTGCACTCACAAAAGCTGTTGCACAATACAGTCACCGGTGCAGGCTGGGGTAGTGCAGCTGAGGCCGAGAGTGTAGTCCTGTCAGCACAATGGTCAAGTCTCTTTCAGCACGACTCAATTCCCACTGAGGTCGAAAACAAGCCATAAAATGAGGAGGAGGGTCTGCGCTCGCCCTCTCTCTCTCTCTGTGTGTGTGGATTCACATGTGCCTCTGTGTTGCTTTTTGTGTGCGTGAGGGCGGAATAAAACACGGATGTGAGTTTCCTCTAATGTGTATTTATACGTTTAATGAGTGAGATCTGACTACTTAAAAATTTTGGAATAGAGGTTGTTTGTGAGAGCATTTGTGCAGCAGCAGCTGTGCGCCCAACAAAGTGGGCACCCCCAGGTTGGCAACGGGTGGCATGCTCCAAAGAATCTGGATGCTTGGCCATGTGCCCGGTATGGCAAACGAATGCCCCCTGTTCTGGAGCGGGAGGGGAGGTGGGGGTGGGAGGGGAGGGATGCCACTTGTTGACTAGTTGGTTTGTGCAAGTGTGTGTTGCGTGAGCGAAGTTACAGCGATTTGTCGCCCGGTAACAAGGAGGCGCCGCTTGTTTTTGTTGTGCCGGTGTCTTTTGCTGTTGCTCGTGTTGATCGTGCGCCAACGTGGGAGTCAATGAAGCAAGCTTGTTGACAGAAGCTGAGTGACTCTTTGTTCTGAAGCGGTGATCCCAGACAGGCCAGCGCTGGCTGTCCTCATTGGTCGACTGAGCAACATCAGCATGAAGCACAGTGATCACAGGGTCAAGTCTGGATGCTGGCGCCCCTCTGGAAATATATGAGTAATCGTAAAGGAGGTGTACGTGTTTATATATGTTTTGTGCCTGCTATTTGCACACAAGCACAAGTTAAACAGAAATGAATACATTTTTCTTATTAATATGCAAATGTGAGTGTTCTTCTCAGCTGTTTGCATTAAGTTGGCAAAATAACTCAAATCATTTGTCATATAGTCTGCTATTGCACCAGAAAGCATCAGGGTTGAAATGTTTGGGAAAAATTATGACCTTTTGGACAATATTAATATTGTGACTGCAAGTTGAATTGCATTTTCTTATGGCGTAACTTTCAGGTGTACATTTTGCTGATACCAGGAATAATCACAAGTTTTTCTCAACATTTAAAAGATCCAATAGAATAATGCTTTTGCACCTTGTTGAGGCCATGCAGACATGTTTTTTTCAGAGTCTACAGCAGAGGTGTCAAACTCATTTTAGTTCAGGGGCCACGTTCAGCCCAATTTGATCTCAAGTGACCCGGACCAGTAAAATCAGAGCATAATAACCTAGAAATAACCACAACTCCAAATGTTTCCTTTGTTTTAGTGCAAAAAAGTACATTCTGAAAATATTCACATGAATGAACTATCTTTTTACAAAACACCATGAACAACCTGAAATTTCTTAAGAAAAAGTTTTTCATTTACACATAACAAATTACAGATCAGTGTTTCTACAAAGGCACAAAACATTTAGTCAGAGGTATCTGAAAAATAACATTATAGTATTTGACTTTGTGATCAAAACAACAAAAAAGACAATAAAAACTAAACAAAATATTACAAAATGACAAAAACAAGACACAAAATGAGAGAAATGACATGAAACTAAAAAAAGAGACAAGACAAATTGGGCAAAAAGTTACACAGTGACAAAACAATGGACAACCGAGACAAAATTGGAAAAAAAAACAAGAAACAAAACGACAAACAAATAGACAAACAACCGTGCACAAAATAACAAATAAAGCAAAACCCAAAATGACAAAAAACACAAGTGAGACAAAAAGGAAACAAACATAAGACAAATGACAAAAGTCTGACAAAAAAGACAAGGCAACAAAAACAACACAAAATATTACAAAGATGAGACACAAAAGAACAATGAGCAGTCTAGTGTTTTACTTTATGATTAAAACAACTTGTCACGGTCTAGAAGTTAGTTTAAATTTCTAGTTTTACAGATTTACAATTTGCAGTTAATGTCTTCTCTATAATTTTTGCACTTTACAAAGTCGTTCCCCGGGCCGGGCTGGATCCACCGGGGGACCAGTTTTGGCCCGTGGGCCACATGTTTGACACCCCTGATGTAAACTCTCCAGTTGTTCAGTAATATTCAGGCTGTTTGGGTAGCACATGGAATCAAGCAAGATTGTAAAGCTTGTGATTTGAAAATTGCAATTTTAAACTTTGATTTCAGTATAAACCAAGAAATTGAGAGACAAAGATATATGGTATATTAGAAAATCAATGTTAAATGCAGCATGAGATCTTCAATGAATCATTTACTTTCCTAATCAGAATCATTAATAGCAGATGTGCTGATGCAGTTTTTTTCCCCCAACAACAGAGAACTACATGAGGTAAAAGACACGGTTGAGATTTTAGGACATTTTTTATTACGACCTTTCACCTGTCAAAGTCTAAGAATCTTTAGATGTCTAGGCTGCTGCCCAAAGCGAGTGGGTTATGAGCTTGTGTGTTTTAGAGTGGGAGAGAGAAGCAGAATGAGAGATAAAGAAAGGAGGGACACTCTTAGTATTTGTTCTGTGTGCAGGCACATCAGCTATGACATATGCATCTCACATTTCACCAGCGATTTGGCATGATTCACAATTTCCTGGCTCTGTAAAATGCCATAATTCATAATCCTGGTGAAAGGAAGGACTTGCTCATGGGTTTTATCCGAAGAGTACACTTGTTGTACACACAGCACCTAATCTTCCACGAGCCGGTGTAATCCATCTTGTTGTTTTACTGAAGTCTGTGTTTTCACAGGGCATTTTGTGCACCACTGAGCGTTTACGCGACCAGCCTCTGTCATGAGCGATACTCGATACTAATTTCTCATGTTTTTTTTAACCTCATTAATCAAAATAAATTGTTCTCATAGAGCGTGTGTGTGAGTGATTGACTACGGTGTGTTTTCTGCAGTCAAGACTAATCGTGTTACAGCACTTTGAGGAAAAAGATCTGATCACACACATACACAAAGACACACACACACTGGCCAGAATGTCATTCTCCTCAACGCTCCAGTGGCGTGGGCAGCTGCGTGTGTCACTCTGCTTGTGTTCTGGCCTTTTCTCAATGTGTTTCTAAGAGCCTGATGGCTTCAGTTACGTTCAGGGATGTCTGTTACCCCTTTTCCACCAAGAAGAACCAGGTGCTAGTTCAGTGCTGGTATTTAGTTGGTTCGAACCTCAGACTTTCTAAGAACCGTTTTGCTTTTCCATTGGCAAGGAGCCATGTTAGAGCTATGTTATTGTGTCACTGTAAAATGTTAATATGTATGTAGCCATTCAACAATGTTGGTGCCATACAGAAGGAGCTCATCGTAACCATACAAGTGCTGTTCCTGGCTTTGCAAGCCTACATTGCGAACTGGAAACCCATCTTCGTCATAGTCACAGGTAGGACTGGGCGATAAATCGAATTAATTCGATTAATTCGTCTTTTTAAAACCTGACGATTTGAAAATTTACCAAATCGTAAAATCGAGGCGAGCTTAAATGTATAACAATACAGATTCTTCTTCTGCCTTTCACGACTTGTGCACTGGCGTTTGCTTCCGCCTCTCATCTTCTTCCGCCAAAACACTCACACCCCCGTCATGGTGGACAGAACAGCAGACGAAGAGTTGGTCGTGAGAAAAGGGCCTCATGTTACATCGATTACATGGAAGTGGTTCGGCTTTGACAAGACTGACACAGAGCAAACTACAGTCATGTGCAAGGTTTGCAAAAGTACTGTGAAAACGAAGAGTAGCAGCACAACTAACCTCTTTCAGCACCTCTGGCAGAGGCATCTTAATGAATGGGAAGAGTGCTCGCAGCTACGGGAGTGCGGCATGGCTAGCACTAGCCATAGCAAACAGACTGCAAAGAAACAACAAAAACCGATTAAAATCCGAATCGTCCAAGATGACTAAAAAAAATCGAGATTTTATTTTTTGGCCGTCTCACCCAGCCCTAGTCACAGGTAACAGCGACTATGTTTGAGAAGACAAGTAATGATCAAAGACGATTTGATTCCTAACAGTGAATGTGTTAGTGTTGGCTTTCACTTGGCTGCTTAGCTTCGACTATGCTTGCATCAGTTACATAGCGGGTAAACAGACGCGATAAGTTGATGATAATATCTGTGTTTGTCTTTGTAGACGGTCTTAAGGCTGATTGGGGGGTGGAGGTCGCTTGTTGCCTAGGGCACATCCACGATCACACTACGAGTGGGACACAATTGTACTGGATTTCAGCGCACGGCAGTTTGTGCAAAACTTGGAGATAACTTCATTGAGGAGCTCTCAGGCAGACATGTAAACAATCAGCGTCCTGTCCTTCCATTACCTGAACATAGTAATGACTGACATTAGAGCAGCTTTGATGGAGTGTTTTAAACATGGGGATGAGTGATATTTTTTTTTTAATCTGAAGACATTCTGTTCTATCAAAATTGCCATGAGACATTAACATTTTTTATTGGGATTTTGTTAGCTTTTGTTTCACTAAACTGTTTGAGATGAGGAAATCACTATGGCATGCTTCCACTTAAATGAATTACTTCCATGATTTAATATCTCTGTAGCATGAACTTTTTGTAGTTTCCATAAATTTCACCTGGGATGTCAATAACTTTTTGTGAGCAGTGAATGTAGACATGTCATGTAAGCACACTTCAGTAATATGGTTGAAATGCACAACTTATTGTCTATCAAAATGTGTGTACATGAAGTGTACGCTGAATAAAGTCTCTGTAGATTATAGACAAAACATGCATCACAAATTTCTTTTTATTCACCCAAAGTGCAAGAGTAAAAATACAAAACAAGTGAACTTAAATAACAAATAAGTAAAATAATTTACAAAAAAAATTAGATTTTTTTTTCTAGAAAAGGGCAAAAGTAGCGGATAATGCAGTTTATTTCTGGAACAGTCTCTCCATGCGTCCCATCAGTCCAACCAAAGTGTTTGAATTTTCATCCATCCCAAGCACCTATCAAAGTATTAGTTGTTAGTAATTGTTTTCTATATTCATAAACACAGTTAACTTAAAGTAAATGTTGCGTTTTGCAATTTTGGGATGGGCCGAAAGATAACATATTGATCATGCTGATGTTTGCATATTCTGAAAAAATCCTTCCTGTTTTGGTCTGTTGAGAGGAGGAGCTGCAGGATGGGACCAGCGAGCTGCAGAGTCGTGGTCCTGGTCCAGAGTCCAGGTTCTGGTTCTGGACTGGCACTGGAACCAGCACGGTGTGAAA
This sequence comes from Acanthochromis polyacanthus, assembly GCF_021347895.1. Taxonomy (NCBI): domain Eukaryota; kingdom Metazoa; phylum Chordata; class Actinopteri; family Pomacentridae; genus Acanthochromis; species Acanthochromis polyacanthus. Next base: position 33,536,567 of record NC_067123.1, on the reverse strand, counting down.
GGGGTGTGTGTGTTGGTGTGTGCGTAGGTGCGTGCAGGTATTCATGTGCAGCAGGACGTTATTCGTTACTGTTGTGTAAGAGAATAAAGGATTTTTTTCCCCCTAACATTCCTATACAGGTAGGCGTTTTAAAAGTGTTGAGATTGGACCAGTGCCATTCCTGTGTGATTGTCTGTGTGTCAGTGTGTTGAAGGGCTGTATTATCTCTGCAGTCGAACTCTGTGGAGCATTTGTGTGTTGTTGCGTGTCTTTAACTTCAATCAGTTTTATCTTTGCTGTTAGAAACATGGTGCTGAAAATTCTGGCTTATGGCAAACTCAAACACAGAATTATTCTGTGTGCTTACAGTTACATGTAAGTTTAGTTCATGCAGTCTTTCTTACAGTAAGGTGACCAAAAACAACCAAAACAAATTTAGATGGTCCTTTGTTGTGTTGCTGTTATGCTACATTATTAATCTACTGTGTGTTTTCAGTTATGTTAGACATTAGGCTTGAAGTGTTGATGTGTTGTCCAGCTGAATCTGTGGCCGAAGGAGTTTTGTTCCTTCTTTTTAAGCACAAACTGGTATACGGTGCAGTGGAATCAGCAAAATTGATTTACTAATTGCCTAAGATATGCTTTTCTAAAGTACTTTCAAATGCATTTCCTTCCTCATGCAGACCCAAGGGAGATTTTTGTAAATATTTTAAGTTGCAAAATATTTACATCCATGTTAAATAACTTTTAGTCTTCTTCTTTTTGCCTTACAGCACTTGATTGACGATGGTAATCTTTTTTAAAGTATGAACTTTAAAGGTTTTTCAATGCATATATTTTTATCTAAATGTTCAAAGTCACACTGAAGCTGCGCATTATATCACAGATGGCTACTTTTGTGTAAAGTTTCATTTTATTTTTGCTCATGAGAAGGCTTTTTTTTTTTTTAGATGGAAACCTCATACCTCCAAAATGTCTACAGGAGCTGAAAAAAACCTGCTTTACTTGGAACTGACCGCTGTGTATTTTGGAATTTATCCGGTCTGTTTTGCAAAGACCTTTTTAGTCACAAGAGTCTGGAAATTTTCTTAAACCATATTGGACCATGCACTCCTTCATTTTAAATGTAAGCATTAGAATCTTCAAATTTAGGTTACAGGTCAGGGTTTTCCCAAGGTTCTCAGAAAGCAGATTTGGTGTCTCGATTGAGGGTGGTGATGGTTGAGATGTTTGAAACTGAAGGAAGAAAATTTTAAGATATGTCCTTTATGTCAATTTTTTTTGATCATTACTTTGCAGAATTTGATTTATTCGTATACTTAGACTAAACATGGTTCATCTGCAGTACTTATTTGTGACATAAAAGTAGACAAGTCTACTTTTACTTTTACTAACCCTCACCCTGCGCCTGTGAAAGTGGCTGCAAAGTTTGGCGTCTCTTAACTGTTTTCAGTTTTTGCTGTATTTTTGCTATATTTTTTAAAATATTTTGTCGTGTTTTATCGACTGCTGATGGAGGTTTCTGCTGGGAGAAGAATCTGTTCAAGAGAGGAGCTTTTTTCATTGAGACAGAACAAATCTGAACTGCAACATCCAATTCCAGTGGACATCTTGGTGCATGAATAACTATGTAGCTATGTTAGCAATTTATATTTATTTGTAAAATAAACAGCATTACTTATCGCTGTCGTGTAGCTGTTGTTGACGCAATCAAATAAGAATTACCCCCCAACAATAGCATTGTATTTGTTTAAGTTTCCTTGCTTAGGGTTCTGTTGATGAATGCTTGCAACTTATGTCTACATGTCAATGATTGGAATTACGATCCAGACCACCATCTTGGTGATCAGCATCTGTCTCACACCGATCACAAATGTGCCTCCAAGCACAGATCTTATCTTTTTATCTGAAACTGTGTTGAATAACTACATTCTTTACATAATTGTTTCTTTGCAATTATGTGTGATTGTACTAAATGATTGCAATGGACCCAAATTTTGAAGAATTTGTCTTTTCCTGGAGCACAGTTGCATGACAAATTCATCACTCGGAATCTTCAAAAACTATTTTTGCTTCCGGACTCTGCACAACTTTGCATCAGCATTTGAAGTGGCTCATTCCTACATTACCACTGTTCCGAATTTGTTCATGTACATTTATGACCCAATCATTGACTTAATTCTCTTTGCATCTCTTTACAGCAGAGCTCCACTAACGGAGCTCCAGACGGCTATAAGATGGAGGGCGGTTGCCTGAGCCCAGAGGCAGCGGAGGAGCAGCGGCTGGCGGATGGCAAGCGTGTTAGCCGGGACCCCGACACCCGATCAGTGTCTCTGCTCGAGCAGAAACGCAAAGTGGTCTCCTCTAGCATTGACGTCCCTCATGCCAGGTAGGACTGTGTATGTATTTATAAGCCTGACAGTCAGTCTGAGTCTCTTACTCGAGCGAATTTGGCTTGAGTTCATATATGCAAGGTTCATTGAAAGTTTATGACATAGATATGTCATCTCACAAATAGGACAGAGTTTATATGGGCTGACATCCCATTTTTCATCTCATCCTGAAGCCGTCCAGGCTGTGCATTGATTACAATGTGATATGACAAGTTCTCTTTTACTACATATATATTTTATCATATACCATCATACCCTACTCATCAATGCTGTCTGTATGTAAATGGGATTAATGTATTGTTAATCACATAGCAAGGATCAGTCAGTCTGCAACTTTGTCCCTGTTCTAAATATGAAAGAGTGGTGTGCAACATGTCATTTTTGGAAGAGTCCCATGCTGTTGCTTTAACTTGCAGATGCAATTATGGGTTCACTTACTTAAATGATATGGCTCTGGTGGTTTCCCAAATTGTAAAAGTGGTGCAACACAGACTGAGATTCAACTACCAGGGTAAATCATCAGCCAGCCTCCTGAATGTCTTTCGTGCTCCAAAGCAAAGACGCTATGGAAATACTGGATACCGTAGCCTTTCAAACAAATACTTGCGGGAGAACATCCATATCTGCCACATTTTATTAAAAGTGCGATACATAATCCATCTGACCCTGCACTATGCTGCACAGAACCTTATGCAAATGGAAACATTTATTATGTTGTGATGCATTAACTGTTCCTTCGCCCATTGAGTGATTTTCTTTATACCCACACCAACGCATGCACACAAATATTATTTTAGATGGTCAGCATAATCCGCCACTGAAGCCGGTCCACAATAGGGCAATTAAACATTAATAGGAAGCAGTGCACAGCAATGAAGTGCCATCTAATAAAGAAACAACACTCTTTCACTATTAAATGTGAAACACTAATACCTTGTAAAGCACTGCACTGTTATCACACACCACTCCCCATTACTTGTCTTCATGCTGCTAGAGGAGTCCAATCAATGGCAACTGGCTGAAAAGTACAGTAAAAATCTCCCATTTGAACAGCTTTATAACTGCATCCTGAGCCATTGTTTTAAGTTTAATAGTTATTTGCTGATGAATCATTGATTCGGTTCTGTCTTGTTGCCCATTTTAAATGCAATCTATCACATGGAGTAGACGGATTTTTTACACCTGCCCCACTATAATTATCTTCTTGCATAGGGATTGCAATGATATTGATATTTATATGGTTATAGTGGAATGGCTGGAATGGCTTATCGATTGTCTCACTGCTCTTGTTCAAGTTCAGCTTGTTGCCGTAGCTTAGGGACAGACACTTTGTAAGCCTACTTCCTGTTTATCCTCCTAATGAGGTCATCTAACATGGAGAATGTCACATAAGTCAGAATTTACCTCATATGCGGTAATCCTGATATAATGGTTGAGGAAGACCACGAGCTTCACATCGCCTCAGTTATTAGTGTAGGCACACCCAAGTTGTGTCTCTGGCCTAAATTCAAAAAGTAAATGCAGGTGTGTGAAGGAGTACCCTTCTCACCATCAAAAACATCCTGAATGGGGTTTCTTTTTGTGTATATGTTCTGTGACGTGCTGCTGAAAAATTCATCACAATGAAGCGTTTCATTTCAGTTGATATCGATAATTATTGATCATTTTTATTGACCTGTTTTTAATAAAGAAAAGGAGAAATAAAGGTGTAATTCAAAGTTTATTACTTCATTTTGAATTTAATCTTTTAAGCTTGTTAATTAAAGTACTCAAGTAAAATTTTTTTATGTTCGCACAAAATTGAAAAATGCTCAGAAATAAAATTAATTTATGCACAAAAAGTTAAAAAAACATAAGCGTATCAGAATTATGTCACCTTGATATACAGTAAATACAGAAAGCAAGTGAACCCTGGAGTCCACTGATGCTGAAGCTGCGACACTCTGCTATGGTCTGCCTTGGACTGGGTGTCATCAGATGTAAATCCCCCACCTGCCTGTATGCACACCTTGATGTCAAGTCTATCAGCTGCTACAGATCTTGGGCCACATGAGCTGCAAGGGCAACTGCCAGTCCGAACTGGATGTAACTTTCACCAGAGGGGTCTGTGGGCATGCATGAAGGGAAGGAGAGGCCCAGGCAGCTTCAGAGCATTGCAAATTGGGAGACATGCACCGAATCCACAGGGACAGGGATGGAGGATAAGGGCCTCCATTATCAAGGGATACCGTAGGCTATCATGAGCCAAGTGAGCACACTTGGGATTTGTTATGGACCTGAACTTTGCCTTTTCATCATGCACCTTCAGGGGGAGTTACATCTAGTTCATTAAAGTGAAACTACTCAACATTGCATCCAGCTGTTTTCTTATTGCTATAAATTAAGTGTTTGTCACTGATGAATATTTGTCTCCCAGGCTCAGTTCTATGTAAAATTTGTTCAAATGTTAAAAATTTATAATATTAAGCTATCCCATGTTTTGTCTCTTGCTCTTTTTTAATGATTTAATGTTTTTCTGTGTTTTACCTTTATTTGACAGTCACATAGTAAAGAGAGACAGAAACCGTGGGGTCAGACAGTTTGCTGTTTAATCTTGTTTCAGTTATGTGGATTAAAAATTTGAGTTTCTTCAGGTTTTTGTAGAAGTTAGGAGTCGCATTAAAGTCCTTTCCTACATGTTTCTTGGTTCCAAATGTCCTCATAGTTGAAGTTAAGCAAGTTCATCCCTTTTTAATGTCACAGGCTTTTTACGAGTTAATGAAAAGTCGAACAGCATAGACTTGACATCTAATTAAGGAAGTGTGTAGCACTTCAAAGCCTGGTACTCAAAATCCAACCATCTAATGTGCTTGTCAAATACGAAATCAAACACACTGCAGAGCCAGACTTTAAAAAATCCATTCCAGCCCAATTTACAAAATGTGTTTGCACAATTAAGAATGTTCATTGTGGCCACGTCTTAGGAGCAGAGCCTGAGATATTTTCTCAGATATCCCTGTAGTGACCTCTTCAGTGCACAACACCATTATTGCCTCAAGATTAAGATCCATGGCTCTCATCCTCTGCACACCTGCGACCAATTTTCAGCCCTGCTCCAGCTCTGGGAAAGATACGGTCTCACCAGTGACCACAAAGTAGCGTTTATCTGTAATGGAGAAAAGGAGGGAGACAGATGCAAGGAGAAAGGAGGAATGGTGGGGAGGGGAAGAGGGAGAACTGGAAAAACAAGGAGGGAAATGTAAGTGTGAATAGTGGAAGAGAAAAGGGTAAAGGGGATGAAGAGAGCATGTGTAAGAGTGCGTAGCTGTGAAGATACCAGAAAAAGTGAGAGGAGAGAGAATGCCTGAGGATCTGTTCAGAGCTAACTCTCCAGAGAAGTATGACCTTGTGGTTGTTAATTGCACTCTGAAAAGTTCCCTCTCTGCTGGTTATTTACCAAGAAAATGCCTCGCTGCTTGATGGCTCTTCAGATCCCTTGCAACCCAGAATACAATAGGTTTCCTACTTCACCGGGAGTCGCTGAAGGACCCGAATGCCTCGTCTGCAATCATTGGGAAAATAGAGGAAAAATGACAGTGTGCCATATAGATGGTGGACCTCGGGGGTTTTGTATAACTACATTTCATGGTTCTGTCAGCAAGTCCAGCTGAGTTTATCGAGTAGCTTCTTGCATCGTATTTGTTTACAGCACATTTACTTTGCCTGCGTTTCGTCAGATTTTGCACCAAAAATCAATAGGTGTCATTCCGTGATTGACCTATTTCCAGCATAGCTCCAACTCCCAAATGCCCAAAGAAATGGTTTCCTTTATGAATCACTTTATAAATGTGCTGCGTCTTGAGATACAGAGGAAGAAATTGCTCACTGTGGCAGGTTCTGATTTGTTTACGCCATGTTTATGCGTGATTCTGCCTTTACTGAATGCTCGGATATCTCTACGCATTGTCAGGCTGTGGTCTTAGCAGCTGCTGGACCTGTTCCCTCCTCCAAGGGCTTATATTTTCTCTATGCAGGAAACAGTCAATTGTAACAAGAGCTGGCGGGGGCAGACCAGTGGGAACGAATGGCTTGGCTTTTGACAAATAGCGTTCTGGAGACTAATTGCTAGCAGGGGAAGTGAAGTATAACCTTAGTTGAAGGGGAAATCAAGAGAGTACTTTGCTTATTATTGCAAAACCCCAAAACAACAGATCTGAGGGTTCAAATCCTCCTCTCTTCAGACCGCCAGCAGCCAGCCCTCCCTTTCTAGCGTCAACTGAGGTTACTCATGGTTGTGTAAATGACCAGACCCCTTGCTGGCCCTGCATGATGTTTTTTTTTTCTTTTCTTTTTTATATACAAGCCCACAGTTAACACATGTAATTTGATTATGGTAACTGATGACCATTCCACATAATTGTAAACCGAAACACGCAATCTGATGGGGCTGCGTAGGACCAACTTCAAAACCAGCTTTTATGCCAAAATGAAACAGTTTGTTATTGTCATTTTCATTGTTGATCCGTGTGTTTGCAGTTCAGTGTGCTGAGCCAACCATGTGCTCTGCTCTTGGAGCCTGGTGCATCAGCCAACTCACACATGGAACAAGGCCAAAGACAAAAAGAGGCCCAGAGGGACTGTCAAATTATCGTTTGTCTTTTGATAAATTGGCACGGCTCATAATCTGCTTGTGTTCCTCCTGCTCGTGGTTTTTTGTTTGTCTTTACGGGCATTTCTTACCTTTTTGGAACACTGTTGTAGCTCTTGCTCCTTTTGCACAATGTGTTTGTGTTTGTGGCGAAGGAGGGCGTTCGAGTTTCGAAACAAGAGAAAGGAGGGGAGGAAAGGCTGCATGAGGTTCTCCAGAGAGTGAGTGACAGAGAGAGCGAGAGAGATGCTCAGCACTTGCCAAAGAAAACAGTTTTGCTGGTTTGGATGCCAGTGGAGTCTAAGAACCATGAGATTACCATCTGAAAAGACAGCTCCCATGATCTCTCTCTCTCTTTCTCTCTTTCCCTTTCATTCACTGTCTCATTCTCCTAATCTCAATGTGCTATTATGCAATTCAATGTTGATGGGCTTTTTTCACAACAATCTACTGAGTCAAATATTCTGATAATCTGATTGGCCTCACTACATACAGCTGAAAATAACTGAAATGTGCTTTTTATTTACATAAAGACGACATTGCCCAACTTGTGTAATTGAGCGTTCCTGTTTTTGTGCTTTAGTAATGGCTCCCAAAACTCCAAACGTTATGTAATCTATCATAATGACATCTTTAGTGGGCAACATTTTCTGAGGACAATGAATCTACTACATACAAAATCGCAAACAAATGGGTTGAGAAAAAAATTGGAAAGAATGCATTTGTTTGTGGGAAGGTTGTCCTGTAGAATTTTCTGATGTTTTCCACTTTGTTAATGGGTCTTTCCAGTGCACTATTGTTTGTAGAAAATAACTTAGAATAGGGTTGCAGAAGGAATTTCAATAAATGCACGTAGTGAGCTCATCACAACAGGCTGCTTCATTGCCCAGGAGCCCTGACAGAGAAAGTCTCAGCTCTGTAACAGCCGGTAGGGACCGCCACAGGGTCCTGACTCTGACTTATGAGGGGTTAAAGGGTCTCTGATCATATCTCGGTACCAGGTGCATTGATGTTTTTAAAAGGGATCAGCAAAATCTTAAAATCAATTCAGAGAGTATCAGCTAACCAGTGTAAACATGCTAAAATTAGAGTGATATGATCTAATTTGTGTCAGGGTTGCGCAGTGACTATCGTGTGCATCGCTGAAATATCAGACCCGTACTCTAGCTTCCCACTTTTCATCTTTGGTGTCTCGGTGTAATATAACTCAGAGTAATAGGACAAAATGAGATTTTCTTTGTCGTGAAGAAGAATAAATGCACAGGAGGGAAAAAAAAGCTCCCTGTCTGCTGCAGGGTGTCATTGCAATTTTTCAAGCATGAAGGAGATTTCTCCAGGGAGCGTATTGTATGAAACAGTGGCCCATATAGATTACATAAACATCACACCTGTGTTTCTTGGGTCATTCTATCTGTAGAAGGTCGTGACAATTGCTTTTGACAAGCGCCTTAAAGAAAGTAGTTTAAACTGGCTTGCTTTGTTTTGCCGGATTCACTGTGATTTCCTTTTTCCAAGGCTGGAAAAGCATCTAAGTTGATTGTGAATCTTTAATCTCAGTAACAGTTGAGTATTCATGAATCCATCCCACCCTGCTGTTAACTCAGCTTTAGATTTATTACACTTTGACTAATCAAAGGAAAAGCCTTCACTCTTTGTCAATATCTGAGGCACACAAGCGAGAGCCGCATACTGTTGGTCTAGCAGCTCGTTCAACGGGATCTGGCTCCCAAGAAAACAACCACCTGTGATGCCGCGGGAGTGGAATTGTGAGTTTAAATTTATATGCAAATTGGCTCTTTAATTAAGTGCGCTGAATATCCGTTAGGGGGAGTGTGGGAATGGTTAACCATGGATTAGACGGTGAGCTTAAATTCACTGTGATCTCTTGCCAAAGCAATGGACCTTGGCAAGTATGGGTAGGCAATATGCGTGTTATTGTTGTGATCCCAGTTCAGGATTTACATTCACTTTAAAGCAGGAGCTACTTGCAAGTTCACTGGCGTACATCTGGCATACTAATTACAACATCAATTATTGAGAACAGAAAGGATCTCACAACATCAGTACCCTTTTTTTTTTTAGCCTGAAGGTTCACAGTTTAAAAGCCTTCCTCATTGTGTGCTGTTTCTCTTAAAAACGTATTTGACACTCAAGATGTCCACTGCTGATGGCTAGTAGTAGAAGTGACTCATTACGTCCCAGAATTCATTTTGAAGCTATCAGCACAAGTCTGTTTGCAGTTACTGATGTCATAAATAAACATGGCACAGCTTCTTGGGAGTCTGAACACTCATTATGGCTGTCAGGGAAGCGTGACTAAATGTGTCGATGTGACAGCAGTGATGTCACCAATCAACAGATGAATCAATCTAAAGCCTCGCAGAAAATGTCACTAATATGCTAATTTGTCTCGCATTGCTGTTGTTGTATCTATAAGTCAGTTTTGTGTCCAATCGCTTTTCGTCTCAAAGCCAATGTTTACGTGGCAGTTGGCCCTGGAAGCCCTCTGCTGCTTCGGACCAATCCATAGTCCCCAGCTTTAATGGACTGATGGCACAGGGTGCTGCAGGAAAAGAAAAGCTCTAATTGATTCTATTGACGGATGTGCATTATGGTCATCTACCCATATACGAGGTGGGACTAATTGATGATGGTGTTAAGCTTCTCACATTGTGTCCAAACAGAAGCACTAATGAGGTGATGAGGCTACATCCAGTCAGACCTAAAACCGAGTGGTAAGGTCAGCAGACGGTGTCAGTGTTATCGCTTAAATAATTGGAAAATGTTTTCAAACCTTTTCACACAGGTCATGCACTGACCTAAAGAGCAAAACCTGAACAAAAGTTGTGCAGTTGCACCAACATACAGGATTAATGACACATTCGGTTATGCTTTTAAACTGGCAACATGTGTGTGAAATTGATCATATTGTTAAGCCCCTTTTAGACATGCACTCCTTTCTGTTAATCCGACAGCATCTGATCATGTCGGCCTCTTGTCTTAATGAACACCCTGATCATTTTTCAGTAAAAGTCACAGCAACAAATCTAACAATGTCAGCCCTCGTCACATTTCCACATCACTTTTCATAAGGCGGAGTGTGAACTGCTCCTCATCACATTAACGGATAGACAGCCACAAGCGACAGTGCTTTGATTTGTGTGTGAAGCGAAGTGGGGAAGACTTTTATCCACATTTCAGCACCAATATTAGTCTAAATTTATCAATGAAAGCGTGAAAGACATGAGCCTCCTGATTCAGTTCATAAGCGACGGTTAAATCGTCCGTTACACAGCGGTCGTCCTCAGGTCGAGCGCCATCACAGCTGTTGTGTTATTTATTTATTTTATTGTTTGTAAAGTATTACTTACGACTGTCATCACACATGGACAGAATTTTCATTGTTTAGAAAATCACAAATAAACCAGGCTATTAGTCATTTAGACAGTTTCCTGCTAGTCTAGATTACATGTTTTGGTTATCGGTGCAATATTATACATATACATCACTTGATATATTGTCTAATCCCACGTGTTGTCACTCTCCTTCACTTTTGTTAATACATTTGAATGAGGTCATGAAGACATTAAAATAAAAATTAAGTATGTCTGAATGACAGCAAGGAGCATTGCTAATTCTGTGTTGGAAATCGGCTTTTTTCATGTATATTCATCTATTGTTTAGACCTTGACATGTTATTTGATCTCTTTGACTTTGTTGTTCATGTAATAAATTGTATTAAATTGAAATCAGGTAACTTGTTTGGAATAAATCAGTGGGTAAATCAATTATTTATGTTTATTACAGACCTTTTTTGTGTGTTATTTGGTAGCATACAGCCACATATTTAGTTCCTGGTTGTTTTTTTCTTAAAAGAATTTTATCTCTTGCACTGTAGAATATATGCTCCAACAGCAACCAATAAAAGCACAAATTGTGCGTACAAATTGCACAGCCTAAGGTTTGTAAATTTGGTTCTGTTGTACCCCCTACCATAATTAATTTTACTGTACTGACCCTGGCAAAGTTTTGGTTTGGGGCAAAGACATTGTGACACAACGGGGAAGCGACATGCTTCTCAAGTCTAACCTATTAAAAAACAAACCCAGTCTGCAGAAGTACCCCCTCCCCACGTTATTTCTAATTATGGCCATCAATTTTGAAGCGCCTGTCTGTTTTAAATTATTGATATCTGTCAGACTGACAGGCTTTATTAATTAAAATGGAGATGTACTAATTAAGAACACGGCATGAGGGTGTCATAATTGTAGCCCCCCCTTTTAATTTGAGTGTCACACATCAGGTTTATCGCAGTTTAGCAGAGTGGCTGCGGAGTAACAAAGCGCCAATGAAGGTAGGGTGGAGATTCCCATGATTGCGTTGAAGCGTGTGTGTATTTCGGTGTGCGCTTGTGTGTGTTTACCCTTCACTTGCGCTAATGTCCATCATTTGACACCACTCCAACTTTCCACTTTGCAGACCGCCAGCACCTCCCACTTTACACCAGATGCTATAAAGGCTTTCCTTCTTTGTTCCTGACAGTTTGCAGGAGAACATCAGTTGTTCTTTGTCATAATCTAGGGAGATAAGTGCAAATTAAATTCAACGAAAGGTCCATCTAACAACAGAACATATCATTTTCTCTCCCATGAGTTGCTCTCCACATATTATTAGGGGAGCCCCTTAAATGTACTTTTAGGGTGCTTTCACACCTGTTAGTCCGTTAGAGTGGTTCGCTTGGACCCAAAAGTTGTTACAATGTTGCTAATTTCAACTGGTTCGGTTCACATTCACACCAGTGTTTTCACAGTTGAACCAACTACGATGAATGTTATATCTCCCCCTAGTCGTTTGGCGGCGCTGTTCACAAAAATAATGACGTAGGTGAACGCTGATTGGCGCAGCATGTGAAGAGGGAAAAATCCCAGAAGAAAACAACAGGCTGGTTTATTCGTAAACAATGAACTATGTTCTCCTGTTCCTTCTTGTTGCCATATATTCGTATCATTGCTTTATGCAGCAAGCACAAATACTGCTGTTGTTCCAGCATGAAGCTCGCATTCGGTACGAGAACATTACACAGTCGTTTTTGGCACGGAGAAGATGCATTGCAAGACGTTATCGTTATCCCAAAATTCCCCCTGCCTGCAGGTTGCTACGGCAGCTCCCGTAGACCAAAAAGTCTGCTGCGCCATCAAGCCGGTCCGAATGGAGACAGGTTTGTGTTCTCACCAGGAGCGAACCAAACTGGAGTTCACATAGAAGCGGACCGAGACCACCTTCGAGAGGTGGTCTCGGTCCGGTTCTTTAGTCCGCACCAAAAACATCTGGTCTGCTTTCACACCAGCCGAAACGAACCGTACTTGCTGGTGTTGCGGACTCCAGTCCGCTTTAAGTGGACCAAAAGGCGTATGTGTGAAAGCACCCTCAATCAAATTGAGACACTGAACTGGGAAGTGATGTGAAAACTGTTTGGTGTGCTTCAGTAACTTGCCGTAATCTTCAGCAGGCACGCATTCTGAAAGCAAACTATTGCTTGATTCTTTCCATTGGTCCCCCAGATGAGAGTCTGTCATCTTGGAATGAAATGTGGAAAAATGCTGTGAAGAACTGCAACTGCCAAACGGCGTAGGATGGCTTGTTTAGTACGGTTCAGTGCATCTGTTTATCAGAGCACTTGTGTGTGGATACTCATATTTATGACTTGTATACGTTTTTGTGGGAGCATTTACACACACACACACACACACACGTGTTATGGATGTAGTAATTTCACAGGATTAATGTGTCATCGCTGCCATATTACTCACCAGCAGCGTCCCCCTTTCTTTCTCACATGCTGGGAGCCTGGCACCCCTCTGCGTCATATCAGGTCAGAACACAGGTGTCTCTGCACTCCTGAAAAATGTTGGGTTGCTTAGCCGTTCACAGAAATCTCACACGTCCCGAGTCCCTCAAACGGTGTTTTGACCACCACAGTCCGATAGTTTCTGCACCAGTCTAATGACAGCTGAGTTATTGACCACATAAGGACACAAGTTACCTGCTAATTAGCAGCTTGAAACGACCGGACACGCCATCATCCTGACAGAGAACTGACTTTGAATCCCCAAAGAGCCCTTTATAGTCAAAAGAACACATGTCGAAAACAAATGAGTGAATATGCAAATCGTACTCAGGCTGTAAAACCATTTAAGGTAGTTTATCACTGCACGCTCCTGTACATTACAGTCTCAGCTTCTAAGAATTAAAGTGGTTCAACAGATTTGTAGATTAAACTGTGCGTTTGTGTGATCCTGACTCGTGTGATGAATCAAAGCCATGGTGTCCACACAAGTGTTAATTCCCAGATGTGGCATGAACGCACCTTCTGGACTAACAGATGTATAAAAGATATTTACACTCTGGGAGAGGCTATAATGTGTTTAATGAGGTTGCATGTAATTTCACCTTCAAGATCATTTTCCACACAAGCGACAACCATGCAAACTTCAGGTTGTGATAATAACCATGTTTCTGTGCAGATTTGATTTTTTTGTTTGTTTGTTTGTTTTTTGGTACAATAAGGCTTAATGGTGGAATTGTGATTTACACTACAAGAAGCGAGACAGTAGTTTGATATGCAGCATCTCAACTGTTGGACTCCTTTGAGTTTTGTTCGACGCCGTTGAATCACAGTCAGATAATCCTGACGTTTAGTCAAAACTACCCCACAGATGTCTTTCTCAACAAAAAGACCGTATGTTGTGAGGAGGGAGCGATAAAGTTAATTGAAAGTTAGCCATTTGCCAGTCTGACATCCAAGAACCATCTGCTGAGGCCGATCTACATAAAGTGTTCTCGACGAGGACAACAGTGGAATATCCTTTTACTTCTTAATCCAATAAGGGGCTTCCATGGTCTTTGGTGTCTCCAGTAAGATCTAAAGCTACGAGTAGGCAGCAGACCAGAACTGTAAATAACAGACCAGTCCTTTCCAAGATAAAACGTAATCCGTCATCTGTTGGGTTTTTAGTTCACTGACTTGGCCAGAGATACATACATTTGAGCTTAACAACAGGTAAGAGACACTGTTGATGTTCCTGTCTTTTCTTAAATTGGAACTTTGTAATCCGATCTTGTAGAATGACTATAGCTGTACTAAAACAAACAGTTGTATTTTAGCACACCTTCATGCGTTGTTCAACTTTTGCATTTCTGCTTATTCGCTTATTTTTGTTCTCAGGGCCTTGTGGCTTTCTCTCAGAAATCACTGAAATGCACAAACCTCCTTTTGTGGTGCTAAAACTTTAAATGTCGGACCCCCAGCTGCATCATAAATGCATCAAATTGCACTTGGCCTTCGCCACACACACCCAACCTTCAAATGAGATAAAGCTTTGATTGTTGTATCCTCTCTGTAGGGGTCTTGTGTAATACTCTCTCTTTTGCACACACTCACTTTCTCTTTGTCTCTCTCTTTTACTCCGCTGTCCTTTGTTCTTCAGAGACATTTGTCATTAGCTCCACTAGCTTCACCTGCAAGCTGGCAGGCAGTTGCATGATTATTGTGCACACACATACAAACGCACACACACACACACACACACACACACACACACACACACACACACACACACACACACACACACACACACACACACACACACACACACACACACACAACCCCTGAAGGTAAAGGTTAGTTTTTCACAAATCTACTTATCTTCAGGTTGTCCCTTGTCACTGTACAGAACAGCTTGTAAGTGGGTAAACAGCCAGTAGTGACACTTTTAGCTTTGAGGTAGAATATGAGAGCGTCTTTGTGTGGGTCTCTGTGGGTGGGGGGTGTTAACGTTCAGGGTGGTGCTGGAATTCAGAAGACAGCTGGTACAGTTGCCCCCTCAACCCCCATTTGGAGATGTTGTTCAGGCCATCTCCTGTTTTCCTCAGCACACACACACACACACACACACACACACACACACACACACACACACACACACACACACTTACACCACCCCCACCGCCGGAGAGCTCTTAATATCAACAAAACTGCAGTTTGCCCAAACTGTAGATTCATCACCTCCTTGCCTGCCTCCCCCACCCCGCCTCACCTCCTGTCCCCTTCCTGTAAACAATGGGAGCTAGTAGCTTCGGTCACGTGAGCTCCCAGCATCTGCAGATGAGGTTGTTATTGTTTTGATTTGGGTTCCACATGCTGAACTTCAGTCCCATGTGTGCTGGAGCGTGTGTGTGTGTGTGTGTGTGTAATCATTTTAAGGGGTTTGGGTCGGGTGGGACTCCGATGTTCAGCCAAGCCAGTGTGCTGCTGAGCTGCAGAACTTTGTGTGTGCTTTTGCATGTGCGCCTGAGTGTGTGTGTCGCGGTAGATTTGGTAGTATTACCTCACTATGAGCTGAAAATGGATGTGTTTACCAGGGGCTTCTCTCGCTCGCTCTTTCTCTCCCTTCGTCTCTCTTAAGTCTTTTATTTTCTCTCTCACAGCCGTTTGAGGCTCACAGCCCTGATGGAGGGAAACATAACACCCCCATTAGACAGACACACAAAAGCATTTTCTGGAGTTTAAGCCGGCAAACATGCACACATGCACCATGTTACATAGGCACGTCTGACCATATAGCATGCATAATTCATGACCCCCATTGATATCTATGTAAACATGGGTGCTTCCTCCAGCTTCTCTGTAGTAGGTCTTTGTTGGAGGGTGTGAAGAGTTGAATAAAATACTCCAGATTTACTCAACTTCAGCCACACACTCTTTCATAAAGTAAAAACATCTTTCAAAGAAGCCATTGTTTTTATACCCTCTGCTGACTTTTCCCAGTCAGAGCCACAGTCCTCCCTCATCTGAATACTGTTGCACTGGGAATACGTAAGATTTGTTGGCCGGTTTTATATATTAGATCTGAAGTAAATGTTTTTCTTCTTTGATTAAAGCAATAAGAACACCGAAAACCTTTGTCATTTCTTCCTTCTAGCTGTTTATCCACTCCTTTGTCTCTTTTCCCACTTATAATACCCCTTTTCCTTTCACTGCCCACTCCTTTCTTTCTTTTTGTTCCCTCCATCTGTATCATTGTCCCCTAATTGCACAGATGAGCTTTCTAATATTGTTTTCCATCCCCTTCCTCCCCCCCCCCGCTTTTACCTCCCCTGACTCGCTGTATTCTATCTTGCTCTCTCCATCTCTGCTTTCCCGCTCATTTCCCCCTTCGTTCCCCCATGATCTGTGTCTCTCCCACCCTCCCACACTCAACTGGCCCTCCCTCTCTTCCTTTGTCTTCTCTCTCCACTGCCTGCTCGCTGTACGTGTGTGTATGTGAATGTGTTTTTCCTCTAACTGACAGAGAGAGATGTTAGCATGCTGCTGAGCTGTGTGCTGGCGTTGGAGAACAGGCAGTGTGGCTAACTTACACGAGCATGTAACGACGAACGCAGTGAGGCACGTATACAAGTTGTTTGTCTGAGTTTTCTCTGACAAAGAACTGTCAAATTTTGCCACCAAAACATCCTCAGATTTCGAAATCTGCCCGCGCACTTCAGAGAATTTGCTGCAGTCTTCTGTCTGGTTTCTGTAATTAAATAAAAAAGCTGTAATTAATAAGTTAACCAAGTTAACATGCAGTATACTGAACATGCATGCAGATTCTACATCCACATGCACATTTCCAATTAAGTATGCAAATATGTCAGTCATTTGCAGTTAACCCTCACAGGAAAGGTTAATGATCCCCCATTTCCAGCTGATTATATCACAGACAGACAGCCAAGTGGCATTCTCTACTCAGTTCCATTTCATGATAGTTACAGCCTAAGTTTGTTTCGTTTACCTTTTGACTGCAGAGCGTTGTGAGCAAAAACATGCAGCATTGAGTTGAATGCAAAGTGACAACTGGCACGTTTGCTGGCTGAAGCTGTCCATCAATTTGCTGCCTCGCTTGCGGCTGCTTGGAGCGTTAGCGCTGAAAACGTGCGCGGCATACCGGCGCATACACAGGTGGTGGGACTGAAGCTCAGAAGTCCAGACCCTTTTATGTAGCGGAAGGGTTTTACTCTCTGCAGTTTTTGTTCATGCTTGCGTTCGGTGGCACATTTTGCAAACCCCTTTGTTTGCTGAAGTCACTCAACACACCAAGATGCAGGCTACACTTTGAAGAATGCTGATGTCCTCCACATTTAAAGAACAATCAATAATGCAACTGTAATGTGAAGCATTTAGATTTGTTTGTGCGACCTATTGATTCTCATGCAACCTGCTGTTTCTGCCAGCATCCCTGTGTTTCTGTGTCTTCTTTTGTGTTCTTTTTAGGCACTATAAGTAAAGAGCACGGTTTTAAGAAATAATGCAATGGATAGTCGCAACATACAGAGTGCAGTAAATTTAATCGATACTTGTTGTGGCCAGCCATTGCCTTTGCACCAATTCTCCAAGGTACACATCTGCAGAGTTTTTTTTTCTGTCAGACAAAGGGGTAATTTGCACCGCAGACAATTTCAATAATTACAGTTTTGCGTCCCCACCCCTCAGTTAACAGTTTGAGTGAAACTCGGCAACAGTTCTTTAACGCCTGTGCACAGGCTGTCCTCTTCAAACGGTAGAACTTGTACTGAAAACGATGCTGGATTTGAGCAAAAATAAAAAAGGATTGTCTGTCTGTATGTCTGTTCAAACCTGATCAAATTTTCAGACAGGTTAAGCTATTACATATACATAAAGTTTCAAAAGAATTCTTATGTTGATGTAAGAGAAGTTTTGATCGGAGTTGGGAACACAATGTACGGAATGATTTTTTTCATAAATGTGAGCGGTGATGCCTCCATAAGGATCTATATGGTACAGTGGAGCGGAGGATTCTTTGTGTGGACTTGTTGACATGGTTGAGAAGGATGGAGGAAGGGGTGGGCTCTCCCTCACTCTCCCTCCTGCTCTTTTCTCCGGTCTTTCTAGCTCTCTCTGTCCTCTCTCTTTGTGTTTTCATTTTTTTTTGTCGGGGCTGCCTCTTCACGGTCGGTGTCACATCCTCACACCACACAGCAGTAAATTAATCAGAGATGATGCTCGCTGATGGAGACCTCCTCCCCCTAAACACAGCCATCTCCGTTCTCACTGATTTTTCTTTCTCACAAACATCATTTTTATTGCCAAGAAAAAATTCAACCCAAAGATCATTCTCACATGTTTATGACTTGTATTGATTGTCTCACTGCTAATGAGGGATGTTTTTCTGCCCTTTTCCAATTAGGGTGCCAATGGGCAACACTTTAACGTGCTGCTTCTTCATAGCAATCATTATGGTACGGTACAGTAGATCTAGGAGTGTGACGAGGGACTTGGCTGGAAAAGCACAGCTCTGTTAACTTTTCCTGGATGGGAAAATAATGCACAGTTAACAAATGCATAGTGGATGAAGAGGAGAAAGGACAGCGGTGGAAGTAAAGGGGGAGGGGTGTGAGTAAAAGGCCTTTAGGTAAATGTTGGCGGGCAGATCCTTTGTCCTGCCTGGAGGCTGCGTGAAGCGATTGGACCGGCTGATAGGCCTTTTATAATGCTCTCCATCAGCTCAATCTCCAGGGGTTTTATGAGCACCTTCAGCAAATACACAGCCTCTGACGTGCACGCCGGCACACACACACACACACACACACACACACACGGACACGGACACGGCCAACCCCCTCCTTCAAAATCTAATTGGGAAAGAGGCCCCTTCCTCCTGTGTGTATCGCTCTCCTGGGAGCTGAAGGGCTGGAGGTGTGTGTGGAAGTTTGGACGTGCATCTGTCTACTGCTGCCGTTACAGCCAAGGTGTTTATAATCAAGCTCAGCAGTGATAAAAGGGTGTTTTTGTGTTTATCTCCGTGGTTTATGGCACTTATTGGCAGGTTGTGTGTGTGTGTCAGGAGGGCAGGTGGAGAGAAAGGAAGACTCGGGGGCTAAACTCATGGCGCTCTTACGACCCCTATTATCACCGCCGCCCTCTTCGTCACCAAACGCTGTAACGGACACGCGACCACGCAGGCACTGAGGTGAAAGGTAGCTGGAGGAGAGGACTTCCTCGGTGCTTGAACAAGCAACGGGTAAAGAAGGCAATGGGACTAAGGTAGTGTCATTTCATAAGCCTGCAAAAAATGATTTTGATAAACAAATGACTAGCAAACAAGTAGAGTGTTTGTAACTGCTTGCATTTGAGCTAACAGTGATAGATTATTATTGTCTTGCAACTAAAGGGTGTTGAGCTCTGAGCGATACCAAAATGTGGGTGACCTACACTCTGTACGGTGCATCCAGTGCAAATTTACAACTGAAGTTTCTGCTGCTGCTCTGCTAGCCTGCTTTGACCACCTGCGTTTGTGCATAAAAATCTGCGTGTTGATATCTTAGAGGCCACCTGTGTTTTTGGTAATCTTTTTGTATTTAGTAATTATGCAAATTTCCATGTGTCATAGCTGTTGATGTCCCAGTTATGGCACCATAGATGTATATCCTACAATGCTACAATTAAAACATTTTTGTTTTGCAGTTTACACCACACGTGTTGGTTTGGTGTTGGAGCTCCCTTTGAACCACGCCTGTCAAGTAATTCAGTCACTAGCTAATAAGTTACCAGAGTCAGGACTATGTTGTTGTTAACACAAATAAATCACGCCGATCCCACTGCTGCAATAAGGACATATCAGAGCCACAGAGATAAATAGACATCCTCTGATGTTTGCTTTCTTCACTACATCTCTGCTCTTCATTTACTCCGTTTCTGACACAGAGTTAAGATGCTTCATTCCTCTGCCTTCATCCTTTTGTTTACTCCAAGGCTGCATCATATGGATGGATGACAATGTTGATCCATGAGGAGAGAGGCATATAGGTGGGAGATAGAGGAGGGGGGGTTGAGGGAGCACGAGGCCGAAAGAAAGAAATAGGATGAAGAGTGAAGAGCTGGTGGAGAATGTTCACCAGCCAGAGCCGCTCAGGAGGTCGTAATGACTCTTGTAGCTGCTGCCTTTGTTCACTGAAGACTCTCCCACTCTGACTTTCACCCACATTCATATACACCCCCTGTCAAAAGTTTTGGGACACTTTCTCCTTCAAATGAATGAGAACCTGTCCTAAAACTTTTGACAGGGGGTGTACGTTCGGTCTAGCTGCACGTGCGCACAGAGAATGTAAACATTTCATAGAAAGCGACACGTCTGCTCGCTCACACACGCACACAGTGTCACATGCAGACACACATGAGGCCAAATGAGTCGCTTGGAGCTGTGAGATCCAGTGTATTCCCTCTGCTCATTAGGGCATACAACAACATCAATTCAGGGAAAGCCCATCACTGTGTACCGTGTGTGTCTGTGTGTGTGTCACAATGGGTTACCCCTGCTCCCACCTCCTGTTCTTCTTTCCTCTTGCATCGCCCTCATCATTGCACTTTGCATTTTAAATGTGTCCCCATCATTACACCTATTACACCCATTGTTATCCCTCTGTCATTAGGAATATGAAGGTCTGTTTTTTTGAACACTGCCTCAAGGGTTTTGCATATATTTTTATTTGTGACATTGTTTACCTGAAATTTATTCTGCCTTGTTGTTCCTTTTTGGTTGTTTTTCCTTTTTGTAGAATATGTATGTTTCTCTTTTATTGTGCAAGTTAAAAGAGAGGCAGGCAGAAAATGAGGTGAGAGAAAATGACTTGCAGCTGGGGATGTTACTGATTACCTGGTCAGCATCACAAACCCCATGTGGCTAGTTTTGAGCTGGTGCTTAATGTGCTGCCAGAACTGGCAGACAGATATGGCATAACTCAGAGTCTCCTAATGTTGAGAGTCATTGATAATCCAGATAATGTGTGTGTGCAGCTCACTGACAGCAGGTTGCCGTGATATCTGGGTGCACAAGTTCACATACAGACGGAGCCAAATAACAGCTTTGGGAGAGTAGTCGTCTGGTGCCTTTAAAGAAAAGACAAGACTGCATTTGTTGTTCATGTTTCACAGCAACAAGTTTGTCAAGGTGCTTATTTGATTCAAGTGTAGATTCAGCTATGAGGAAACCATGCTGAGATGCAATGATAACACTGTCACTGCCACCAGGGATTACTTCAGTACATGCATCCACAAGTGAATACCAAAAAAAAAAAAAGAATCAAAACAAAACAGTGGAAAAACAAGAGGGATTGTATCTGAACTGAAAACAGGAGTCATGCACTGTTAAAAAAATAATAAAAAAATAGAAAAAAAAAGTGTTACAGGCAACAGTATTAGAAAAAGTATACTGAATGATGGGGTAGACTGTAATGTTTAAAAAAATAACAGCAACTACCTGTAAAATAATAATATTTCTAGTGGATCTGAATACAGAAAAAATGTAATAATATGAACTAATCCATTTATATTAATACTTCTATAATTTTACTAGATATCTGTAATTTAACAGAATAGGGAAAATCTAAAAAAAACACTTTAAATTATTAACTGTATTTTTTGCATCAAATGACAGCATATATATATATATATATATAAAATTATGATTTTTTTGCAGATTTCAATGGAGTAAAATTTGTTTAATTTTTGGATGAAGAATTAAAACAAATTATTTGTGAAAAATCCAGATTTTTCATGTGGATTTAGGGTTAGTTAAGTGGCCTCAATGTTGCGGGAGCAGAAGTATGAGAGCAGTGAGTAAATGAATGGTTAATTAAATATAAAAAATCCTGGTCCGCATGCTGCAGGCAGAAATATATCTGTTGTTTACCAAATGTGTCTTCAACCTGCTGTTCTCTCCTGTTAGCTGTTTGTATGTTTGGCCCAGAGGCTGGCACAGAAGTGGAACCTCTCCAACCTATAGCACCAATCTGGGGCAAAACCACCCAGTGAGTGTATGTGTGTGTTCAGTTTCATCCCGAAGGCTTGGATGTATGCAGGGACCTCAACCTATAGTGCCAATCTAGAACACCGTTCTGATGTGTGCATGTGTCTCAATGAAAAGGCACATTAAAAGGTAAAGTGCAGCCAAGAGAGCGAGTGATCATTTCCGTCACTCAAGGGTTAACTGTCTTTGTGGATGTGAAATGAGAGCAAATGAGGACTTGTATACATCAACCTGACGCACAGGTACACACATTAGCTCTCTGAAGGCTTAGCTTTCTACCCCGCAAACACGTGCACATGCTACCTGAAAACTCTCTTCTTTCATGCCCTTAACCATCCCTGCATCTGAGCCATTAATGCGTTGCTACGCGCAGTCTGGCTCCCCTTTCTTCCTGACATATTTATATTTGAGTTCAGCGTTAATCCATTCACATGAAATTGTTTGACACCGGGTCATAAACAAAACGGTTCTGCATGAGTCTTTTCATATTCACTATTTTATGAGGAAAGTGAAAGGAGAAATAGAAACTGATAAGGAATATTGACAAATTTTATGGGGCTTAGTTAATTTTTCAAGCATGAAGTCAATTTATTTAACAGGGAAAGCTTATCCCCAGTGTGTGCCAGTAATGTGTTACCATACTTCAGAGATACCCGTCCATATCTCTGATTACAAGTGGCCAGCAGTGCTTGAACAACTCCAAAGGCCCTGTTACATTTGATGCTGTTCTGAAGGCGTTTCCATAATCCTCAATGACTCTTCTCTACTGAGTAAGTTGCTGTAGTATCTGACCAGACGTGTTGTTAGATGTGATTCTTATGACCTGAGACGTGATGTTGGACGTGTTGCAAAGCATGTGCTATATGTTAGAATGGACTGTATCTTCTTGCTGAAAGAACTCAGTGTTGTATTAGTAGTTCCTGTGTCTAGGGAATTTTCCTATGGATTCCGCCACAGGGTTTATCAATGAGGCTTTTGTTTTTTGGTCTTCTGATACAAATCACATGTTGGGACATGGTTCCACTTGTTTAAAACATATAAAAGTGACCTCCGTTTGTTGTTCATTTGGCCGGATTCTCCCAGACAGTCTCTCTGTCTGATCAATGCTGTTCTTCCTTATAATAAACTTATTAAGCAAGTCAGTGTCAACGGACATTTCTTCTCCGCCTGCACATCACGGACATCAGAAAAACTACAACATTGCAAAAGTGCCTTTGCCCAATTTATACAACACGAAGCAAAATGGAAACATTTAATTATGTTTTGTATTTGTCTATAACGATTACTTTCTATTATCTTTGCACAAAATAATGCACTCATATTTTTTGTCCTGTACTTTTAGCAGGTAGAAAGTCTCGTCTCAACTCAGAAAATGGCTGATATTTTTTGGTGTGTGGGTTGTATAGCACTCAGTATTGTATTTCTGTCAGAAATGTTTCTTGGAGATATTAGAAATATGTCTTAGAAATTATTTGTATTTCTAAGAAGTTGATGCAATGCTCATGAGAGGCACAAACAATGGCTTAAACTCAAACTGCTGCTTAGCATTTGTGGCTGTCATGACAAAACCATTAGCGACATAAAAGGTTCTTGTCTGATAAATCAGCAGTGAGTGGCAGATGAGTGTCCTTCAGATATTTTAATAAGTAGTTTATAAGGCCCCACTGACTTGTTGAGTCCTTGTGAGTGTGTCGGTGCAGCTCAAAGACAGACTGTCTGGTCCAGATACTGTTAATATCATTACGTTTCAAGCAGTCAAAATGAAAAAAGGAAGCCTGAGGGTGTTTTAAAGCACATTTATATGTAGACTTGTCAAACTGTTATATCTAAGTGGAAGTAATTGTGTCTCCCTTGTGCATGTGTATCTGTTTACATGTATGATCCAATTTCCACTGTTGCGTGTGCATGGGTGTGAGCTTCGTTATTGTGTGTGTGTGTGTGTGCACATGTGTACATTGGTTCTCCCAGTGGTGTGTTGTGTAAATGCTTATTTGATTCAAGCAAACTAGGCTAAAGAGCAACACAGAGGAGGGAGGTTGTTTTGTTGCCAGTGCCTTCTGCGATAAAGATCTGCTGTTTTCCAAGACAGAATGAGACAGAAAAGCACACATTGTCTACCTGTAAAGAATTGTACGTATGTCTCCACAGGTCAGTGTTAACTCATTTTCACTTTTACTGCATGAAACGTATCTGCAGTCGATGCATTGGAGACAGAAACGAACAAAGGCGAGGTTAAACAGACATAGCAGATAAAAACCTGCTCTGTTGATCTGCAAATAAGTCTGCCGTACAGCTGTGACCGTCTGTCTGCAGACACATGAGGAAATAGCACACGTGGGCACACGGAGGGTCTTTGGCTCCATGCCTGGCTAATGTACGCCACACCCTGTTTTTCTCTTACCAGAGGGCTTTAACTATTAGAAAAGTGTGTCTGATTGTGTGCTTGTTGTTCAAGAAGGGGGAAGTAGGAGACAGTGTGTTTCCATCTGCACCTACTGTCATGTGTAAAAGTGACTGTTTACTGTTCTATAAGTGTGACTTTGTGACTCATTATTTGTGTGTGTTGGGAGGGTAGATAGAGAGAGAGAGAGAGAGAGAGAGAGGAGCAGGCAACTAAAACATGCTAATGCGTAATCAACTAATTAGCTGCTAGCGAATGCCAATGATTAGACACGGTGTGGCTCTCAGCAATAATATTGTTGAGTCCTAATGAGTTCATCATCTCCTCTAATCAACCCACGACCATCTCTGTACATTCGAAGAGCAAATCTCCATACGATCGACACATGATTGTGTGCAAGAACTTATGAAAATGGTGGCGGTGCAGTTGGGTGTGCACAGGTGGTTTGCTCAGGAAACGGACGGAAAAAAGACTCTTAACATATTCAATATTTCAGGTTCTCTTCTGGAAACACAAAAAACACTTTGCTCTGTCCCCCGGAGAGTTTATTAAGGAAAACCGACCAGTGCCTTGTGTTTGGTAATGTCTGCAGAACAACCTGTGTTCTTCCGGTTTGATTGATGTTAATCGTGCAAAGCAATTTCTTGAACGTGGTCCTGTTTTTGTCTTTGATCTTGAGAGCTTTGAAAGTCAGCAGTCACTCACAATGATGTCTTCATTGCCCTCGCTTCACCAATGAAAGTGAATTCTAGCAGCTTCGCATCAGAACAACCTTCTGAGGATTCACTGTCTTTATATTAATTTCTAAAGCAGAGAAGACGGCAAGAACTCACCTCGTTCCATCTTTGCAATTTTGTAGTTTTAATCGCATTTAAATTTCGTTGTTAAAATATGAGAGATGTGCTCATAGATGTTGCGGATGTTTTTGGAGGATGCAAACTTTAATTGAAGAATTTTTATCACTACAGGAGGTCCGCAGTTTACGACGTCCTTGACCTACAGCGTTTCGGTGTTACGTCGGATGTGGTTACGTTGAAGTAGCTGGCAAGCAGAGCGGACAAATACGTTGTCATGCGGCGTTATAAGACGGCTTTGTTGACATTCTCTGGTTGTAAACCACCTTGGATTGTGCCACATTCGCTAACTTTTTACCCTTCTTATGGCTCCCAAGCATAAGTCAGACTGTTCTGATGACAGAGAAAATGGCAATGGTAAAAGCTGCAGCTATCCGACTAGTTAAAGTCGTACTTGCCAAATGAATTGTGAGTAGTAGCAAACTTGACTTCTTTACTGTGGCTCTTCATACACATTACAGAGTGAAAACTGTACCAAAAACATCATAAAACTACATAAATACTTGTAAATAAATCCTTTTATCTTAACCAGTAAATCCAAAAGTGATGTTCCTTACTTACGACATTGCCTCTGCATCCAGAAAAGCACGTATGTGTGTACAGCTAAACATCAAAATAGCAGACAGGAAGTGACAACTGTAAGCAGACAACTTCAAAATAAAGGCTTTTTCAAAATAAAAGTACATTGATAATTCTGCCTTAAGGGCGGCACAAGATGGAAGTGAAATTAGACTTAATAAAACGGCGGAATGGGGTGAAACATCGGAATTATTAGATCAAGTTGTAAAACCAGTGAAACATATTCTGTTATCCTCTTGTGAAATGACTCATCCATGCATTAAAGTCATTGGTATTCATGTCTTTTCTGAAGAATTGATCAATATGGTGATGCACGTATCGGCTTTGTTTACTTTTTCTCGGGAGGTTCCGAATTATGGCGAAAATCGACTTACATCAATCTGTAGAAACGGAAGTCCAATGTAAGTTGAGGACCTCCCCATATTTCAACTTCATTTGTCCTTTAATGTTACCAGCTATCTGTTTAAAAAAATAAATCAAATGCAAGACTACCTTTTGTCATTAAGTGACAGCTTTATTGTGGTCATGGCAATGTAAACCATCACATTCTCTATACATGTGTTCATGTAATGCAGAATGTCAGTGAAAGATTACAACAGAATGATACTGTTTATTTAAAATCATGACTAAATATAATGTTTTTTAACTGAGGTAAACATCAGCATGAGCGCGATGACGCTATCACAACTTAATATCCCATTGTGTGATCTTAATTACAGGAAATTTTATCCTGAAATTCTTCTCCGGTTACGTCTCACAGTTCAGTCCAGGCTTTTCATTATGATAATGTTCCTCCAAATCTAGACACAAGAGGGTTATTAAATCATTTTAAAAATCAATTCTCCATGCAGGAGATAAGTTTGTCCTATTATATGTTGTAATTTAAAACCATCTGCTTTTCAAATGTTTCCAATGTGATGCATCAGTTCTGAATGAGGGTATCTTGACATTTCTTGGAAAAGGGGCCCATTTTTCAGCAGTGGAAGAACTCTGATCTGGACGAGAGTTCACTGTAAAGCTCATGTTACAGCGAATCAGATGAAGGTTTGGCACTAAAGCAGAAGCAGACTCTGCGCAGGGAAAATGCCCATGGCTCCTATTTCAACATGCTGGCTTCCAGGCCAGTGCATATGTTTTTATGGCTAGGAAGATGACTTGGTCCTTGGAGTATATGTCTGTGTATGTGAGGCTGCCAGAACAGATGTGCAGTTCAGAAACATTGAAAAACCATCTCTTGTATGTATCTGCATGTGCTCAATATTGATGGGATAACAGATATTTTAATTTCGATACTTCTTCTTCCCTAATTTCAAAAACAAAGTTTGACTGTGGTACCAAGTTGACCCAGTGGTGGACAACCAGACTTTCAAAAAATGAAACAAATGTAGGGTTGTATTAAACAATCATTCTGTCTAATGACTTCCTGATGAAGGCTTTACGCCGAAATGCGTAGAAGTAATGTAGGTCTATATGACCGTGCCGTTTAAATAAAGGCTTTTTAAATCTTAATATTTTTTAGAGAGTGCCTTGGAGTCTCCTCTTTTTGTTTCAATCATTCTGTCTAACTTGATACGTCTGAAAATAATGAAAAAAGTCAACTATTTACAGGCTAAGGAAATGCTGTCAAATGTCTCCCTTTGTCAGAGTTTTCAGTTTGTAGTAATCTAAAACCAGGCAAAACCCTAACCTTTGACAAAACGGAAGAGGAGAAAAGCTTTTGTTTGAAAAGTCAATGAAATGAATAATTGCCATAATATACCCAACAGTAGCAATAAATAGACCTGCAATGACTAATTGTTTAAAATCAATTTACTTCAAAAAAATAAAAAGTTAAAAAAACCAACAAAACCCTGTGATTCCAGCTTCTTAAATGCTATTATTTTTCTGGTTTCTTTATCACAGTAAACTGAATATCTGTGAGGAACTCATCTAAGGCTTTAGAGAACAGTAATTGGCATTAATCACTATTTTCTGACATTTTATTGACCCAATAATTAACCAATTAAGAGAAAAAATAATCAACAGATTAATCAGCAATGAAAATAATTATTACTTGCAGCCCGAATAATAAACCAGGTTTCATTAAACCAGCTAAGGCTGGAATAATTATTTTTACAGACGCTTAATATGCCGATAATCTCTTTAATTAGCTGATTATTCTGTGAGTCCATTAAATGTCAGAAGTTAAGAAAAAAACACCTTAATTTTCCAAAGCCCAAGTGGACATATTCATGTGGGCTCAGTGGTCTTTAAGAAAACAAAGCAAAGCATCGTGCCCTTTAATATGCCAGAACCAGTGAAGATTGAGTACTTTTGATTATATCTACACTCATTTTCTATAATTTTATCTAAATTTCTAAATATAAATAATATAATATAAACAAATACGGCATATAATAGACTGAAAAAGAGGTGAGATGTTCCCCAAATTATGGCAACAATGATGATGTCGTGGTAAAAATGATAGTAATAAATGCACAAAATCAACAAAGAACCATCCAGTTTCTTTACACCAGAAGTGTCAAACTTATTTTAGCTCAGGGGCCACATACTGCCCAGTTTGATCTCAGTTAAAGAATAATAACCTAAAAGTAACAATGACTATGCAAATATTTCCCTTTGCTTTAGCGCAAAAAAATACATTCTGAAAATGTTCACCTTAAATTAACTATCTTTTAACGAAGCATTATGAACAACCTGAAATTTCTTAAGAAAAATAAGTTCAATTTAAACAATATTATCCCTTGTTTACCCATGACAGTTTACAGATCACAGAGTGTCTACAAAGGAACAAAACATTTAGTCACAGGTATCTGGAACTGAATGATATAGTATTTAATTTTCTGATCAAAACAACTTGTCAAGATATAGAAATTATTTTCGATTTACATTCATTTCCACTTCTGTGTAGTAATCCTGACCAGCACAACACACAAACTGAAGTAGAAACTATTATCCTCCTGCATGTAAATGCATAAAATGATTACATTAAAAAATGTAAAAATGTATAAAAGCAGTACAGTGGACAAATTAAAAATATTGTTTATTGAAACATTGCAGTTAATGTCGTGTCTGTAATCTTTGCATTTTGCAAAGTCGTCCCGTGGGCCGGATTGGGGGCCACTTTTGACCCGCGGGCTGCATGTTTGACAGCCCTGCTGTCCACCAACACGTGCTGGTTTTTGCTTTTACTCCTATAAATAATCATTTGGCTATTAAAACAGACAACGCCCAAACGAGATTGTTTATTTTGGACATCCCCTTCCCTCTAGAATTGTGATTGCAGCCATAAAAACAGATCCCTCTTATAAGCCATGTGCTCAACTTTACAGCGAGACAAACACTGTCCTGCAGCTGTCGCCAACACGTGTCCAACCCTTCACATATAAGCCCAGACTTCACACATACACACCTTGTGTTTAACAACAACCTCAGGAAATTGAATAGGCAACACACAGCCTCAATACGCCCCTTTGTATATACATCAGGTTTTATAGAATTGCTGTCTTTGTATGTGCGCGTTCAAGGCCCTTTATCTGAAACATCTCTGAATGATGCACACGAGCATGTCAAAGAAAATTCCGGTGTGTGCCTTCATACACATCTGCCAATCAAAAGCTGTACCCTTCATGCATGTTAGCCCCAGTGTCATATGCAGATTCCTTTTGTGGTTTTGATATTATGTGTGTGTGTGTCAGTGAGGGAGGGAGGACAAGGAATCAGATAAGCACATAGTAGAGGAGAAGCTCTCTGATTTATAGGAGCTTATTGTGGAGGAAATAGGCTTCATAGTCCAGCGGCTGTTGTAAACGAGTAGCCCTCCCTGCACCGCACGGCATCAAAGAGACAAGCCAACCTAAACACACACATATTTACGCACACAGCTGCATGCACACACTCTCGTTTCTTGCTCACTTACTTTGCTCGCACTGTGATCCGTGGCAACGAAAAAGTCAGAGGGAGCTCAAAGTGAGGAGCTGGGGGGGGGGGGGGGGGCGTATAGTCCAGCAGGGGTGAAGGGAGGAAGAGGAGTGTAGGAGTGAGGGGTGTGCTTGGCAGCGCTGACCTGCATTTCAGGGGAATTCCTGCAACACGCTGCACCTTTCAACCGCCTTCATTAGAAATGATTGATAGTTTTTTTGGGTAACACAGAAAGTAAAGCTACCAGGGGTTTGTGCATGAGTGTGTGTTCAGAGAATGACCTTGGCCCATTTAGTTTGAAGGAGTTTGGAAAGGGAGTTTGTTCAAAAGATTACAAATTTGAAACGGTGCATTGCACTGTTGCTTCATGTGAAACATCATCCGTGGTGTATCTGAACTTGTCAAGAATGTGACCCGGGGTAATTTAATTCGCTGCGGCCAGACGTTTTCCCTCATTAGCTTTAAATAGAGGAATGCTGAATTGTGTCGGCCACTAAAGGTCATTAAATTGTCAGTTTCAGAGACAGGATTTGTACAGCTGTAGGCTTTTTTCCACCTGTCTCACTTTTATTGATCAAAGTTAAAAGTTGTAACTTATCGTGGAGAATTTCTGCGTCTGTCCAGTAGGGCTGCACACTGTTTTCAAGTTTACTGTTACTATAGTACTATTACTATAAGATTTGTCTTCATTCATTGATAACTTGTGTGGTCTGTCAGAAAACAATGAAAACCACCAATTATTGCTTTTTTCAATTCAAAAGATGACATCCTCAAATATCTTGTTTTGCCCACAATCTAAAGATGTTCAGTTTAATGTCATAGAGGAGTAAAGAAACCTGGAAATATTCAATTTTAAGACGCTGGATTCTGAATATTTTAACTTGGTCTTTAAAAAACACTCCAGTGACGGCCTCTTCAGTAGCTCCATCTATGTCAGTTAACTGTTTTTAGCTTTTTTTCTGCTTTTTCTATTTTAACTACATTTGTATTCTATAGATTTTAAAATTAAAGCATTTTTATAGTATAGTATTGTACAGGAAGATTTTCAGAGTATATACTAACCTTTAATGTTAATATTACTAACCTATCTTTTTGCTATTTTCTGTTGTTGGATGTAAGCTGCCGAACACTTGAATTTCCCTCGGGATTAATAAAGTGTCTATCTGTCTGATTAATTGATGTTTAGTAATCACAATAATTTATTTTTTGACAACTCTTCTGATAATCAGTTAGTTGATTTGATTGATTATTGTAAGGTTAATTGTGTGAGCTGCCCCCTCTGATGTCATAACTATCAACTACTGTGTCCTTGTTCTCCACTTGCTGCTGAGACGGTTGTAGTCGTACAGATCTGCTCTCAGGTGTGAATGAGTATAATTTGATAAGTGCTCAGTAGAGTGCTGCAAGTGCAAATGACTTGAGAAACTTCCCTTTTTAATAAATAGAATGTCTATTTGATTGCCTGTTAATTGAAATTAATCATCTGTTCTGTTGCAAAGCCACACAGCAGCATTCAGATGAAACACTTCAGCTACTTTTCAAAGATTGCAAAAAGACTATTTTTCTTTCCTCATCATCCAACTAAATTTAAAAATGTGATACCATGTGTCATTGTCTCCCCTCTACCTGTCAAAGCAACACGGCCACAGTAACATGAACCCCCTGTTAGTCTCTCTCTGTCCCTGCCCAGTGTTTTGCTGGAAACTGGACACTGCCTGTCCCCCATAATGGTGGCGACTTGACTTCACACTTTCATGCACATGACCCTGCCTTCTGTCTCACTTGTTCTCATGCAGGCCTTTTGTTGGATTCCTTTGTAGTGCCTATAAAGAGTCGACACATCTGGCCAGGGAGCACAACAAGCGCACACCGCACATACCATCTATTGGCAGGTTGGCAAACAGCCATATCTCCCACCAAACTCATCCCAAACCCTGAAGAGGGAGCTGTTGTTTTACTTGTATCTCCACACCCAGAGAGGGTTAATGCCATCTACTCCCTGCTTCTGGTTTTAGCTGCTTTAGTGTCTCATTTTTGTCATTTTCAGCTTGTATTCATGATTTTCTCATCAATTAGTCTGTGATCTACTCGTCTTTTTGTCTGGAAGCTTTTGAATGGCTCGGTAACAAACGGTTTATATCTTTTACTTGCTCAGTACCTGTCCTGTTTTTGCTTCTCTCCGGCCCATGTCAGCCAGCCTAGGCTTGCACAATGCAAAGTCTTTTTTGTTTTGTCTGTTAGTTTCCAGACAGAATACTTTAAAGGATTAGGAATTGACGTACTTGAAACAGATAAAACCACATTAAGGCGATTGTATTTTAAATCTTCGACACACCCATGGAGCACTCACACAGGTGTTTTCATCTATATAGGTTGAACCTCATTAGCACATGAAGTTTAGTGAGCTCACCCATCGTTAACCCGATCAGAGGTTTAATTAGCCAGATTAAGCATCGACACTCGTGTGGGCGTACAGAAAGTTGAGTATATCCGCTACTTGACTGAAGGGTCTCTGGAGCGGAAATGGTCACCTGAGTAATGAATTTATCACTTAATCTGCACTAATTTGCTCATTATTTAATTGTGATAAATTTCGCAGCCAAACTACTAAATATCGTCCACTTTTAGCCTCCCTAATGGGACCGTTTGCTGCTTTTCTTTGCTTTCTGCGTTAGTATGCAGAATCCGTTTGAGCCTTTGATTGTCAGAACAACAAAACGGCTAATCTGAAGGCAACGCTGTTTTCTGACACTCACCAGACCATAATAATTAAATTTACTAATCAATAAAGTCATTGGCATATTTCCATTAATGAAAAAAATCAGTATGCACAGCCGCGATGGTTTTATCTTTTGTGTTGTCTGTTCCTTTGTAATTGAAAAGTTTTTTGTATTAAAGAGCATTTGACAGTGGAGCTAAAAGCAGAAGGAAGCAAACAACACTTTACCTACTCTGGTACTTTTAAATGACAGTAAATTTAATTTGTAATCAGAGATTTGTCCAGTGGAGTGACGCCTGTTTGCATTTTTAAAAAACAGATACAGATAATTACTGTATTGTGATGCTACGTGAGCAGAATGTATATTAATTAAAGAGTTTGGGGGCTTTTTCAGGTCAGTGAAATATAACCATGGCCGTCTTTAAAGGATTTAACAACCTCTAAATTGACATGTTTGTTTGGCCCCTGAGTAGCCATCAGCAAGATAAAATTACATGGATCCATCCCATGTAATCTGCGTCGGTAAACAAGCTCTTTACTTTGGCTGTAGTGTGTTGATGAAGCTGTACATACAGGATGATGTTCCTTTTAGGAAGCCTCAGGGGTCCGACATGGGAAGATGTTTTATTGCAAATAAGTGAAGTAAGAATATTAAAACACACCGTCGCACACACACAGCAACACACAAACATGTCGAAGTATGAAACTCATTTCTCAGAATTCACTTACCAATCCATTAACCATCCCACCATGTCTCCTGTGTCACATGGATCATGCATTTAAACATGTCTGCGCACACACACATACATGCTCTCAGTGTGTGTTAATTAGAGCCCATAATAAGCACTTGGACGGAAACTAAGTTTGATAAGACCGCTAATGACAAATGCGATTTGGGAAATTCCCTTTTCCCGCTCTCTCTTTCCCTCCGTCTCATACATCACGTCTTAATTATTAGTCGTCCTAATGTGTTTTCCTCAGATTTACTATTTCATATTTCAAGACCGACAAATCTCCCAGTAATTATTGTCTGTCACTGTTGCCACGGTGATAGAATATCTACAGTCACATGATGGCCTCCCAAGGTGACCAGGAAGTGGTTTTACGGCGACGCGAGGTGGGGGGTTATGGGTAATGGGGGCGGCTGTGCGTGCAGCTGCATTTCTTGATTTATGTGCAGCCTGTAATGACATCATATTCAACAGCAGAAAGGGTAATAAATTAGACATCAACTAATGGAGGCTGCGGCTCTTTCTTTGTTAGCTAGCGCGCTCCTCTCTTCTCACATCTCTCTGTTTGCTGGTGAAGTAAATATACTTTTAATGGCTCTCAATTATCTCTGAAGCATAATTTATTTACAGTGATGTTGTTGAAAACAAGATGCAAACTTTTAAGAGTTTTTGGCAACTTGGACCACATAGCAAAGTTACGGTCCGTGAGTCGGATCATATTTCAGATATGGTCCAAATGATATACAGTAGAATGTATTTTGTTGTTTTTTACATGTTTGTGGTCTGGTCGTGTTTCTAGTTAAACATGAGTAAATATTAGTTGGGTCAATATATAACTGAGGGACTTTTGAAGTCCATAGGATATATCTTGCATACATTTTTATTAAAAGTAACAAGAACTAGAGTTTTTGGGCATTATGATGTTCATTATGGTCATGTCTTTTCAAATTCCATCATTATTTATTATGGAAATAATCACTTATTAATAAAAAATTACTGGATATCACTAAAATGTCAACTAAATAACCATTCGGATTTAATAACAACTACCTTTTAATTAACTAAACAATAATAACATGAGCTTATTCAAAAATGTTTTGTGTTCTTTGTATTAAGTTGAGATAATCATGACAGATATTTAATTTTTGCCAATATGTCAGATTTTATATGGGAAAAAACTAATTGTATCTGTGTCTGAGAAATCACTTTCAACTAAGTTATCCGTTACAAAAACACCTCTCAAGGAAGTGTGTTAATTCCAGATCAAATGACCTGCTCCACATGATGTCATTTCCTCCTAAAGAAAAGACTGGCAAGACTCCAAGGCTTTCTGAGTTATTTAATATAAAGTAGTGTGTGAGTAAAGTGTAGATTTATGGCATGTCAACAGGTTTACTAAAATATCTTTCAATATCAATTTCATTTAATTGTATATATAATATTTTAGAAGAATCTTTCTGTAAAAATGCCGTGTGATGTTTGGTTCTAGGCGGCCATGTTGATTTTTGGCCTGAAATTTGCAAAAATGTCAACTGTGTTACAAAAAGTCCTGCAATTATATACCTGTGTTGTGTTACAGTATTGTTTTTATAGACACTTATGTTGCATGTGTTTTCAAGTTTGAGAGGAAAATTTGTTTATTTTATTCTAAATTACCGCTTCATTTTTCATGTTTGTGAAAATTGGCCTGAATGCATCAAATCCATTCAGTGGATGTTTCTAAAATTGTGAACAGTTGACCTTTATCAAAGCCAATTTTACAAAAATGATACAGTCCAAAAATAATCCTTCAAAAGTCTGTTTTCGTTTAGAAAAGAACTCTGGAAATCCCCTTCAGCTCTGTTTGCCTTTTTTTTTTTTTTTTAGCTTGTAGTTGGCAACAGAGGCCCTCAGTCCTCAAAAGACATTTGCGGCCAAAAATAAAACCTTACTGGCTGCATCTGGAGAAGCACAGAGTCCTGCTGCGGTCAACAAAAACCATGCACAGTTACGCAGAAAAGTAAAGACCCCTGAATGCTGAAGATGAGCCCGCAGGATGTTCTGATCAATGCAAACCAACGCTAATTAACATTTCAGTGGTTACTTCTCCTGAGACCACAGATGTAATGATTATTGTCTTGTATGCATACAGCTGGCCAAGAGCATCCCCCATAAAGATCCATTTTCAAACAGACTGAGTGTTTTCTCTCCTGGGTAAACGTGAGGATCTGTCAGTTGCTCATCATTGTACAAACAAAGAGGTCTGCACTTTTCTTTTAGTAATAAAAAAACACTCAACACTACATCTCTAACATATTTAAGAGAGGTGTCAGTTATCCAAACATTGATCTTTAATTTAGTTTCTCCCAGTACAGCTGCCAAAGCAGGACTTCTTTCTTATTTGGTGAATAAGAATTAATTTATAATGAACAGTGGAATTTATTGTAGCAAAACAAAAAGCTCGTTTTTCATTCCTCTTCAGTTTTTTTTTTTTTTTTGCTTTAATAATACTCATCAGCTTTCAGTCTTCTGTGTTGTCTTAAATTCACTTGTGTTGGAACATCTGGAATTTGGGGCTTTGTTCTTTCTTTAGCTCAGTCAACTAAGAAGGGGAGCAGCTGTGCCTTAAACCCACTCTAAAAATAAATATCGGGAGTCATGTTTGGGCTTTGACTGAGCCACTGAACAAGTGTAGTGGTGTTCCTAAGCCTCCCCAGTGCTGGTTTTTTCTTGTGCAGCATGTTGTAAGTCGTGTTCTGTTGTTGCCCCGGTGAAAGAGGCAATGGAAGTCATCACATGTCTCCAGTATCTTTATTAGTCTCCCACTTCCCCATCATGCCTTACACTACGATGGAGCAGCAGACCAGACGGTGAACTGCAGAGTGACCAGTGAGCTCAATATTAATCCAATTGCTTCCTCTTTACTTTTACATGTGCATGTTTTCTCTTTGGTTATTTGCAAGAACCGGGCAGGCTGCTGTCGCTCTGCTTGCCTGCAGCGCTGCACAGATGCAGTTTGTGGTTGCAGCCAACACCCTGTACAGTTAATCACTTTGCTGGTTTTAGAATTAATGTAATGCAAATTTTCGTCTTGCTTTATGTATGAAAATGATCTTTTGTGTGCATGTGTAAGCAACAGTCTGCCATTGGACAGAACAAAACCGTTTACTGGGAAATCTGAAGTCTCTCACAGTCAGTACTGCCTTGCTTATCTTTTCTTCTTCTTTTCGCTGCCGTTCATGAAGTGAAGTCATTCAGCCAAGGGCAACTGTGAATTTTTCAACATATTCAGCACAAACATGCAGGTCTTTGACTTTCTTTGAACTATTCTGAGCTAATCCACATCTGTCTGTTTTTATTCATTAGCTTTGGATGAATACATGCTCTGTCTAAATCTTCATCTGATCGACTTTTTTGCTCGCTACCGAATGCATATAGCCGCTATTATATAGACATATAAATAATAAACACTGATAGGAGCACAGTAGGTTGATGTTATAAGCGAGTGTTCATGAAACAGAGTAAATGTTGCAATCATCTCGCAGAATGTACAATCCCCTCTGTGCCACGTGGGAATGTGTTTGTGTTTTGACAGTTATGGGGAAAGATTGAGTTGTTTATTTCAGCAGCTTGTTGCCTCTACTGTATGTGTACCAATTAAGATGCTGGATAAGCTCACGGTTTGATCTGAGCGGCTGTGAAAACTGGGTGATTGCTGATGTCATGTTCCTCCGAGGCAGCAGGAGATTTCATCATTGTTGGAGAATTGACTTTGATCGTTTGGCGTCCGCACACCATCAAAGCCCTGCTTGCTCAGGGACAAAACGCACACACACGTAAATGGTGAGCGTGTACCACAGGTATGCTGTTAGTAATAAAGCTATTGATCACAGGGATTGTCTGTCTCTTAGGAATACATGCCAGTGGATTAAGACGCATGTCTTCTAGGCCACGTTTCATGCACACTAATTAGAAGAGACAAAAATGCTTGTGGGGTGTGGTTACAGTGTCATATGGATTAGTCAGAGTGTGCACTGTAACATTGTTGATGCTCTGTTACCAGACCCACATCAGTCCAGTCTAGTTTAGGCAGTAATATAGGTTTTTGTTTGTTTTGTGCTGTTGTGTTTCAGCTGTTCACTATTGATTTTTTCCACTTGTGGCTAGGCGCTTACATCAGTCGCATAGAACAAACACAAAAAAGCAAACCTAAAACTTCAATGTAATTAGCAGCTTATGTTGCAGTCATTGTAGGAGAATGCGAACCAGAAGGTCTGCTTTGTGTCTGAAAGCATCTGTCTGAGGGAAGTGAAGAAGAAAAGTGCTCACTGTGTTCTGGAGCTAAATTCTTCCTGTCTAATTTTGGTAATGTGTGTTTACTGTGGCCTGTTGAAATCAGCATCTGAACAAAGGGATATGTGCACATTTAGTTTTCCTTTTTGCACTAATCAAAACTTTCTATATAAAGGGGAAGTGTTTTTTCACGTGTGGAAGAACCTCGGTAAAGTTTTCTTCTTCTTCTTCTGTTGTGTTTTGACAGACGGTCAGAGGAGGAAGTGGATATGGACAAGGTGACGGCTGCCATGGTGCTGACGAGTCTCTCCACGAGCCCGCTGGTGAGGAGTCCACCTGTCAAAGTCAGCGGTAAGTAACATGACCACAGAATGACTGATGAAGTGAGGATGCTTAAATGAACGCTTGTTTTTGATTTGTCAGCCCTTCTCTCCTGCTGCTAATAAAGCCAAATTTTGTTAAAAGCGAGCACAAAAGAAGTTGCTCAGCCTAAGCCAATCATTTGTATTCTCTCCTGTAAACTGTCTTTTCATTCCCTCACAGCTGTTATCTTGTGAATGCGTGTAGAAGCTTAGGTTGATAAATTACTGCCACCTGCTGTGCCGTTGGATTGCCTCATCAGTGCTGCAAATCCACGGAAAAGCACAATGAGTCTGGATCGGTGCCACTCGACAAAGTGGCGGAAATCCAAAGTGCCCCCGTAACTGCAATCACAGGCAGCCGTTTAACTAGTGTGTGCAACCAACCGACTGTCCGTCCAGCCGAGCAGACAAGCGGCCACCAGGCACACGTTGTCACGGTCACACATGCGGTCAGATGTTAAATGTACATCACATACATCATGCACACATGCACAAATTGGATTTTAAATACCAGTTGTACAGTAGTTGTCTTAATGTAGTCATACACATGTCATAGTTCTGTATGCACGTTTGACATCATATAATGTGCTTTTACATCATTGCACACAGAACATTCTCATGCACGGTGCACAGTTTCAAGCTCAGCAATGGTTGACATTTTTCCTCATAATCTACCATATGATTATCAAAAAAAGCACATCATATCATTAGCGCTTCATTCAGCCATGTTGTTTGTTGTTCTTTACCTCAAAACCAACGTAGAGAACTTATTCTTGAGAGCTGCTGTGACACAAATGCAATCTGATGCACCTCAGACTCTCTCCAAAGTTTACCCCAGCCTACATCTTCACAAACTGAAATGCCTTTTTGGAGCTGATATTCAAAAGAAGCATTCCTTTGATCTTAAACAAAACAAGACCTTGGAAGTGTCTCGGCAGAATCAAGGAACAGGAAGGTAACCTTTTATTTTCTGGTGTCACAGTCAACAGTAGTTCGGGGAGGCTCTTTTATGTGAAGTGCAAATAAAGCCGTCTGAACTGAATTGAATGTTTTGATTGCATCCTTTTTTGGTGGTTGCGGCACTGACAAGTATAACTGAGGAAGTTAGACGTATTGTTAGATTAAGTCTCATGCTCTGTCTCTCCTCACTTGCTCTTCCTCCCTCTGTTTCTGCCTTTCTGTTCACCTCCTATCTCTTCAGAGGGTCTGAGCGGTTCATGGAAGGACAACGGCTCAGCGGGACCTTTCACCCCGTCGAGCAACAGCTCCTCAGGGGGCTACTGGAGCTGGTCGGCTCCCAGCGACCAGTCCAACCCCTCCACACCTTCCCCGCCACTCTCCGCTGACAGCTTCAAGCCCTTCCGCGTGCCCAGCCTGGGAGGGGTGGGACCTGGCCCGGCAGGACCTGAAGACCCCAGTCTGGATGAGCAGGACGGCAGCAGTCTGCTCTTTGATGAGCCAATCCCTCGCAAGCGCAAGGTGAGTGCCGTAAACCAGTTCTAATGCTGGGCTGCCAGTTCTACCCCTATATGCTACACCAGTGATTTTCAACCACTGTGCCGTAAGAGATCATCAGGTGTGCCGTGAGAAATTATCCAATATCACTTTTTTAAAATTAACATTTATTAATCATTTTCTGCAAATATTATGTCATTGTCGAGTGTCCGTGCTGCAAAGACTGGCAGAGTAATGTAATATTTGTCCATGTGGCAACACGTAGCTGATTGCCTCGTTCCTCAAAGAGAATTAGTGATGCACGTGAGAGGTCGTGGTGACAGTCATGGAGAAGTTTTTAAAGAGGACAAATGCAAACTCCGAACTGGGCCCTGGACAAGATTCTGACCCAGATGAAGGCCCTAGTATGAGTGGTGGGGAAAAGAAGGCAAAGACGGTGAGCTCAAGGCAATATAGTGAAAGCTATCTTTCGTTCGGATTTACTTTCACCGGGGATGAGACAACACCTATTCCATTATGCCTGGTGTGTGGCGAGAAGCTATCCAACAGCGCCATGGTGTCAAGCAAGCTTAAACGCCATCTCCAAACGAAACACCCATCGCTTCAAACCAAGCCGATAGACTATTATGTTCGCCTGCATGAAAACACAGAGAAACAGGCAACGTTTATGAGAAAAACCACAAAGGTAAATGAGAACGCGCTCAAAGCTTGTTACCTAGTTGCCGAACTCGTTGCTAAAGCCAAAAAGTCGTACACTGTGGCAGAGACATTAATACTACCTGCTTGTAAAGCCATTGTCAACGAGATGCTCGGCCCTGACGCGGTTAAAGACATAGCTAAACCCAGATCTGATTGTTACGCACTGTTTTTTGCACCGTGAGGCCCTCCTTGCTAAGACTTTACCAGCCGAACTGGTTCCTGTGTTGGACGATGTAGTGCGCATAGTGAACTTTGTAAAGACACGACCTCTGAAAAGCCGTATATTCGCATCTCCGTGTGAGGAAATGGGAGCGGAGCATAAAGCCTTATTGCTCCATAGGGAGGTCTGATGGTTGTCACGCGGTAAGGTGCTGACCCGTGTGTAAGAGCTGCGAGAGGAACTTAAAATATTTCTGACAAATGAGAGGTCTGATTACTCAAATCTGTTTGCAAGTGATGAGTGGTGCGCAAAGCTGGCATACCTGGCTGATATATTTCATCATCTGAATGAACTGAACACAAGGATGCAGGGCCGAAATGAAAACCTGCTTACAAGCACAGATAAAGTAAATGGATTCCGTTTAAAGGTGCACCTCTGGCAACAACGTCCCAACCTGGAGATCTTCCCACTCACAGAGAAACGGCAAAGTCCCACTGCTGCACTGTGTGAGGTAATAGGTAAACATTTGAAAACTCTTGAAGAGAAGTTGTCATTTTATTTCTCTTCAGCCTCCACTGAATGCTTTGACTGGGTTAGGGACCTATACAGCTCAGCGTCAGCTGTTGGAAAGGACATGACTTTACAAGAGCAGGAGGAACCGCCTGAACTGAAACAGGATCGTGGTTTAAAACTAAGATTTGCTGATCTTCCTTTGGACAGTTTTTGGTTGACTGCTGCCAAGGAGTTCCCCATTCTGGCCAACAAAGCTGTTCTGACATTGCTCCCATTTTCCACAACCTATCTGTGTGAGCTGAGCTTTTCAAGCCTAACTGCTATAAAAACTAAAAACAGAGAGAGACTGAGAGCTGTTGAAGAAGAGCTTCGTGTGTGTCTTTCTTCTATTCCTGCCAGGATATCGGCTTTGTGTTCATCTAAACAGGCCCAGGTTTCACACTGAGTGTGTATAAATAAATTGAGAAATGATATTGTAATTAAATATACTGTACAGAGTGTCATTTTGTAACATTTTTGGTTAGTGGTGTTCTGCAAGATTTTTCCAATGTAAAAAACGTGCCGTGGCTCAAAAAAGGTTGAAAAACACTGCTTTACACTAATAACACTGTAGCACTAACATAAACCACAACAGTTACATTTAAACACCCTGAACTCCCATGGTGCATTGCAGCACAACAGTTAAGTCATAGCGACTGGCTCTGTGATCGCGACATTATTTTAATTCTTTTTGCGGCAAAATAAGCAGTTTCTAGACTACACAATTGTAAAGAATATAAAAAATATGTAAAAAAATTAAAACATATTAAATGAGTATTTAATCAAAATTAAATGCATAGCGTACTGATTGGCTCAGCAACCGTAACATCAGTCTCCTCTGTCTCCTGTGTGCAGCAGCATTCAGCATCTTGCCTTGTCCATTTTACATAGACTGATCGCTGCACATTGTGTTGCTCTGTGGTGTTATGTGGTGTGTTGGGAGGGTTTTAAAAGCCTTAAAATATGAAAATAACAACATAAGTATGGTCGCTACTTTCTGAATTTTCGCAGGGGTTACGTTCCAGACCCCCGCGATAGACAAAAGAAGTTACCACTGTACATACAGACTAGTTGCAGCACCACTGTTGTGTGATTGGGAAGCTATAAGATCTTAGCTTGCCTTATTCTTACCATTACACAGCTCTGTACTGTGTCTGAGCAGGCAAATGTTTTCCTAAAAGCTCTGCTGTTGTATTCATGCTAAAACGCCTCACTGCCATTTCTTGTTTTCAAAATGTTTTGTTGTCTGAAAAATAAATAAGAAATTGCTTTGCATGTATAGGAAGTAAAAGTGGAAAGAAAAAGATGCATTTTCTGATACAGCCGAGCTCTGAGTACGTTATTTTAAAAAGCTATTTCCTCTACGGCTGCGAGGTCCAATTAATTTGACCAGTTACCACTTAATCCTCATAGAAAAAACTGTGGTTTTGTAGTCATGACCTTTAGTTTCCCAGAAGGTTCAGAAATGGTTACGGCGGTTCTTTAAGAATTTCTTTAGGTACACTGTGGAGCGCTCATACATTCATGCATTAAACGTACCAGCAGCAGTTCTATTGACAACAGGCACATCTCATGATATAAATAAAAGGGTTATGAACTTGTTTCTGAAATGCTGTCACATGTATGTGAGCTGGTTGATTTCCTTCTTCAGAATGCTGAAATATTAACCTTTGTAATAAAAATTCTGTCTGAAAATGGGGCAGAAAAGGACACACAACCTTTTTCTCCTGTGGTAGTTCTCAGCACGGGCTCAACACTCTTTTTTTCCTCGTGTATCTTTTTACTTCGTATCATTTCTACACACGTCCTCCAGCTCATTGAATACACAGCTCACTGTCACTCATTATATTTTAAGATGTATATTGTGTTGCTCTCTCTTTCTCCCTTATCCCAT
The DNA here is from genome assembly GCF_021347895.1 of Acanthochromis polyacanthus. Taxonomy (NCBI): domain Eukaryota; kingdom Metazoa; phylum Chordata; class Actinopteri; family Pomacentridae; genus Acanthochromis; species Acanthochromis polyacanthus. The sequence continues at coordinate 33,494,105 of NC_067123.1, read as the reverse complement.
GTGCCAGTTTGCTGACGGTATCATCCATCCATCCCTTCTTTTCATTCCCTCACCCTCATTCTCCCCCACTTCCTCTCGCCTCTCTCTTTATGTCTATGTCCTCTCCAGACAGTTGCCCTTCATAATTACTCCTCAGCCTTCACATGCAGCTGCTCCACAAGAGCAATAATGATTTTAATACCTGGTGCAGAAAACTTAAAGATCCTGCCAGGCCTCACGTGTCCTTCCACAATCGATAAATGCTCTTGGCGCCGCATCGGCACACACTGTACTGTATTAATTGGGGACTCATCACAAAGAAGGACCGATAGAAAGGGGAAAGAGGGAACAGCATAAAGGTTACGGATGAAAAATTAAGAGTGACTATCAGGAATTAGCAGAGAAACAAAGAAAGATTGTGGATGGCAACAAAAACAGCTTCTCTCAAAGCTTGGACACCAATGTTGACATAAAAAAGCACGCAAGCTATATGTGCAGCGCCAGGGTTTGATATGAAATTATCTCCAGGGCCCCCTTGGCAACACAATACCGTTTGAAGCTCCCCATTTAATTAACAGTGAAATGCTTCTTTAAAGGGAATAGCACGCACGCACACACACTAACATACAAAATGAGCTTTTGTTACGCAAAGACAAAACAATGCACAGCGGACAGATGATTGTTGTGCTTGCGTGTGTCTCAGAAAGAAGGAGGGCGATTTATTAAAAAAAAAAAAACACGTCAAAATTAAATGAGAGCCTTAAACAATAGTTGGATAGACGGGCCTATAAGACCGTTTATGATGGCTGAGAGTGGGGGAGCAGGAGGGCAGAAAGGAAGCTTATAGGGCTTTTTATTCCATGAAAACAATATACTGCCTCCCTCAGAAGGCGGTGGTGTAATTACAGTAGATAAATAGTACAGTAGGATATAACATACAGGAGCGTTGCCAGCGTTGTGCTCAGGAATGCTCCAGAGGAAGATGTTATTGTGTGGCAAGGTGTCCATTTTGCACATTATAACTATAGTAGAGATGACGCATGCAGAGTGAAATTGTTTAAATCCTTCATAAAAGGAATGTTTACTAAGCAATGTGGCTCAACCAGCACTATAGACATTTTAATAGCAGAATAACCACTAAAAAGAGGTGTCATCTTAATATTTAGGTTCAAAAACAGAAGAAGAAAAGCACTCAGGGAGCGCATTAGTCCATCAAGACTGTTCATTTTCTGATCTTGCGGGACACAAGAGAGGTCATTTACAAAAGAAATTTGTACACTGTACCAAATGGGACTTAAGTGTTTCCAGAAAAATGAGAAATTCTTAACTCTGAAGTAGTTTTTTAGCCTATGAGTGACAAGATAACACTGTTTATAATAACCATTGTTTCTATTGTCTCTGCTGGTGCGACTGTGTTTTTTAGTTTCTGACACACTCTAACCACTTTAATCATTCAGTACTTATGAAAGCAAGACCTGATTTAATTACTCTGTGCACACTGCAGTGCGGTCACTCATAGAGCTGAGAAGTTTGAATTATGTACTGATGGTTGAGCCACCTTGAAGAGACATAACCACATCAATCCTGTTCCTCTGTAATCTTGAGTTGAGCTCGGGGAATCTGTCTGCACACTTTGTAGTGTCAGTGATGATGGTGGCAGATAAGGAAGGTGACATCCGCAGAGGTGAGAAATTTGCTTGGTAGTGACTTTCTGTTGTTTATTCTGCAGTTAAGAAGGAAGGCTGTCTTTGAAGTCGGTATCAGAACATCAGTGAAAGTCGTCTGTTGTGTTTTGTTTTTTTTGTCCGGCAGAACTCCATGAAGGTGATGTTCAAGTGCCTGTGGAAGAACTGTGGCAAGGTGCTGAGTACCGCTGCTGGCATTCAGAGACACATCCGCACCATCCACCTGGGGTAAAACACCAACACACACGTACAGATCGTAGCTGCAGTCCACTCACAGCCTTTAAAACAGCTCTACCACTTCAGTTCTGACTCCTCCGGGCTGCTTCATTGTCAAAACAACAGATTAATGGCTTATGGATTATTAGCACAGTAGCACGCTCTGCTCGGGTTGTACGGGGGGGGGGGGGGTGACAGGTGAAGGGAAAATAAGTGAGGCGGAGAGCACCGATATTGGACGGATCAGACGTTTATAGAGCCATTTAAGTGGAGATTGACATTAATGCTGAAGTGGTGCAGAGGTCTGATGTGATTGCATTGACATCATTAGTGTCACAGTCACTGCAAGCTCCTCTTTACTTCTCTGTATTTCTGTCCATCATCCCTCACTATCTGAATCCTCTTCAGGCGTAACTGCGACTCCGACTGCAGCGACGGCGAGGAGGACTTCTACTACACGGAGATCAAGCTCAACACCGACTCGGTGGCCGACGGGCTGAGCAGCCTTTCCCCCGTGTCGCCCTCCATCCTCTCTCCCCCGCCTCCGCCCCCGTCTCCTCTCCCTTCTCTCAGCCAGCTGCCAGACTCCCACAGACCCCAGCAGTCCTCTGACACCAAGGAGCCTCACGCCGGCGGTGCCACCCCGCTCAGCCGCTCTGCGCCCAGCGCTCTCTACCTCATCCACACGGACCACGCCTATCAGGTGAGAGTGCACGCTCAATCCCAACCTCCACACTCACACACTCTAAGGCAGTGGTTCCCAACCTGAGGTGCTTTGTGGAGAGCGCAAAACTTTGTCTGTTCTGAGACTGTGAGATTATAAAAAAAATAGATTTTTACATTCTGGATATAATCAGAGTAACAGACTTTGCTGCTTCGATGGCCACACCTCCTTGACCTTTCAACTTCCACGCTTTCTTCATGTTTCCTCGCTAGTTCATGCTGATTCATTAGTTTGTGTGCAGTTAGAAAATTACTGACGGGAATGATGTCTGAAAAATGCAGAACGGGTGACGATTCATCAGTACCTAAAAAAAAAAAAAACTCCGGCTATATCTCGAGAGTTACCTTAAATTTGGTTTTATTGAAGGACAAGATAGAATTGCGTTATTTGTGGTGAAATGCTAGAAAATGACAGCATGAGGCCAAGCAAATTACGGCGGCATCAGGAAACAAAATGCAGGTGAAGTTGGAAAGATATTCACAGATGTGGACTTCCGACATCAATAAGTCATTACATATATGTTGTCAAAACATAAACGATGCCTCTTTCCCATCGTTGTAAGGTAGACAAAGTGCTACAAGCACAAAAGTCGCTGTCTTTCAAGCTGCAGAAATAACATTGGTGTCTATGCGCAGCCGGCTGTACCCAGACAGCTCAACTGGTTGAGCATGCGCCCCAATAAACAAAGGCTATAATCCCCAACGCAGTGGCCCGGGTTTGATTCCAGTTCATGACCCTTTGTTGAAACTCTTCCCCTATTCTTCTTCCTGCTTTCCTGTCTTCTCCTCTACTTACCTGTCCAATAAAGCCAACAAAAGCACAAAAAAATAACTTAAAAAAATCCCCTGAGGAACATTCCTGCTAAATGTGTGAGAACTTGAGGTTTCCCCACTCTCAGATCATCAAGTGCAAGAGAGCTCTGATCTGGTGGGACTTTTCAAAGCTACTATGCAGCGTTTCTGTGACTCCACAGATCTGTAGACGTTCCTTAGAGACATGCCCTAGTTTGTAGCAAAATTGGTGACTTATAAGTCGTATGTCCTGCCCCCCATAAAATGTACACAACCCAAGCATGAATGTAGTGTGAGGAAGAAATTCACCAGGGAGTTTATGTGTAAATGGCAACATCTGGCTGCTCACTGTTGCGGTTACTTATTGCATGTTTGTAGGATTCTTTATTAGTTTGCTAAAATGTATAAGTAGAGGAATGGCACAGACAGGATGTGATTAACTGGGCTGCTGATCACACTGCAAGTACTAATTCCCCTTTTTTTAAATGCCGATGCAATGTGCTTCCTTTATACTCCAAATACAGTGGAGTTATGTGACAATTGGCGTACGTTTGTTTGTCTTTCTGTGCGCAGTAATGGTGAAACTAGTACCTGAGCTGCCGCGCGTCAGCTTGTCTCTTGACCTCCACCTCACACTAGCTGCTGTGGCTTCAAACAAAAAAACATAAGAATTTTTTTAATTAAATGTTTTTGAATGTGCTTCTCTGTATTTTCATGTTCTTGCATTGTGCATCCATAGGCTTTAAATGGTGCAGGTTTAGAGCAAAGGTTAGGTGCCGTATCCGATCCAGATTTGGAATGAAGATGGGGTTGTAAACGCTCACAGGGTCTAAGAATCAGACTAATTCCTGGGTAGGTTTTCTGTGGGTCAGACGGGGAAGAATCTGGGGTGCCAATGAAATCACAATGTGAGGGATAACCTCCTTAAACAGTGTTATTTTTTGACAGTTTGATCAATATTTGTGCAATACTTCTGTCACTGAAATAGGAAATGCCCTTTTAAGAATTTTTTGCACAGTTACTTTTTTTTAATGTTGAACAAAATCTTTTTAGTTTTTCTCCTTATGGTTATTGTCTATATAATAACAGATTTGAAATGAAATTCAATGAAATTTTCAGGGAAGGTCAGAAATGACACAATGACCAAATGATTAGATTTATAGTCTGGATCCACGGATTTGTTAAAGATTTCTGTATCATTGCGAGATAACGTCACTGTAACTAAGACAACAAGTGAATGCTACATCAGCTGCCCGCTGACAGGCAGCTGTGTTAAATAAATACAAAAATTCACATGAATCAGGGCTTTCATTATACTGATGATGCTTCACGGTGTTTATAAGCACATTAATGATGTCACACAGACTTGTGGTCCCTCACTCCCGTTAGCAGCTGTGCTAACAGTTGTGCTATATCAACACACAGCAGCAGCTTTGAATAATTAATTAGACACAATTACACACATTACACAACTATTTTGACCCATACTGTATGTCAAATAACTGCCAATATCATGTTACTCACTCTTTATTACTATTTTTGCATCTCTGTATCTGATACTTTTGTAGAGCTGCATGTTTCACCAGTAAATTGTATTAATGCAATCTATTAAAAACAGACTTGTTCCTACTAGTCCTTGTATAAAATGTGTTGGCTCAACCCTGTACCTGCTTTTCTTTTCAACCTCACCAAAACAAGATAATATTCTGTTTAATGTGAAATTCAATTTGCAGTTAAAGTAAAAAGGCAGGTCTAAGAGAGCCAGACAATTCAACCAGTAAAAACACAAAATAATTTGGAAGTCAGGGTTTGGTGAATTAGAAAATGATAAGAAAAGCAGTAATCGCTAACAGAAATAATAGATTTTCCACTTTCCCATTTGTATAGAAGCATGAAAACAATGTGTTTGCCTGCTCCTTTCAGGCCACGGCTCCGGTGTCCATCCCGTCCAGCACCAGTAACTCGGCCGGCTCAGCCTGCACCAGCTTCACTCCCACCAACAGCTCCAGTTTTAGCATCTCCTGGCAGTCGCCTCCCGTTACTTTCACCGGGAACACGGTGAGGAGACTGGAATGCAAGTCCCAGCAGTTTAATCACTCGCCGTTGTTTTCTGGTTTTCACGATCACGCTCCTGTCGTCCCTCTTCTTCAGGTGTCTCCCAGTAAAAGCCAGGGGTTTGGTGAACAGCGCTCCCAGACCATCGCTGTGCTGTCATCCCCTCCCAGAGCCACCACTGCCCTCAGGTACACAACCCTCCAAGCTCACTGGGTCTTATCTGACATTTGCTTGATAGCTCTAATTAAAGGCAGCCACAACAAAGAAACCATATCTGAGTCGGTGCGTCTAATGTAATTTTCTACTTGAGCTTTCCTGACTTCGTGTCACCTCATGTGGTGAAAATAAAAATTGACTCCCACAAATCAGCTCAATGCTCCTAATTAAAAACGGGTCATGATTAGACAGCTCAGTTCAGCCTCTGATCCTCCTGATCCACATCAATAAGGAGCAGCGGCATATCTGTGTGTTATCTCCCACGTTTGGACGCAAATGATCGTTCTTGGACTTAATCAGAGCTCAACTAATCTATTAAGAGACAGTAACGGTAATTCATGTGGAAGTGTCATTGTTGTCTAGATGAAGGTTGAGCAATTAGAGAAGGCTTTGTTCTCGTGGAAAGCAGCGTGGCAGTGCTTAAATGCTGAGTTAAACGTTTCTAGAAATACACTTGTTTGCTTTTGTGGGATCTATTACACCGACTGATATCACTCTAATGTCTGTACAGTAAATAAGAAGCAAGATAGTCGAGTTTGGTTAGAATACTGACTGGAAATAGCTTTGTCTAAAAGTACTAATCATCTCATCTAGTTCTCAAGAAGAGAGAAACTGCCAAAAATATAGAACTTTTCCTCTGAACTGCGCTCTACTCTCCCATGAAAGTAGCCTAAAGAGTCCATATTATGCACATTTACAAGTTTATCATTTTATTTTTGCGGTCTACATTTTCGTATTCTCTCTTGCACTTTGGTGTATTGCTGAACCACCTCCTCTCATACTTTGAAATGATCAGTTTTTATCTCACTTCCTGAAAATGCCAGTCTGATCCAATTGGTCAGCTGGGCCAGTGAGACCAGTTTAATGTTTGTTATGCACCATATCCTCAGATTTCTGACACATGCAGCTCTATTGTTTACATAATGTTGGACTGCTAGAACGATGCTCATTCTTTGTTTGAGGTTGTGCCAAAGCAGCTACTAGACAGATTACAAAACTCATTGTTTGGATCATATCATGGCTTTGGAGTCATGGACCAGATCATTTTCAGATCAGGAAGAGCAGACAGATAGCGCCATGACCGTCATTGTCAACTGTTTTAATGGGCCCTATTCATATGAAAATGCTTTGTATCTTATCACTGCAACTCTATATTTAGATTTAAGGAGTTATTAGTCATGGAGATGTTTCAGTGCCGTTTTTTTGTCTGTTTGTCTGCAAGCAGAATTACACAAAAACTGCCAGGCACTGATCTGGATCACTTCCTATAAAACAGAGAGAGTACTGGCAGAGGACTGCTCTTCTAATTACTTTATTTCACTTTATGAGAGTTAAACTTTGTAATTAATATGCTGATCACATGCGTGCTGAACAGTGGGTGGATCCGTACAATCCATGGATCAACGATGGTCCATTACATCACAGGATGTTATGCAAATATCTTACATAAATAAATAAGCCCTGACTTTAATGGGGTATGTCAGACAGGTAGCTAGCAGTGATTTCTGTGGGAGACAATAAGTGTCTTTGGTGTGGACCATAGGCTGTATGATAAAGACGGACGAAGCTACCGTGACGTCACTCGTTGGGTTCTGCACTGAGAAAATGAAACCAGGATTTTGCTGCTTCCTGGTTCCCATCTTGGACTGAGAGCTGAGGACTTTCTGCCCGCCCACATTTACCAGCTTCTGCTGTTTATCAACACCACTGCTAACAACGTTAGCCTTCAAAAGCAGAGCTAAACTCTTCTGTGGTCAGAACACACAGAAATAAACTCCATCAGCTTGTAGAGTGCATTGTACACGTTATATCTGACACTAAAGCTGCATACAAAATGCATTAAAAGGGACATGAAGAAGAGAATAAACATTAACTTTAAAAAATAAATTCCTGAGCCGTAGAAAAGCAGTCCATTGAATTTTATTTTATTTTTATTTTATTTGTGTATTTTGTAGGGACAGTGCACATTAATGAAATGGGCGTAAATATAGTGGATTACTAATGCTAATTTACATTCGCAGTCCCTAAGAAAAAAGACATAACAGTGATACATAGAACAGTAAGCCACAATAGAAGCGCACTGCAAAAAGTAGACAGACAACATAACAGTGAAACATACAATAAAACATAGAACAATAGATCACACAATAAAAATTCTAGTTTTTCCCATGTAGAATTTGTGTCTGTGGAGCTTTTTGGAGCCAGCCCATCAGACAGAGTGGTACTGCAAGTTTTTGACACGTCCAGATAGGCCTCATGTTTGGAGCCAGGCGCTACGTCCTTTATTATACAGTCTATGGTGTGGACTTTGTGAGTGTTCAGATCTTTTACCAGAGCAAACCCAGAAAGCACAACATGGACTCTTTAAAGTTAATCTGTAACAGGAGTTTAGCTGCGTTGGGCTGAGTTTTATGTCTAACCACAGCTTTCTGCTCGTTTGGTGCTCACGTTGTTAATGATTCTCCGTCTCCTCTCTGCAGTCGGAAGGTGCGCGGCGAGGGGAAGAAGTGCCGTAAGGTGTACGGGATGGAGAACCGCGACATGTGGTGCACCGCCTGCCGCTGGAAAAAGGCCTGTCAGAGATTCACCGACTGATCGATCCCCGCCACTGCAACGGCCCGCCACTCCAACAGGAGCCAGAGAGATGCGGAATGGGCGTCGTTTTGCATGCGTTTGGTTTTCTTCAGCTCAAAATCACAACTCGTCCGTCAAAGCTCTGGCTCTGTCCCTCTCCGTTCTGGCTTCTCCCAGCTCCACTGAAACATTCCAGCTGTGGAAGCAGCTGGAGGACGGCAGAGTCCCCTTTTACATCGTCGTCCAGGATTCCCAGTACATTCCCTTCAATCCCAGTTGTGGGAAAAACCCCAGTGCAGCTAAACAGTGTAAAGAAAAAAAAGTAGATCTAAAGATTTCTGCAGTTTTTTATGTTGAGTCCAGTGTTGCATCTTTCTATGTTTTGTACAGCTCTGGTTTTTAAATGGAAAGTCTAGTCAAAGAAGGGGTCAGAAAAAAGGCCAAAAGCTTGTTTTGTGTGTTTCGTCAAAAGATTTAAAAAGAAATCTTCACTTTTTTATCCAAAAAGAAGAATCGGCCTGTTTGCTGAAGTGTTTGAAGAAGATTATGAAAAAGCATGGAGGGAAAGGCTCGCAGTTTTTGTTCTTCCTTCAACTTGTTCATCCATTTGTTTTATTTCTGGACTTTTTCGTGGTGATTTTTCTAACATCACAGCCTCTCCTGGCCCCTCCACCCTCCTGACAGCCCTGAGGGAATGTAAGGCAGAGCCAGGAAGGGCTGCTTGACAGGTAGAAGAAGGAGGGGCACACAAGGTGAATGATCAATGCAAAAAAGAACCAATTCACAGTCAGGGAAAGTAGATGGACCACAGCATCCAACACACACACAGGTATTCCCACAGAATCAAAGCAGAATATTATGTCACTTTTTATCCGGTTGAGTCGTTTTCTTTGTGTCATCAGGGATGTGATTCTAAAGAAAGCAAAAACCAGCAGCTCAGACCTGTGGTTATACTGTATGCAGCACTATCTAAGCAGCTTCTCTCTTCATCACACATGACAACTTTGCAACCAAAAACCCCTTTATGTCGTTCTTTTATGTTTTTGGTTTTTGTTAAGGTGCCATGTTTAGCGTTGTTGATGTAGTGTTTGTTTTTTTCTTCTTTTTTTTTTTGGTGAAACCAAGACTGTTTACCTACCTGCTAAACAAAGTGTTTAAAGATCTTCCTGACCACTGGAAGTCAGCAGCATGTGATGCCATCAAAAGATCTTTGACCACCGCCCTCCTCCTGAACTAACCTTTACGCTTTCCCAAAGGGAGCAACAACTTTGTGTTTACGTATCTTGATGATCTGTTAACCAAAGGAGGAGGGCTAAAAACCAAAAGTGAGGCACTTGTACTGTATTTGTGTAACGGAGCACCTGGTGCATTTGTGGTTAGTTTTAGAACGTTCAAAATGTTCCAATCTTCCTCCATATTTCCAATTTAACTGCTTACTAAAAGAAGTACAAACAACATGTGCTCGCCCAGATGTAGCCTCCGTTTTAAACCTTTTTTTTTTTTTAAAGTTGTGGGGGACTTGATTAGGCCACTCCTTTGTTGTTGAGCGTGCAAATTTCACTCACTTGGCAACATGCTAGAAAAAGCTTTGGACAAGCTTTCAAAAGAGTCCGCAGACTTTGTTACTGATGAGGTGGAAAGAGGTCAAGATTGTAACAAAAAAAAGAAAAAAAAGATCTGATTTGTCATTTGAATTTCAGCCTCCTTGTTGGCCCAAAAGCAGGAAAGCCAAAGGCCAAATAGTTTACACATGTGGACCAACTCTTGCTCCATTTCGTGTTCAAGTGAAGACCAGCGTGTCTCCCAACAGGCACCTTGTTCCTTTGGTTTCTGCATTTACTCTGCATTTTGTGACGTTTTGTTTGAATGCATGCTTTGAATGCACACACACACACACACACACACACACGCACACGCACAGCATCATTTTACACCAGATTTATTTCAAACCAACACCAGCTAATAAACTCACACCCCGCTCGCCCGTAAATCAAAAACCGTAGCTCTTTCGTTTGCTCAGCTGTTTCTATTTTGTCTGTTCTTTTAGTTTCTTCCTGTATATATGTAGTTATTGTATTTTTTTAATGACCAGTTATCTCGGTCATTACTTCTGCCACCTTATGAACAACACAGGTTAGAGTGTGATGTTCTGCGCGAGGAACTAACGTGCTGTTGAATCTGTCTGGCTTCTGTTGTTTGAGTCTAGAGCTAGCCTTAAAGTCACTCTTTGTGCTTCTTCAATGTCATTATGTTGATGTTTCGGTAAGAAATATTATTATTATCTCAAAACAGATTCGCCCTTGTACTATGTGAACATATTGTTTAAGAAAAGACGTCTATATAAGAAAAAGATTTAAATTCAAAGCGACAAGAAGAGAAGACATTCATTTGGCTGTTTCTGTTGGGTTCTTTTCTCATATACATTATATATACATATGACTATATATATATATATTCTGTTGATGGATTTTGTTTTCATGTTCTGCTGAAGGAGATTCATAAACGTAGGAGGAAACCCCGGCACAATTTTCATTACGGAATAAGCTTGTGCTCTTTTCAGTGTGACCCGCACGCTCCCGCCTGGAGCTCCTTCACGTCACGCTTCCCGCTGTCGGCGCCGCTTAGGGGTCCAAAACCACACGAGTTTAAAACCTTTATCTTATTTCCAATTCTCCTCTCTCCAGTCACGCCGGCTTGCCTGCAATTAGTTTGATTGACGTCTCGATGTGCTTGCGCCAGTGTGTGTACGTTTGCTCGTCGCCTCTTGTGTGCGAACGTGAAGGAGCCCCGGGCGAAAGTATGCGGGGCGGAAGCTCGACGCCCCCTCCCCCCCTCCCTCCCCCATCCAAAACATCGCTACGGCTCCTCCCGAGGAGCTACATACCTTTTATCAAACGGCCCGTGGCGTTTCCCTGTCAGGCCGCCAGCGGGTCGAGCACACTCCTGACAAACCAACACTCTGCAGTTCAAACATGTTTTTGTCGGTGAAGCCCTCGGTGGCTGCACGTGGCGGATGCTGTTTCTTACTCCATGCACTTCCCCCTTCCCTCCCTCCATCACTGTGGTGCTTTATGTTGGTGTTTGGAACCACCCTCCTCCATTGATGTTGGGAAAACCCTGATCCGGTCAGGGCTCTGTCCAGAAACAAGTCCCGGCGTTGGTTCAGATCATTCAGAGGTGCTGGTGAGACCGGATACTTCACGGCAGCATTTCAGGGCAGCTAATTCTACTAGAAGTTCTCTGTGGATTCTTATCCTCGGTCAGTGTTGTGTCGATTTGGCCAAAAATAAGCTCATTGATGGTTAATCCAAATTACCTCAAAAGGATATCTGCTGCCGTATTTCTCGAACCCGTCCAGGGATTTGTTTGTGGACTCCGGCCTGAGAACATCTCGGTTTCATTCACTGCCGGCGGCACAAAGCTGGCCTTTAGCATGACGGTGCTTTCAGAGACACTCGGTCGGGTCTGCGCCTGCATCCTGTACATGCTGGTGCTGAGGCCTCGGCGGAGGAGGGGGAGAAATGTAGGTGCTATAAAAACCCCACGCAGTGCTGTTTCTCCCGTGTTTCCTCTGATCATATTAACTCCATTTTGTACACATTGTTGATGCTGTAGAACATGAAAATAAAAAACACCCTGCCTCAAGCCTACCAAGTGTCCAGACACGAGTTAGTGAGTGGGGCCCCGATAAAAAAACCTCTGTCTCTCTCCTGATTCATCAAGTTTGGTGGTTTTGTTTTGTGAAATGTACTGATTATTGTCTCTTATTTCATCACTAAAGATTCTGACATCAGGTAATTTAGTAATAATGAGTGAGTGTGGATGTAGTCGAATTCAGAAGTAACCGTTCATAAAACTGTCTTTTACTTGCTTCTGCTGGAGCTTTTGACCCACATCACTTAGTCTTAAACTATAGATTGAGTTAAATGACAATTTGCCAGGATTTTGTGGTCGTTTTGGGAGATTGTTGCGACCTAAAATGCCTGAATTCGTGGCACCTTTCCAAAAAAATTGCGATGTTTATTTGTTGCGATGTAATTGCGGGACTCAGTGACAGTTGCTAATAAGTTGCAATTTTTTCAGCTTTTAGAACCTGTTTCAAGATTTTAATTGACAATATTTATACTGAAACTAATTCTTTAACACTCTCCAACTCATTTACACAACTTTCACACACCACGGTGGGAGATTAGCAGCAGCCAGATACTGGTCTACCATAGAGTGGTTGGCAGATTTAAGTCACTAAATGATCATTTACTATTGAATTAGTCATATTTGGACACATCTGCCAGTGGCTTAAAATGTTAAAGAATTCGCAGAGATTGGATTCGTGTGAATTGGTGCCATCGCAACATCACAAATTCGTGGAGGGACTGATCAAAATGTTATTAAAATGGCAAAAGTAAAATTTTATTTCATAATAATGTATTGTTTGATTATTTTTTCGTTAATAAGCATCGCTGATATTGCATCTGATAAAAACTAATCTTGAATATATTGCCTCCTGCCAGCTAGCTTAGAGTTAACAACCCATTGTCGTTTCTTTTTCCTGCTCAAATTCGTACACAAGTAAAGCTCTTGATTAAATTTACTCTCCATCACAACTGATGAAGACCATGTGTACTCAAAAGCTCCAGATTGACTCAAAAAAAAGGTCAATGGCAACATCCAACCTCATTTTCTTGATTTTTCCATATCGGTAAACTGGCCACCTGTAGATGTACATCTGTTCAAAATTTGGCACAAATGGGGGGGAAAAAACAAAACAAAACAAAACAGACGACTTTAACCAACACTGCAGCATCTTTGCCGTTCCAAAACATTAAACTCTTCTCCCGTCAGATGTTGCAGAGATGTCAGGGATATTGGATAATTTAATTTCTTTTGGGGACATCAAAAAAAAAAAAAAAAACTGCCAGACAAAGCAAGATCACGCCGCTCATCATTTTACTCCCAAACTGACAACCTAATGATGCCAAACGTGCCATATGGCAGCATCCTCTTACTCTGATCGTGTAACTTATTCATATTAAACTGATCTCTCAGCCCTGAAACCTGGAGGGGAGGCAGAGCGGCTAAACACGAGCTCCGAAATGATCTGCCATTATAAACATGTGTTCACGCAGCAGAATTAAAACTGTGGCATCAGAGGGGCGCAATAGGGAGTGTTGTTGCTCTAGAGAGAGTGCTATGAATACTTATGAGGACTTTTTTTTATTATTTTTCTCTCTAAGTGAAGCGGCAGCGACTGGTCTGGCTTTTGTTCTCTGGCGTGTTTACTCCGCTGCTGCCTATTAAAGGGCTGAGCGTTCGGCTGCGATTTATAAGCTGAATATAACAAGATGGCATGATTCTGCTCATGGATGATATAAAAAAATCAGCTCTTGGAGGTTACGGGGGCCCTGCGCGTCCTCCGTGCACGGCGGTCCGGTCCGGTGACGACTTTAACGGCAGTTCACGTGTTGACAGTTTTACAAGGATTCCTGGTTTATGTACCTGATCCTTACTGAGATCAGTATTTCATACATGACAACACTTGTTTGTGACAAGAGGCTGACGATTAATATACCTTATATCATCCGACGTATAGGTCAATATATGCTACAGTATATTCAGATTAAGCTACAGTACAGTATACCTAAGCTACAGTATCTGTGTGTATCAGTATATCCATGTGATATCCCAAACTTTCTCCAAATTTCTGCCGTTTTCCATTTTCCTGTCGGCAAAGTGCCTTCAGTCCGGAGGCCCTTTCAGCTCTGTGGTTGCAGGTTAATCCTCCTGTTGTCCTCATTTAGGGGCACCAAAAAATATGGCTTCCTTGTCTGAAAAAAAATCCAAAAATTCAGCAAAAAAAATTACCTTCAGGAAGAAAACTCCAGCAATTCCTTAAAAGTTTCCCTAAAAAATTTTATTCCAAAACAATCCCTCAAATTTGAAAATAAAATTCTTGTAAATATTTTCAAAAAATTAGTAAAATCTTCCAAAAATTGAGTAAAAATATGTACTAAAGTGATTACATGTATATCAGTAGAACTTCTAATATTTACTTAAGAACACTGACAAAAAAAAATCAACCAAAATCCAGCAAATTTCACTGATCAATGTTCTTAAGAAACAATTTTAACATTTCTTTTTGCACCGAAAAATGTGCCAAAATTTCCCAAAAATGTTGAAAATGTGGACATCAGAAGTTTCACTGTAGAAATGTATTTTTTTTTACATTTTCACATTTTAAAACCGGTCATTTTTGCCACGCAGGACGATACGAGGGTTAAACCGGCCACCCACCTCTACCAGCAGATAAAACATGTGAGGGGGTTGTTATCTGCCCCGCACAGACCCTCTAGCATGGGCAGCACTCGATAAACAGCAGGTGGCGCTCTGCTGAAGCGGTGCAGCATCGTCTGAAATGACCCCGAGCAGAGATTGAGGAGGGGTATGTGTGTTTCTAAAGCATCCAGATCCTACCAACAGGTTTCTATGGCTACCATGCCGTCGGGCAGAATTGTGCGTCTTCGCTCCTTATGGGCTGCCAGTGCAGCGGCGGGGCGGCGTTGTTGTCAATTAAAAAGAGGAGAGGCCCTCCCTCAGCCCTCCATTCATTCAGGAATGTGAATAAGGAGGAGGTTTTTCTTTTGAGCATTAATGATTAAAAAGGAAGTCCTCGGTGTGTGTTTCCAGAATCCGCTTCACCCTTGTTTTCTTTGGAGGATTATATATGAATGTGCCTTGATGAACGTAGAGTTTCTAACTCTGGAGGTGTGTTGCTGTGATATGCAGGCCTACAGCGACGGTGGTGGAATGTCTCTGGTGCTGGCTAGTCTGAGTTCTCCTCTCTGTATCTAGAATTCAAAGATTTGTTGATACAAATAAATGTCCTGTGAGTTGCGTTCTGAGGCCCCTTTGGCCCAATTTCTCGGTTCCAGAAAGATGTTGCAAGATCTAAGAGTGACTTTTCTACTCTTTGCTGTAAACAGTTTTTTCAATCCAATCTTCTACTGTGTTTCAATGTGTGTGTGTTTTTTTTTCTTTTCTCTTGTCTTTGTTTTCCCAAACATGACTCCTCCTCTCCCCTTTTGTACAAGGGCTTGTAGATAAATGTACGTCGATGTGAAAAATCGCTGTTGTGGTGCAATCTCAAAGAAAAAAAAGATGTTTGGGAAATCAAGGGAGCCTCACTCAGCAAACAGCATGTGAAACAGTCGGTGAGGTGATCCATTTTTAGCGCCGAGCTGCTAAGTGGTTTCCACAGGAACCTGAAAAAGGCATCACTTGCATTCTGCGCGAAGGTGTTTGAATATTAATGCATTTCAACAGGCAGACAGGAGAGAAGCACTTTCATCAGCCTGAAATTCTGTTATTGGGTTTAAGCATTCGGAATATTAGCAGCTGAGTTGATTATTTCAGGGTGTTTGTGGGGCAGCTCCTTCAGCTTTAAATATGCAACAGAGAGACTCGGCCTCTCTTCAAACTGGATCACCTCATTGGCTGTTTTATCGGATTACAATCATGTCAGACCTCAAGAACTCAATGACTGTCGCACTGGATTTTTACACTCTTTTTTCAAACGGTATATCTACTGCTCTGGTCTAACTGTATTTTTAATACTGCATGTGCATGCAAATAAGGAAAATTATGGAATACATGACTTTATATAAATGTGCTCTATTTGTGCTGTGGCGTCCATGACAGGGGTTGGGAGCAGCCAGTGTTGCCTTCAGTGTCTTCATTTCACACACACACACAAAAGAAAAAAACTGGCATAAGAAAAGAAATCCCTGACTCATGTTTTCAAATCTATACAAGCGGTTTGAAAGTACCTGTGATTCCCTGCTGGCACGGACCAATTTGTCACAGTCTGAGCGAGGCCGACTTCTTGTTGTGTGTATTAACAGTGAGTCTGGCGGGATGCTGGTAGAAGACAGATCGCCAGAGGAGGCTGTGCACTAAAGCCTGCCTCTCTGTAGCAGTGGTGGGAACAGAGCCAGCCAGAGTTATGAAGAAATCTGAAGTGTGAATTCTTGCTTGTTCCTCCTCTTGCGTCCAGAGAGATATTTTCCATCTGTGTGTGATCAGAATCATGTGGTACTTACCAAACTTTACCACCACGAGACTATTGAACACAGCGATGATTTAAAACTGCACTTAACCCAGAATCCCTCAGCAGCGCTCGGGGACTTTAAATAACTTGTAGATTCGTACACAGAGACTCGGTTTGGCGGCGGCTGCTCTCCACCCCGTCGTCCTCGGTACAGTATGTTGCGTTTTATATCCTTTTGAAGCCTCTAAATGTAAATGTTTGATATGTGTTTCCAGACTGTAAACTAAATCGTAGATGCAACACATTTTCCTTCTCCGGATCTGTTCAGCGCATTAGGTGACACAGTTGATTAACGGGGATGAAGGTTGGGGACGAGGGGATTTTGCTTCTGGAGGATTTCACGAACAGGATCAGTTCAGCTTTCGGTTCAAAGTATCAAGGAAACGTGATCTGCTGGCGGTGGTGACATGCGGAGGAATTCACAGATTTGCTTTCTTGCTGAGAGTTAGGAGAGAACATCCAACAACTGTACAGTAAATGTGAAGTAGCATCCACTGGCATGTTAGCTCAACTTGAGATTGGGGAAACAAAACAATTCTTACAGGTAACAACTCACGGTGATTTAAAGCTAATAAGACCAGCCCCCGATCTAAATGAATGAGAAAAGAGCCATAACTTCAATTTTAATGTTCATCAGGACATAAAAACTACATTTATAGAAACATTAGTGAAATCTGATTTGACATAACGCTCAAAACATTTGTTGACTTTGCCCTAAAATAACATCTAAAATGTGTCTTTCCCCTTAGTTTATACCTCCAACATTATTGGCTAGATAATTCTCAGGTCAGTCATTCGCCTTTTCACTGAGCGGTTGAGCCAGGTGTCATAAAACGACCATCTATGGCAAAATTCTTCCTTAGATTTCTGTTCAGGATTCTCTAAATGATGAGTCTCTCCTCTAAAGCCTCTATGAAAATGACTACACTAGTTTGCCAACTGTAATAAAATCCTTCTTTCAACGTGGCTAAAGTTCAAACTAACAGTTTTTTTTCTGTACGAAAACCAAAGTGTGAAAGCAACAATTGACAATTTCAAGGGAGGGTTATACACCAAACTACTGCTGCCTTCAAACAGGGTCATGAGTTCAAAAAGCGTCTATTTTGCTTTTGCCGTGTTTAGTGTTCCGTTGACATGATTTCTAATGTGGTGAACATGAACTCAAGAATTTGAAGGCAGCATGTCTGTTGTTTCTGAGGAGCTACTACTAGCCAACTAGCCAAGACACCACAGTGAAGTAATATTCGAGTACGTAGCATGCAATAAAACTGCAAAAATGTCATTATTCTCTTTTATGTATGGAAAAACAACTTAAATCTATTAATTCCTTAGCTTTGAAGGTGCTGGTTGGCAGAGGTTTTTTTACCTTTTGCTCAAGAAACTTTCATGCTAACCTAAGCTAAAAGGCTAACTCCTTATTTACTGTACAAACGCAAGTGTGGTGTCGTTCTTCTCGTCTCACTCTCATCAAGAAAGTGAATACATGTGTTTCCCAAGCTGTTTTGGCATTCATGTGGAGTCTGAAAAGACTGATATAAATACATTTTTCCTAACAGTTGAGATAAAAAGCAGATGTTGGCGGGTGTTATGCCTTCTCTGCATCCAATCGGCCTCATCTACTTCTGTTCTGATGCTGAAACAACAACCCTGTAGGAAAGCGTCTCATTGTACTGCTGCAGGTTGAGGAATTATTCACAACACCAAAGTGCTCTGATACCTCAAACTCTGTCAGCTCTAATAACAATACTTGTCTCCCAAAGCCTCTCTTTACTTTTTTTTTAATTTATGTGGTGAAAATAAGTCTTGGGAAAACTACAGGATGAGCTCCAGTATGTTTCCCTCAGGTCTGCTTCCTCCGGGTCATCAGGAGTACGTTTTCATAAACCTGCCGTCTCATCGCTGAGGGACGAATGAGACCTTATATTGCACTGAAAAAGACTGAAAATAAGATGAGAAATTAGGCGAGACAGTTGAGGGAGGTGCAAGCTGTTTTCCATATTGGCAAGGCTCTCTCCGTTTCCACTCTACCTTGCAGCAAGCCACATTCATTTCATCCATCCATCCATTCTCTACACACCGCTTTATCCTCACTAGGGTCGCGGGGGGGTGCTGGAGCCTATCCCAGCTGACTCGAGCGAAGGCAGGGGACACCCTGGACAGGTCGCCAGTCTGTCACAGGGCTACAACATTCATTTGTCTGCATCATATATCAAGCGGGATTTATTAAGGAAAGAATATGCAACTAAACGCCGTCTTTGGGGCAGGACTCCTTAACACTGCGCCCGATATTACACAACCTCTCCACACACACAGACAGAGTGAAAGAGGTGTGAAAGCCAACTGTGTTAGCTCATGTCATTGGGCCAATATGTGCCCTCGCTGCTCAACATATGTCCCCGTGTCCCCTCATCCTGTGATGATGTGAGGAGCTCGCTGATGGAGGCTGCTCACCAGGCCGCGGGTCCAGAAAGCTCCGCTAAGGAGTTGCTAGTGTCGGTGTGTGTTGTGTGTCTGCGTTTCGAGGGGTGAGATGATGGAGTGTGTTTCCATTGACCGCCTGAGGTACGTCCCATCTGTTCAATGTAGCATTTACAGCTCCTCCTGTTTGTCTGCGTCGGGAAACAAAAGCTTAGTGCGAGTGTGTCTGTGTGTACACCTCTACTCCCTACAAAGCCAGATCAAGCCATTCCTGCGGCCATAAATGCACATTTCAGTGTGCAAGCTGTCATACCTCATGCATTATCAACTAGTACATTGACATAAAATAATAAACCTCCCCCTGCTGCTTTTCACACCAGCATAAATTCTGTGTGAAGCATTATCCTGAATACTGGCTCCTACAGAGTGTCGCTCTCCTTTGAAATGACCAAAATGAAACAGAAGCGAAGGGATTTCACGCTTGTGATGCTAAATGCAAGGTCATATTGCGTCTGCTTTGAAGCTCAGTGGCGTTTTACACGATGTTGTGATTGTCGTGGTCAGTTGTGGTGCGGAGTGTTCAAGGCCTCGGCGAGTCGATCGTCCAGAAGATGTTTGGCGAATTAGTGGAGCTCCTGTGTCCGTGTGTGTCCAAGCCATTGAATAATTGATGAGGACGATGAGAAACAGCACATGTACACGGGCTCCATCTGTGACCTTAGCTGATAAGAATCACTGCTGTCCATGAAATCGGTAGCTTCCCTTCGCTGTGAGGGCGCGAGGAGGTTCAAAGCAGAGGGGAGGGCGAGGAAGAACAAGACACATATGGATCAGTCTTACACAAGCAATACAGCTAAACCCGAAAACTCAAGAAGACAAAGAGAGATCTCTGCGGTCGCAAGAGCACAATCTAGCCACAAATTAGAGGCAAAATCGATTCTGCGTGTTTGCACCGTGACAGAAATGTCTCAGAAGTCTTCATGCCAATAGCCATGAGAAATGCTTTGAACTATGGTCATTATCTCACCTGTCAGAGAGGCGAGAAGAAGAAATACGAACTGATCGTGGAAAAACGCATCCTTGTTTTGTGTCTGTATAGTCGACGGAGTTGTGAGTGACTCCCTTTTGGAACTGTGGCTAAGATGCTTTTTCACATTCTTGCAGAGTTAGAGGAGGAGATTGATACCGTGACTGAGGTTGTGGAGCTGTAGCCAGTTAGCTTAGCTTAGCATAAAGAACTGGGGGAGAAAGCAGCTAACCTGGCTCTGTCTGAAAGTAACAAAATTGTTCTACCAGCATCTTTAACACTAACCGACTAATTTGCGTCGTCTGTTTTTCTCGCAGAGTTTGTTTAAAATGCTGATAATTAATCCCGTGTCTGTAAGGTTAAGATGTGGCTATTTGACAATTAGCTTACTTTAGCGCTTGAAGCCATGGTAGAATTAGGTAACCAGCTAAAATTTGTCTAAAGGTTAAAGAAAAGGCCTATCAACACTACTAAGCAGTTTTTCTTGAGGTTGAGCCAAACAAAAGTAAATGTCAAATGTGAAACTACACTTCACTTAGCCTCGCAAAAACACTGGAAACATCTAGAAGAGCTAGCTTGGCTCATCCAAAGTTCACAGACGCGGCTAATTATCACTACTAAAGTGGTTAAATTTTCAAATCTTTTAGTTGAGGAAGTTGATACCACTTGTGTCTATGTAGCCAGACTTTACAAGGACTTTGGGTTAGCTTTATTTAGCGAAAAGATGCTACACCGAGGTGGGGTCTAGCACATCAATCATGTTGTTGATGGTTGAAGGGCTAAACATGTTTTACATTTAGTTTGTTGTATGAATTACACAAACAACACATGATATTGATATTAATAACTGATATTTAAAGATGCTGGTGAGACAGAACCATTTAAGCTCTTTGCCTCTGTTTACACTCTTTATGCTAAGCTAACTAGCTGTAGCTTCATATTCACCGTACAGATGCGAGTGTGGTATCAATATTCTCGTCCGGTTCTCAACAAGAAAACCAATCTTTCAGTTCCCAACCTGTCAAAATATGAACGTTTTCATCCCGAATTGCACATTCAGGATTTCTGAAGGTTTTTTGCCGACTGGACCTTACACACACCAAGCCATGTTTGAACTGAATGTTCTCTTTCTGCACATTTAAAGCAGCCTGCATCTCCACATTACACCCTCAAACAGTTGTCCAGACACTGAGTCTACATGGGATTTATTATCAACACTACACACTTCACAAAGCACCTGCAATATGTATCTGCTCTATCACACAAATGTATACTCTGTTGCACCAATGATGTTTTCTTATATTCTTTTCCACGATATTATCAAAGGAATTCTATCAATATATGATGATTTTTCTCAGATGAGTAGAATCGATGCACACTGACTGTTAACTCCTATACTTTTCTTTTTTCTTATCTGATCTGTGTGTGTAGAAACTGCCATTGTTCTTGTTGTAAATGGTGTTTACTGACAAATTGCGTTCTGGTGCTGTTGTTGTTTGACTCGGTGTACAGTTTAGATCTTCTCCAGAGTGATCTGTGTGACTAGAAGATTCTGCAGGCATCTGGTTATAACTGAATAAAGATTTTTTGGCAGCTGTTTGTTAGCTGTTGTCACCGTGTCTTTTGTCACTGGAGCTAAATGTTATTTGTGCTAGCTTTTTCAGTCAGCTGAAGCGAATATACCACTGAGAGGTAACTTTTTTGAGGGACTTTTGAAGTCCATGGGATATATCTTGCATACATTTTTATTAAAAGTACAAAAACTATTGTCTTTTTATGTTCATTATGATCATGTCTTTACAAATTCCATAATTATTTATTATGGAAATAATCACTTATTCATAAAAAAATTAATGGATATCACTAAAATGTCAACTAAATAACCGTACAACTTTAATAACAACCACCTTCTAATTAGCTAAACAATAATGAGCTTATTCAAAAATTGTTTTGATTATGTTTTTTTTTTTTAATTAACTTGAGATCATCATGACAGATATTTCTTTTTTGGCAACATGTCAAATTTTATATGGAAAATAACAAATTGTATCTGTGTCTGAGAAATCGCTTTCAATCAAGTTAGCCATTACAAAAACACCTCTCAAGCAAGTGTGTTAACCCTCCTGTTGTCCTCATTTACCAGAACCAAAAAATATCGTTTCCTTGTCTGAAAAAAATTTTTTAAAAAAAATACCCCAGATTTGGCAAGAAATTTCTTGTAAATATTTTCAGAAAATGAGTAAAAAATTTCAAAAAAAATCCTAAAAATATCTAAAGTGATTACACATATATCAGTAAAACTTCTAATAGTTTCTTTAAGAACATTCATTTAAAAAAATCAACCAAAAATCAGCGAAATTTGTTGGATTTTGGTTGATTTTGATGGTAGGTTCTTAACCTTTTTTTTTTTTTACATTTCTTTTTTTCCACCACAATAATGTTGAAAAATTTCCCAAAAATGTTGAAATGTGGACATCAAAAAAAAAAATTTCCACATTTTTAAACTTTGTCCTGCAGGACAACATGAGGGTTAATTCCAGATCACATGACCTGCTCCACATGATGTCATTTCTTCCTGAAGAAAAGACCGGCAAGACTCCAAGGCTTTCTGAGTTATTTAACATAAAGTAGTGTGTGAGTCAAGTATGGAACAGTTTAACTACAATATCTTAGTAAGTAACTTTCAATTTTACTCAGTTGTTTACGTAAATTTAGAAGAATCTTGGTATGAAAATGCCATGTGGTGTTTAGTTATAGGCGGGCATGTTGATTTTAGGTTTGAAAACAGCAAAAATGTCACCAATGTTACAAAAAGTCCCGCAATTATATATTGATCTATCTCAAAAAATGAGAATGTTCCTCATAAATCAGTGGAATTACTGCAGAACATCAGGAACCTCTTCAATAACAGTATATCTATGCAGAGGTTCCTGCATAGAGTGATTGTTGGTGCTCCCAAATAAAGTTTTCACCAGCATCTAAAGAAAATAATCAGCATGAATACGATAAGAATTGAGAATAATAACAGCATAATATACATTTTTGTCCATCCAGGGCTTAGAAATATCAAGAAAATGCATGTATTTCTGCTGTCAAACAAGGTAACACAGACTCATTGCCTTCATTATATCCATACTGATCACACTTCCTGCTGAGCCAGGAAAACTCTGGCAGGGAAACATGTGTAGCTGTTCAGTTTTCATCTTTATTTATGAACACGATACAGTTTGGATTAACAGTGGACCACAAATACTGACGTTTCTGTGTGAATCATAAGCTATACTGTTACAATGACTTTTAAATTCATCCGTCTGGTTTACATTTTAACTCTTTCCAGGCCTGTTTTAACATAAAAAAAAGATAGCACTGCAGCTAAATTCAAACATTTTTTTGAATCCTGTCCGCATCAGACCAGTGAACGTCTTTTGAAATAACCCTAGCTGCTTTAATTTACCAAGACATGACGTGTTTACATATGGCCTGCATAGTAAGAAGCTGAATAAAAACATTTGGGGTCTCCTGCCTCCTCAGTGTCCTCCTGGATCTGGGCATGTGGAGCTCTACTAAATATAACAGCCACCAGTTATGAGTCGGTTCAGCTGCAGGCTCCAGGCAGTCTGGGCTGGATTGAGAAATAAAGCCATCAGATGGAGCCGCTATTGTTGGATGCCCTCTTGTGCTCAACTTAGGTACTGCAGCTAAATGAGTATTGTCGTCATCAGACTGCTTTAACCACAAATATATTACTATCACAGAACTTATACATTTCTACTATGAATTTAACTAAAAACAAAAAAGCTGAAAGATCCATTAACAACCTTAAAAAATTCAAACTTAAACCTGGCTCCTCCTAATTGTTTTGTTTCTTTGAGTGTCATTTAATTGTTCACTTTATCTCCCCCTCTTGTGTGATGTAAAGTAGAATATCCCTGGCATTTTCCTCTTTGTTGTATTTTTGTGTAAAATCGCAAATAAAATTGATTTTAAAAAATATATATATTACTATCACAGTTATTTTTTATGTATTTTTGTGCATTTGCTCTACTTTTTGTACAATCTTCTGAGCAATTAGATAAGTGGGTCGATATATAATTGCAGGACTTTTTGTATTATAGTTGACATTTTGCTGTTTTCAGGCCTAAAATCAAGCTGGCCGCCTATAACCAAACACAACAAGCTCAGGAAAAAATCTTGCAAGTAACGAGAAACAACAAACTAAACTTCAGCTCCTGTTTAACTTTTCCCAAAACCCGACATACTCGTTGTTATTGGGGAGTCTCTGTGTGCTGTACACATACAGTCTATATCACAGCAATGTTGTATTTTTGTGGAGCAGATGCAGACTTCAATCTGAATTGTAGAGCAAAACAAATGAGGTAAGACTCAATGTACACAGAGCGTGTTTCGTAGGTCAATATATAATTAGGGGACTTTTTGTAACATAGTTGACATTTTTGCTGTTTTCAGGCCTAAAATCAACATGGCCGCCTATAACCAAACACCCAAAGGCATTTTTACAGAAAGATTCTTCTAAATATTATATATATACAATTGAGTAAAATTGAAAGTTATTTCTAAAGAGATTATAGTAAACCTAAAAACTCAACAGCTTTACAAACTCTAAGATTAAACTCTCCACAAGGATCCATAATAAGTTGGACTCCTACATGAGAGCTTTAATTATTCTTCATCTCTTTCCTGAAAAGTTTGGTAAAAAAAAAAAGACAAAAATTAATATTTTCAGCTGAACTCAAGACAGACTTTGTGATTTTTCTGCTCACATGTTGTGTTGTTGTAAACTTACTCTTTCAAATAAATACCCTCCTAACCTCCTGGAAACCAGTGTTTGTCCTGTTTTTGTGTCACTCCTCGGTGACCCTAGACAGCCGGCTGTAATGTTTTTTGAGCAACACATCATACTATGATGTTTTTACAGTGAAGGTTCTACTATGGAACCAGTTTGACATGTTCAGGTGTTCTTTGTGTGAAAACTCAGAGATTTCAGGTATCAGAATGTGGTTTTCAACTTTCTTTGTTAACTTTCTGCTTCAACTTTAAACTAAATTTCCTTCACTAAGCCAGCCCTCTGGACTTCCAGTAAGCTGTGTTCCTATTGGCTGTCCAGGTGGCTGCTTGGTTTTATCAGGAACACCTGAGCAGCTCAGTGTCTTCCTGCTTTATGTCTGCAGTCAAACATTTCCTCTGTTTCTTTTCCTGAACCGGGTTCGGCTCCGTTGCTTTGGTTTGTTCTTTAGGTGTTGGCTTCCAGCTTCCAGCAGTAAAATTGTCTTTAATGTGTTTCTTGGTGTGTTTTAGGGATTTATACTGGATAGTTGTCTTGGTAAATGTGGTTCTTTAGCCACAGTTATCACATGGTGCTAATGTGTGCAGTGATTAGTGGATTTGGTGCAGCTGAGTTGTGTCTTTATCTTGGCTATAGTGAGTCTTTAGAGGTTTTTGGTCAGACACATTCTGTATTCTTGTTTGTGAACCAACGTTGTTTGTCCAGAAGGTAAGAGTTCCTGTCTTGATTCTCTGTTTAAAGAGCTTCTCTGGTAGGCTGCAGGAGACTTTAGCGTTTGGGTTGTGCTAGTTTGGTTTTTGTACGGTTTCATTTGGACGACTATCTTGAGGCTCCTCCATGTGGTTTAGTGAGGTTTTCTGTAACAGTTCTTCAAAGCAACCCGCAGCAGAAGAGACTCGGAGAGTTTTTAGGAAGTTCTGGAGACCAGACTTTAGAGCAGCAGAAACATTTGTCAGCAGTTTGAGCAGGAGAAGGTGAGCTTCAGAGTAGAAATGAGAAAGAAACCTTCTTGACCTGTGTGGTGAGGTCCTGTACCAAGAGTTTGGGCAGGCTGTGAAGAGTCTGTAGTTCTTTGGTCTGAAAGCAGCAGAAGAGTTGACTCATTAAAGGAGAAAACGGGAAATATTGTTGGTTCTTCTGTCGCTCTGCAGTTTCCAGTTTCCTTAAACTGAATATGAAGTTTCTATTTTAAATGATTTACCGTGTGAGCCCAAGAAGACTTCAATAAACTCCCTCCATCAGAAATCCAAACAGAAATCCATTTCTAATATTTCTATCAAATATGTTTGTCTATAAAATATATTGGATATCAATAAAAATGTCTGCATAGTGAAATATGTGAAGTCCATTTGCATTTATACATCATATTGATAACAGGAACTGCAGCCCACATTCAGTCAAGTTAGTGGAATTACGGATAAACAACGTTTCCAGGGTTCTCTTACAAAATACAAGCCGTGATTTGTTTCACGGCAAAATTACATAATTTCAAAAATGAGACTCTGAAAATGTAAATCAAACTGTAATAAGCGTTAGCTAGCTGCTCCACTTGTTCTGAATATTTTTGTTCTCGTCTTTGTCAAGCCCAAACGAAAAATTAATTAACATTCTGGCTACATTACTTACAACAGCATCCATGGAGTGACCGGAAGTTAGCCGACCTAGCGGAAGTGCTAATGAGGTCTGGTCTGGCACGGATCATTACTGTCACACACGTAGCTTTGAAAATAAATCCTGTGTATGACTTCCTCTAATAAAATCCTCCTGTCCACTGCGAGCTGCAGCCATAGATATATATCTATCTACTGATTCATATCTATGCACACTCCTCTGGTCCGATGCAGTCTCGATGATGACGTTTCACTAGTACATGAGAACCAAGTACGGACAGTTACGTACTGAGAAAGGGCCATAGTCTTCCTACCGCAAAGGTACAAAGCTGCTCGTCTTCTCCTCCAGCGTCAGGAAACGTCTTCAAAGCGTCTTCAAATCCAGACGAAATACAATCAAAACATCAAACTAACGTCGTTGGTGCATTCAGGCGCAGTCGGACAATGAAGTTGCGTTCATGAGTATCGGAAATCGGAGTATCAGTCATGTAAATCTCCAACGAAAATTTTGGAGGGGCATACAGGGTGGCCAATCAGATCACGGGGGGGGGGGGGGGGGGGGGGCACTGCTCCCAGATTCGCCACTGACTAAACTATGACATTTTTGTGACATTTTGAACGACATAAAAATCTATGACATTTTTAATACATTTAGGACAACTTACTAAACGATGATGTTAGTTTTTAGGCTCTTTTGTTGGTTTTATTCAATAGGTAAGTAAAGAGGAAGACAGGAAAGCGGGAAGACCTGCAGTAAATGGCCATGAGCTGGATTTTTTTTTTTTTGCTTTAGTATGCAAGAAATATCCCATGGACTTCCAAAGTCCCTCAATTATATACTGCCTCACTGTATACTGGCAATGCTTAATATTTTAAATGCATCTTCCCCACATTAGATGCTCTTAAATGTTAAAAATAACATCCTTTCAGCTAAGGAATGACACTCCTCCCACATAAAGCCAGCTAACACTGAGTCAGGTTACTTCAAAAGTATTTTAATTAGAGTACATTTCTTGTCCATGTTTCCATTAATGAACATATATGCGTGCGTTGTTTACATGACTCCAAAATAAAATCCTCACGCCTGTGATAAGAGGCTGGAACACATTCTGGTCACAAAGCAGTGTCACGGGATACTGTATTGATGTTACAAAAAAAAAAATCCAGCAAAACAAGTTTGAGAAATCCTGCTGATCCACAGTCTGTGCGGTGAAGTTGTATCACTAATGGCTGTGAGTGTGGGTGGAGAGCTGATTCACATTCATGTTGAGCTGCTCATCCACCAGCAGGGGAAGACTTGCAGCAGCAGAGTTAGAAATCTGTGTTAAATCCACTTTTAGTTAAGCTCGTGTATCAGAGAAAGGCTGGGCTGTGTTCACGTTGGCTCTGTTTGCCCTTCATGTTGTATTTAACCTCCATCAGTAGCCCTGTGTGCATTAGCCAATTCGAAAAAAAAAGTGTCTGGTGGGAGTAATTGTTCAGTAGTTTAATAATTTCTAGGATATAACCAATATAAAGCAGCACGAGAGTGTAAAGCTGACACCCGACGATGGTCGTCATTTAATGTAATGTTGATCTCAGTCACTCTTAACATTTAGTAAGATTGTAAGGTCTCTATGAAAGCAGCATTTTCAGTAAATACTGTATATATATTTATATAAAACCGTGCACTTTGAGAACATACTACCAAAAGAGGCTGATTTTGATCCATTCGTGCAACCAAAAAGGAGGAAAAACTGAGGTGAAGCTCTTCTATTACACGGTTATCCAGTATCAGTGTACAACATAACATCGAGTGCACAGTTCTCTTGCCATTCCTTTCTTCTCGTTGTGCTCCACACAGCGTTGGGGGAGGCTAGGTGTTACCTCCCTCGCAGAGACAATGCACAAGTGTTTCAATATTGACTCTGGCGCTGGAAGAGACATTTATTTCACTCTCACCTCGGGTCAAGGCCGAACCTTGACGCCGTGTTTGCTCACTCTCTGTTCTGCTGATCTTGGCTGTTTTCCTGTAACTATCTAAGCGTGGAGATCATTTTCTAAAAGGCTCTTTGCAACAAAAAAATAGGAAAAAAGATGGCTTTATTCTGAAATATGAAATTCCTACTTTGGAGTCAGTGGTTGTATTAATGACACAGTGTTGTACCGATGTGACAGAAAAAGGCATACATTCATAGCTTGAACACAGTGTTAGACTACTTAATGATTGCGCGGCCTCTTAAAATCAGCACAATTAGAAGAAGACAGAAATCAGATTGGCCCACACAGAGGTAGCCCACTGTAAACCAAGTATGGCCCCAAAGTAGAGGCAGTGCTTTTAAAGAATAACTAACAAATAACATAGGGCATGCAGACACTTTAAGCAAACAACTGCCTGGTTCACATACAGAGGAAGTGTTAATCCTTCTCTAAGGAAGTGTGTAAGTGTACAATATTCTGTTTTTGTGCAATTTTCTACACTCAAATATACATTAAAGTGTTAAAAGAAAAAAAAGTTGGGAGCATGTTTGGCATCTGAGCTTTGCTGGTTAGACAAAGGTGGAGAGATAAGGAGTAGAGAGGAAAAAGGATTTCTCCCACAGTGAGCCTGGACACACTTGGAAATATACGACCGGCACTAGACCGCATGCCTGCACCCATCCCATGCTTTCAGTTTCCACACTAGCTAACAAGCGAGCGCACGTGTCAGGAGAAAAGAGCAGACAATTAAATCACACAGGAGGCTTGGGGGAAGTCATTTGTTTCCAATAAAGGGAGACTGGCACACAAGAGTTGAGGGGAGAGGAGGGGAGGCGAGTGTATGAAGGCTCAGGAGGGTCAACAGGGTCAAGTGAGGAGGGGATGAGGGGATTGGGGGAGGTGGGGGAGGTCAGGACGGGTTAGACTGGTCTAAGCGCGTCGTCGTCGTTGTCTCCTGGGATGGGCGAGTCCTCAGGCTGGGTGAGGAAAGACTCGGTGGCCGGAGGACCGCCGCTGTCCTGGCTGCCGGCATCACTGGTGGACCCTGAAGGAGTCATCTTAGTCTGAACACAGGAGGAGGAATAAGGCGTTATTTATGATGATTATGATAATTTATGACACAAGAAGAAAAATTGTACTCAAAATCAAATATCCTTCTGTTAAAAAAGTCTACAATTTATCATTCAACCCTTGTGTCGTCCTGCGGGTCAAAATTGACCCGTTTTAAAGTTTGAAAATGTGGGGAAAAAAAAAATTTTCACAGTGAAACCTCTGATGTCCACATTTTCAACATTTTTGGGAAATTTTAGAACGTTATTTGGTGGGAAAAAAAATGTTAAAAATGTTTCTTAAGAACATTCACATAAAATTTTGGTTGATTTTTATGTGAATGTTCTTAAGAGAATATTAGAAGTTTTACTGATATATATGTAGTCACTTTAGATACTTTTAGGAATTTTTTGGGAAGGTTTTTACTCATTTTTTGAAAATATTTACAAGAATTTTCTCGCCAAATTTGGGTGATATCTTTAAAATAAACCTTTTAAGGGAAACCTTTAAGTAATTATTGAAATTTTCTTCCTGAAGGTTTTGCAAATTGTCAGAAATTTGGGTAATTTTTTGGCTGAATTTTTGGATTTTTTTCAGACAAGGAAATAATATTTTTTGGTGCCTGTAAATGAAGACAACAAGAGGGTTAAGGACAGTGACTGAAAATAGCATCGTCACCTTCCTAAAATAATGGCCTTAGTTATTTTTTTTCGCCTAAATCATCTCCTCATGTTGCTGGCCACCTCTGGTAAAATCCCCTACATCCTCAGCTGAACACATCATGGGATTTTACCCCCGTAGTATAACAGCCTAGGTCAAGCTTCAGTGTGGTGTGGTTCAGTTTTTTGTGTTTCCTGAAAAAACGACTTCAGCGATTATTTGAAGAGGGTGTTGATCAACCGATTTTTTTACTATTTATATATAAATTATGGTATTAATAATATTCCATAACATATACATTTTTGTTGATTGTTCTTTTATTGTTATATTTACACAAAGTTTGGTCTGCCTCCCTTTACGAGGGGCTCCTATGCCCCTAAGAGCACTTTCAGCCGCCCCACGGTGTCCTATATATGCGCTTCTCCCGCCTTCCCTCTCCCCTTTGTTCATGTATTCAGAAGGAAAGGTGAGTGAGATTGTGCTGTTTTAGTGTCATGCAATTCCACTTATTAATTAATATATGTGCATTGTTTTTCTGCAGGAATCCGAGTCTATAAGACGGAAGATTTTATGCTTTTTGTCTACTGTGAAGGAAAAAAAAATAAATGGAGATCGTCTCCGAAGAGATTCATGTGTCGACTAAATCATCACAACGCAGAGAAGGAAGCCACCGGTGACATAGGGGCAATACTGATGACGATTATTGGTCATCATGTTTGATGGCACAAACCAGGAAATTAGCTTCTCTCACAGTGGCTAAGGCTATGCTAACGGCTAGCAGGTAAATTAGAACACAGTCACAGAATAAGCTGGAACAGCCTGGAAAACAATAAATAATGCTTTAAAATATGGACATTAATGGACAATAAAAGATAAAAGCAGCAGGAGACAAACTGATCAGTCTCAATCGATCCCACAGAAACAGGAGAGAGCCTAATTTAATCACTTCTACGTTACATATTCAGTTAGAATCACACTTAAAAATGAAGAAGTGCAGTTACAAATGACAGGTTCTCTCTTATCAAATGCTGTTAAAACATTACATTTAATGTATATTGATTCCAAATATCAGTTATCGGCCATTTGTGCAGTTTCTGCTTCAGAAACATTTGAGACCACAGAGTGACTACACAGGGAGAGAAGCAGCATTTACTTCATCAATAACCTGCCAATAAAAATACTGATACCGAGTCTGACTCATAAACAACTAAAGACCACTTCACTCTATTTAAACACTGAAGAATTCTGCTGCTAAAGCCTTATTTAGTCTAGTATGACCAATAACTTACTGCGGCTAACTTCAGTTCTGTTTAACTAACTTCCAATCATTCCTCTACATTTTTTTTTATTTATTTTAGCTCAGACAGGCTGTCTAAGAATCACTTGAAAATACATAAGAAAATCAATGTAGTCACTGCTTGTGGCCCATAGTCGTCTCTGTTCAGCAAATCCTATAAAGTTTTATTTTAAATGCCAATAAAAAGCCATTTAGAGTGAGTTGTGACCTCTCTGTGATCTAAAGGAATGTTTGATAAAACTATTAAAAAGATATGACAAACAGATTGAGATGGTGATGCTTGCAATTGAGCAGGACTCATGCTTCAAACATATGATCCCGTCAACATTTCCACTGAGGGTGAGGTCAGATAAAAGCATGGATCTCTGAGTTCTAATCACTATATTTTCAGAGTCACAGCTACATTTGTTTACACGACCCTGGTCTGAGTGTTGGCAGCTTTTACCTTCAGTGTCTCTACTTTCTCCTCCAATGACTTGAAAGTTGGCGCATTTCTGTGAAAGCAAAAAAAGCATAAAAGAGGATTTATGAAAGACATGGATGGGCCTACACTGATTGCTTTTCAACAACTTTATTCAGAAAAAAGGAGCTGGGTATCTACTGTTGGCACAACCTTTAGAGGTCACGTTATCCGATACTGAATACACACAATGCGGCATTTTTTAAAAGTGACCCAATTTTATTCCTTTCTACTGAAAAGGTGCTAAGAGGTGTTGGCTTTCATGAAAGCAAAATCAGGAGGATGCAGAATAAAAACAGAAAAGAGGAGAAATAAGGAGAAAAGAGCTGACGTATTGCCTCAAAAGAGCCTCTTTGATCAGATTATTAACCAGTTTTCTTAGTCCTCTATGAGCATAATCTGCATATAAAAGCAGAACATTTAGATCTTCTGGTTTGGGATTTCTGGCCAGACAAAAAAGGAAATCATTTCACATCATTGTGTGATGTTTTAGAGACCAAATAACTGATTGTTTCATCAGTTTATCAGCTAAAGTTTCACAGATATTTGTAAGCTGCAGCTGCGATCATCTCCGTCTTCCCAAAGTGACTGAGAAATTGACCACAAAATCTGGTTACAGAGAAAGCAGTGTGCCATCATGCTTGAAAGGCATAGCATGTATTAGGAGCAGAACTTATTTTTACGTGCAGAAAACCCACCAACAGAGCTGCCTCTGAAGCTGGGCGTTTCCCAGTTCACAGCCAGCTGATGCTGCCTCGGGCTTTATCATTGCATTTGTGACAAGATTTCTGCTGGACCTCCGTAAGCTTGACGAAACAGCAGCCTGGCTGGGGGAGATTACTGCAGCTGCAGCTTCTCTGATAGCTGATAAAGTGGTTTTCAGCGGTGGGTATCTCTAGATGTCCTCAAGGTACACACTCGGGCCTTTTTAGCTTATACATTAAATCCACAGCATTTTTCGACAAACACTGTGCAGCTTTTACCTCTTTCATGTTTAATTATTCAGTGTCAGGGCAAGACTGTGATCTCCTTACCTCATGGCTGGCATGCTAGCTGAGTGCGGTAAAGAGTGTATGCTGTCCGACAGCATTATATGGAGAAGAAAGAGGGAGTTAGTGATTATTTTAGTAGCATAGCAGCAAAGCACACACAGAAACACCAGGAGAACAAAAGAAAGACATGCTCACATATGCAAGAAGAACATACAACACAAACCCTCATTTATTCCACCAAGTGCATAAATCCTATAAATCCTGCTTTATCCCATTAAGATCAATTGTGTATTAACACAGAGGGGCATGTGCTAATCCGCTGCATTATGGGGGAGTATCTTGTCATCAAGCGGGCGCGCACAAAACCGCCACAAAGCACGTAGGCACACATGAGGACGCCCAACCACCGCTGTGACCCCTGTCAGGTCACCGTTCACCACCCCCGCCCCCCGCCCCAAACCAGCTCTGAGCTCGGGCTCATCTGTGAGGCTGCACTTCTCAGCACACTGCAGCTTTCAGGGGGCTAATAATCTTGTTTACAGCTCAGTAATCCAGAGAGAAGAAGGATGACAAGGGAGAAGACAGATTAGGACCTGAGGGGATCAACGAGAGATAGATCTGGAATGGAACAATCTGGTGTTGGTTTTTCTGAGTGTTTAATCAGGAAATATTAACGAGAAAGCATGGATGGAAATTGCAGTCGACACGTTTGGCATTTCAGAATTTGGTGGCTTCTTGCACAGAAAATCAAGTGGTTGCATCTATGGCTTCTATATACTGTGTATCCCTTTCATGAATGAGGGGAAGATGATAGAGAACACTGGCAGCTTGAACAGTAATGTGATTAGAGTGGATAAGTGGTGAAATGGGGGTCAAAAAAAGAGGGAACTAAAGGTGTCATCAAATGAAATGCTAAAGAAAAACAACACAACTATATACACAAACACACATTATTACTAGTACATTTACACATAAACATTCCCATGATTTTAGTTTCATCAAACAGATCTGGCAGAACAGCTAGGAAAAACTCATGATCTGCAAAGAGAATTTAATCTTTAGTTCTTCACTATAGGGTAGATGTTTTTTGACAAACATATTTAGACTACAACCTATAAAGAAACATGTGCTGATGTAAGTTACCGTCATTTGTGGTGTGTGTATTTGTACATTCAAATAATAGTCTGTCAGCTGTAAACCTCTATTTCTAACAAGTTATCTCTCATTTGTTTGGCTCCAGCCACATTATGGATTTACAGGAAATGAGGAAGTCACTGATCCTGTGCAAACAATGAGATACAATAATCTGTGAGCATTATGGTGGCTGGTGGATGGATTTTTAACGACAGGCTAGCCGTTTCCTATTGTTGTCAGTCTTTATGCTAAGCTAACAGTCCCCCAGTTTCATTATGTATGCAAATACAGTCATGGAAAAAAATATTAGACCACCCTTGCCATCAAAAACAATGGTTATGCAGTCAAGTACTAACTCCTGTGAGTATCATGTGACTAAAACAGACAGAAAAGAAAACATGGAATGCCTAAAAGCTGTTTTTTGGAGTACAATGTCATAGCTATAGATGGAAGAACTTAGGTGATTTTGGTTATTATCAAGAAAACCAAATGACCAGACATCAGCTCTTATTAAACTCTTATGAGCCATTTTTGTTGTTATCATTATATTTGTCCAAACAAATGCCCCTTTAGTTGTACCAGGCATTAAAATGAACAAAATAAACAGCAAAACAAGGCTGGTCTAATAATTTTTCCATGACTGGATGAAAAACTTGTCAAAACCAGTATTCATCATTGTTGACAAATGATCAAAGAATTGTGGTCTCGAGGTGATGCTTCGACGTGAAAGAACTTCAAGATCCCCATGAACACATACGTTTAAGTGTCCATATTTTTTTCAGATCACCAATTATTATCGTTAGTATTATTATTAATAATCACATGCGACCATGTAAAGAAAAACGGCTTAACCCAGTGTCTACTATTCAGAATGTTCTGCCTTTTTTGTGCAGCAGCTTTTTTTCTAGTTTAACTTCTCTGACAGAAACCACAGACAGAAACTATCATGAGAGGTGATGCTGGTCTATCTAGAGGTAATGTTAGAGTGGTTATAAGCAGTCACGATATCATCCTTGAAACAAGACTGACACGTAGCACAGGAGTTCTTTTTGATAAAGTGCTGAATTTTCTGCCAGAGAAACATGCGACACGAACAGACACCCTCAGGTGATTTCTGGGATGTAAATCGTCAGGTTGTCCATCAGGGTAGCAGAAAAATACCAGACAGGTAGAGAACAGTGGGACAATCCATACTGTGGTTCTTCAAAGGTTTCACAAAACGTCACTGGCTGCGTTTCCATTACTCTTAGATATGCGCAAAATGTAAATAGTGCAATAAAAAACTGGTAATGGAAACACCTGAATTTTAAAAAAGGACTAAAATATCGCTAAAAAGTTTTTACGCTCTCATGAGGTGGTTTTTCAGACGTTTCGATAGTGAAAAATATCGCAAAAGCGCAATGGAAACACTTTTTCCGCAATTATACGTTATCGGACATGACGTACCTGGTCACATGACCAGTTCTCTCAGAGTAAACATGGCGCGGTACGTGTGGACAGAAGAGGAGACCAAGACTTTTCTTGCCATTATTCTTGAGAAAAACATCACTGCCATACTAGACAGCAAACAGCAGAGGAATGCAGAGTGTTATAAGGAGATAGAAGCGGAAATGAGGGAGAAAGGGTTCGACGTCGAAATCTCGCGGGATGATATTTTAAGAGAGTTACGATGCTTCTGCCCAGAACAGCCTTCAATGGAAACACGTTCAAAGCGCAAATATACTTTGCCGAAATTTTAGAAATATCACTTTTATTTTGCGAAAAACTGTAATGGAAACCCAGCTACTGACTTTCAAAGCTGGTGGATGTGTCGTCATGCCGATGTCCCTAATGTGACTCACCTGACATCCTCGAGCTTCCGGCTGATGGCTGAGCCCATATTGGAGAAGGCTGCTGTGGCCTTCTGACCCGCCTGAGAGAGAGTCTCAGAAGTCCTCCTATAGCTGAAGCAGAGATGGGA
Organism: Acanthochromis polyacanthus; assembly: GCF_021347895.1. Taxonomy (NCBI): domain Eukaryota; kingdom Metazoa; phylum Chordata; class Actinopteri; family Pomacentridae; genus Acanthochromis; species Acanthochromis polyacanthus. Next base: position 33,458,390 of record NC_067123.1, on the reverse strand, counting down.
GGCAGAGAGGGAGAGGGAGGAGGGATAGGCAGCATAAAGAGAGGACATGAGTGATGAAAAGAGACAGAGGGATCAAAGACTGGAGAGAGGCATCAAGGACAGACCTAAACTCTGATGTCTTTTTCATTTTAAAAAAGCCTGAGAGCATCAGAATGCTGCTCATTTCCTGTAATATAAAACCCATCAAACAATTTCACACAGGCCACAGGCAGCCTGTCAAGTGCACTGAACTCTTTCTCCTCGTTCAGTAGATGAAAAACGTTTTTTCTCAACAGCGCTGACAGTTAACCACATTTCAAGGCATTCAGTGAGAGAAAAAATACAAAGCCTGATGCATGTGGTGAAGAAGTTATGGATAATAAGGCTGTCATGAGGTTTCTGTTCTTTTTCCAAAGGGCAGCGTACTAAAAAGGCATCTTACAAAGTGTGAAACTTGGTAAAATCAAAAGTCACAAACTTAATAGGCAAATAAGGTGTGCTGTCAGGTCAAATGTCTGCATAATGTGGAGGGTAAGTACTCACGCAGTGGAAGTAGTGACCTCCTGCCAGGTTTTGCTGATGTTCTGTTTCAGCTCATTGAGAGGCGTGATGCCCAGCTTCCTCTTAATATCTGCCAACTGCTTCTCTTTGGCTGCCAGAACCTGGGTCAGAGTCTGGATCTCATCTTCAACCTGAGCGTAAAAACACCGTTCCTGAGTCGTCTTACTTGATTTAAAATGTAAATGAGTTGTGCTTAAACCAGTCAAGTTTGAACTTATCTTGGTTCTTTGGAGAAACAAGGGAAAGCAGCAGGAACAAACAGAGGAGTATTAAAATTGTATATGTAAGTGTACATTTTTAATACTGTCAGCTGTTGTTGTCTAAGTTAAGAGATAAGACTGCTGTTACTTAATACTGTTATTAACACGAAATGACCAAATCTAACAACATATGCACACAGCTGACAAGTATTGCCTTTGGTTTGTAGTTTTTCCTCTTTATTATTAACCTCCACTATTTTTGAAATACAATTAAAATACATTGGTGAACTACATGGTTGGACATTTATTAACAATTTATTAACAGTCAATCACACAAACACTTTCCGGCTGTCATAAATACTAACTAGCACATCAAGGCCATGACAAAAGCACCATTTATTAATTTCAGTGGCATTTGCTAAGACTGCAGCTGTCTTAAATTAAACTATATATATACACAGTGGTGGAAAAAAGTCTTTGGACAGTCTATACATTTGTTTGTATATTAAATTAAAAATCACTTCAAGTGCAGTTTCTTTTCGTACAATCACAGCCATAATACTAAACAAATCCTTAAGAAGCCATTAAAAACCTAAAATTGATTGGTTAAACAAAAATTTTGAGTATGGGGACATTACAGTAGAATTTAGTTTTGTTACATTTTCTTGTAAACAATAAACAGAAAAAAATAGAATCTGCACTTGTTTGTGTTTGTCGAATGCAGCCACGCCTTCTGAAACACAAAAAAGATTTTTCACCAATATTTCAAGATAATGTTTGAGATTGTGGAAAATTTTAAGGATGTCCAAAAACTTTTTTCCACCACTGTATCTGTATACGACCTGTTAATGAGGGCCACAGACAGACTTTAGAAAGTCAAGAAAGTACAGAAAGATGGCCTAATGTCTGTCTTATCCTTAAAAAATATATATAAATGCTCGGTCGTCTAATTCAAAACAATTATGTTAAGAGTGCCGCTGGGAATATTGGCTGTCAGAGAAATTAAAAACTGAAAAGTGATCCAACTTGTGTGGTATGGTAAGAGAGGAATCACACAAGGAAAGAAGAGTACTGCAGTACTGTTTCTATGACCACAGTCTAAGTATAATTAAATGAAAGCATACTCAAATCATACATTAACCCTTTAAGCTTCAGTCAATTCCAGCCGTTTTCAGTACAAAAAAATCGCTAATATTCTATTTTTAAATAAAAAAAATTACGAAAAATACAGGGAATATTGGACGGGCATCGCGAGGTGCATTTCCTTGAAAATGACCGATTCGGGGATTTTATACCGACTTCAGGACATGTTTTGGATAAAATAGTTTACTGGCTTGTGTCATCTGGATGTAAAAGGTTGGATTATGGCCGTTTTTTGTGGAATCTTTTTTTTGTGTGTAATAATGAACCCGGAAATGTGAGTCACGCTGTGTGCGTTGAAGCCGTGTATAGAGAACGGATGGATGAATATTCGTTTTTGTCGGACAAATGTGTTTTTCTCACCCGCTGTAGTAATCGCATCTGAAAGTGGTTTATACCGGCGGATTCATGAGAATCTACACTTTTAAGCTTCAGTGTACCGCCGGCGGTACACTGAAGCTTAAAGGGTTAAGGTAACGCAAAGCAGAAAAACTGTGACTGACATGGTGTACACATATGGTAATGATGACATCAGCCATGCATATTCTGTCCTAACCATCCTCTGCTGTTTACTAGGACGCCTGTCTTTAATACAGCCGGTCATGTTCGACACCTGATCTTGAGTCCCTGAACCACAACTTCGTTAATCCCGTCCTGACCTTGGCCAGCTCCTCCTGTAGCTCCTGACGCTCTTCCTCTGTCATGGCGGGGGGAGGAGGGGAGGGACCGACGGCCGTCACAGCATCTTCTCCCACCTCTGGGACGGAGTCAGGCTGCTCCTGGGGACCTGGGAGGTAAAAAACAGCAAGCGAGCAGGTTTATTCATACAGCACCTTGTCATACACAGAGGTCATTCAGAGTCCTTTACAGGCAAATGTAAAAATAAATTAAAAAAAACTGTACAGACAACTACAATAAAATGCACACTGATTTACAGAATAATTAAAAGAAGACAAGAAATTATAATAACAGACAGGACTAGTATCCCAGGTAGTTTAGACCAGACATTATAATAACACTGACTACATAGAAGCAGTGGGAAAAAAAGGAACAGTCTTCAGTCTAGTCTTAAAAATGGCTTCCAAGGGGAACTGGTTTCCACAATGGCAGACTTAAGATTATAAGTAGGGCCTTAAATTTAATTCTATATTTAACAGGATGCCATGAGATCGAAGAGTTAAACAATCTTATTATTTAGGTCAATCAGGAGTCCATTACAGTAGTCCGCTCTGCATGTAATAAAAGCATTAATGTGTTTTTCTAGATCTTGCTGGCATACATATTTCTCATCTTGGGAATGAGGACTCCATTACACTTTTAAGTTGCCTGCGAATTTGAGACTGTAATCAATAATTTTACTAACATTTTGGATTGAAAGTAAACACTGAGTGCTAAATAAGAAAATGCATGAATAATTTTCACTTCAGTCAAAGAATCTTTTTTTTCCCCTTGTGTCGTCCTGCGGGTCAAAATTGACTCTTTTTAAGTTTGAAAACGTGGGGGAAAAAAATATTTTCACAGTAAAACTTCTGATGTACACATTTTCAACAATTTTGGGAAATCTTGGAACATTTTTGGTAGAAAAAAAGAAATGTTAAAAATGTTTCTTAAGAACACACACACACACACACACACACACACACACACACACACACACACACACACACACACACACACACACACACACACACACACACACACACACACACACACACACACACACACACACACACACACACACACACACACACACACACACACACACACACACCACTATTTTTAGGAATGTTTTACTCATTTTTTGAAAATATTTACAAGAATTTTCTTGCCAATTTCAGGGATTTTTTTAGAATATTTTTTAAGGAAAATTTTTAAGGGATTACTGGAATTTTCTTCCTGAAGGTTTCGCAATTTTTCAGAAGTTTGGGGAATTTTTTTGCTGAATTTTTGGATTTTTTTCAGATAAGGAAACAATATTCTTTGGTACCCATAAATGAAGACAGCAGGAGGGTTAAAGACATGTAGGCGCCCATGTTTTCTGTGTGACAGTAAACAGGTGGTATGAGAGGGGGGGGTCTGACGTTCAAACTGTCACACTATTTCCTCCAGAGGATAAAGAGACAAAGAAAGGTGTTGAATGAGACATCAGCAAGTGGTTCTGGAAAATATTCAGGCTTCTGCTGTTTAAGGTATGATGCAGGTGAAGAAGGAGATGATCAAACACCCGAGCTTTCATTCCTACTGTACATAGCCTCTCCTTCTCTCTCACTCACTCACTTGTAGTTTCCCTCCACACACATGCAGTATACAGTAGACACACTTCTCTTTGATGCCGCCTTTCTGACAGGGCTGTGCCTAGTAGGAGCAGCAGTGCATCAATAATACAAAGTAGTTTCTAGATGGAGACATCCTGGGCTCAGACAGCGGGAGAGAACACAGGAGGGAGGGTTGTCAGGATCTGTGAGTCAAAAGGGCTACAGCACATGAGGATGTTCTGGGCCCGAAGTGAGCTGGACTAGGGAGACACAAATCTGTCTCTGAGGTCATTTTTCTTTGTATCTCAGCCTTCCAATTATTTTAAGGAAGTAGAAATACAAAGGCAAAAATAGGACAGCGTAAAAAAAAGGAAAAAGGGGAAACCCAAGAGCTGAATAAAACAGGGCGAGGGGAAGAAGACAAAAAAAAAAAGGAACTGCTGGAGAATGAACTCAACGCGTGCTGTGTGCTTTTATCTCAGCAGGAAAGGAGGCAGGGTCATCACACAAACCGAGAACAAAGACCAAAACAGACCTGAGTGTGGATACGATTACCATTTAGGGTTTTTTTGTAGCTTCCGAGCCCACAACATATTAGTAAGAGAATTTAGCTCGGCCCATTTCATACATTCTGTAGGGATCTAAATGACAGTGTTTAACCGGCTAACCACAGATAAACTAAAAATATGTAAAGGATTTGTTTGCTGGTGATCGCTATTCAGAACATGACATGCAAATGTTGCCATGCAAACAGCCAGCGGCCAAGGGGTAGTTTAGCATAAAGAGTAGGAAAAGGGGGCAACAGCTAGTGGAGCTTTGTCCATATTTGTTTGGTTTTTTTCAATGAAAAAAAATCCTATACAGAAAATTAAATAACCAGGCAGAGTCACGAGTCCCTGCCACCAGCCAAAAACATAATAGAGCACAACCCCCTACAGACATAAACGATACAACACGTAGTAGTTAGTGGTTGGATGTTGTTATCTTCAAACAGAGCCAGGCTAGTTTATGCTAAGCTAGGCTAACCATCTGCTCCTTTTAAGGTGTGTAGAGGAAAGAAATAGCCAGATGTTATCACTGCTGAATCACCACAGACACAACAATTACATCATTCACAGCACGCTACGTGCAAGAATACATAAAAATAACACTGGTTCCAAGGCGATACAAATCTATTCCCACGTCTTCTTGCTTTTTGGTCCTATCACACATTTACTCCCTGTGGGCTCAGTTTTCACCATAATTTAAGTTTTGCACCTCTATAGAAAGAGCACATCCAGAGATAGAAGCAGACAGCAAATAGAAAGCAGTTTTGTACAGCATAACAAAAATAAAATGGCATAAATCATAAAAAAGTAAGAATGAAAGTGAATGAAGTTCTTTAATTATTTGACAAAATTGTGTTACTAATACTGTAAAACTGCTCAGCACACTGAAGATATTTTACTACTTCTCAATTTGCTTTCATGCTCGTCTCCTCTCTGCTCCGTACAAACACCGCCTGTAGTTCAACTGAAAAGTCTCAGAACTTTTGTCACGCTGGTCACAGCTGAGTCACTCATGTCTTCTCGGTTGCACCAAGGAGTGGAAAATTTTTTGTTTGCTACAGAAAGTCTTTCATACAATTTCTTTTTTGTGTGAATTTTTATGAGACATAAAGATTAAAGTGGTTTTAATGAATTACTATGATTTCAAAGTTGGATTTGGAGAATTTTCCAGATAGAAATGCATGTCACACACGATTAGCTCGAGGAAAGTTGGAAAAACTGTAGATTCTTTCTGCTTTTACAGTTTCTGACTGTGGTAAATGGTGTCATTTTGGAGGTTTTTTTCCAAAGATAAAATGCCTGTCAAACTGCCAGCGGGTTTGAAGACCAAGAGGGTTAATCTCCCTCAACGATTACACCAATCTCACAATTCTGCACTGTACTAGCAGTTAGTTGAAAGAAACAGTCTTTGTTTGTACTGCTAGCATTTTACAGTTGATAATAAGGCTTCATAGGTTCTTCCTGGTGTCATCTCTACTAGCGTTACGTCTTTGCCGTCAGACAACTGCCGCACAAAAACGTGTAAAACTGAAGCAGACATTTTCAAACACCTGTGAGTTCTCTTTTGCATGGTGTAGTGACACACCCTGCAGCCTGCTCCACTGCAGCAAAGAGAAAAATAACACCACCAGAGGTTAGCAAAAAACATGCCTCTTAGCTGGAGATAAGAATTCTGTGGGGAGAGATATTTTACTTATTCACACTGAGAACGTTTAACATATAATCTCACTAAAAGGAATGCCATTTCAGGTCCATTTTCACATCCAGCCTCCCACTCCCACGTCATTCCAAACACTTGGCATTTTGTCTCTCTTTTATGTCTCACTCCAACATTTAAAAAAAACACATTTTAACAAAGACTGAAATGCTAGGGCAGAGATACAAAAATCACAAAAATCTAGCAATACGTACTCCCACTAACAGTGGAATTTGCTCACAACTGTCTAGAGAGCTGTTAATGAAATTACAGCCCTCCGATCACATATTGCTATCAAAAGCCGAGAGCTGAGCTGCGCCATTACTTAGTCTTTTTACAATTAATTAACACCATGGGAATAAGAAGAGCTGATTGGACATCTCTCATGAGCAAATATTTATATGTCAAAACACACTGAAGCGAGAAAAACGCAAATCAGTGACAAATGGTTTAACAGAGGAAACAAAGGCGGGCACTGCAGTAATTAAGTGAGAGGATATACAGAGGAAATTCTCTTTCAGTGTTCAGTCCTGAAACCACCCCCACTGGCCTTCTGAACTGTATTAATTCATATGCCCTCAAGCGATTCTCCCCTCATATGTCTCTCATGCCGTACATTTGCCCTCTCCTTCCTACTATTGGTGATATGGTAGTGTGACACACACACAATATACAGAAACACCTTCTGACAAAGACAGCATGGTGTCATAGTCACACTTCCCCTTACAATACCGGTGCTTACAACAATTTTCCCTCTGTATCTATACACATACTCATTTTAATAACCATTGTTCTCAGGAACTAAATTTCTATTGAATTCTTTCTTGAAACACCTCATCAGACTCCTCTGCAGTAGGCAGCAGTGCAAGAGCTCTATGTCTGTAGGCAACTGTGTAACAGTGAATGTATGAGTTGGATGTGTTTCCATCAGTAGGTGCAGAAAGGAAAAGAAAAAAACCAAAGGCAGAGAGACAGAGAAGTTTGTATGCGAGTGTAGGCAGAAGTTTGGCTTGCTGCACCAAACTGCATACCCACCCACATCACTGCCCAACCTCTGCGGTTGAGCTCATTTCCTCTTAACAAGTTCAGCCCCGTGACCACCAGCTCTATGTAGCTGTCAAATCTGTAGCAATTAGCAAAGCAAGTAGTGTATTTAAAACTGAAAGCCTGCCTGAAAAGAGCAACATTTTAACAGACCGCCAGCATTTAATTATCTCTCCTTTTGTGATAAGTTAAAGGAAAGGCAGTGATTTTAGCTGGGTCCACTGAACTAATGCAGTCTAATCATTGGGAAACTGCATTACTGCATAGTTTCCACTTTATTATTATGACTGAGCCACACAAAGACATGTGGACTTGGTAGATTACTTGAACGTGGAAGCTGATTTAAGTTACATAATACCATGTAGTTGTGTTATGACAAAACTGAAATAGTGAACACCCAGGAGTAAAACTACAAAACAGACACAAACAATTGATCCTACACATTTCATCTCCACACACCATTAGAAGAAAGGCTCGACAAAGACTACAAAGCGCTCAGCACAAAGAGAAAGCGACACTAGAATTGTTATGAGGATGCTTCTGACTCTACAATCCAAAGTCTGCTAATGAAAATAAGTTACTTCTCATGTACTTATTTAGGTTTAATTAAATCAATACTGACAAACAGTACAGGATCTGCTTGACCAATTCCATAGACCAGTGTGTGATGAGAAAAACACGGTGAAGAATTCACTAAAGACAGCTCAAATGGACATATAGCATGCCATAGAACTAAATTCAGTAAAAGAATTGCTAATTGCTACATTTCTCACTTTGAAAACCAGAATATAATAAGCACCTTTTAGTATTTGAACTCTAAGAGAAATAGCAAAACCTCCATAATTTCTAACACACAGAACACACAAACACAGGGTGCAGACCAGGGAAATGTTTGGAAGAACCACCCTGATGAAAGCAAGATAAATGAAAAGGTTTAGGAAATAATGCACAGTGTGTCTGAAAAATCACAACCATAACAAAAAACAACTAACATATACCAGATTATGATGGTCTGAACTGGAGACACTGTCCGATAACTAAATTAAAGCAAAATGAAAATTGGCAAAAGCTGCTGTCACACATGCCACCAACCGTTATCACTTGTTCCCTCCCCTCCCAGTTTGTGTTCCCCCAAATTCTTCCCGCTCATTGAACCAAACCCATGTTTTGTCTCAGTGTCCAGAGCACACACACACACACACACACAAACACACATCCTCCACTCGGCCTCTCCCTTTCCTTTCCTCCTTGTGATTACCTCTGGTTTTGACAGCTGGTGAGCTGGGCGGTGAGTCGCTGTAGGCTGGGGAGAGGTAGAGGTAGCTGGAGTTGACTCCTTGTTCAAAGTCAAACGGAGAGTGGTATTCCTCCAGAGGCTCCATATTTACCGCTGACAGTGTTGTTGGTCAGAGCGACTACCACCTATTTGCCACTACTACTACCTAAGCAAAGCGAGCCCAGGGCTGATTGTCTGCATGTGATCCGAGCACGTGTCCGTTGTCTGCGTCTCCTTGTTTACAGCACCCTGAACTCTTGTGGAGCACGTAATGGAGACACTCAGTGTCCAAGCGTATGCATGCACAAGGAAGTACAATTTATATTGAGGTGATCAGAAGGTCAGAATGAAACTGCAGTGACATCAGGTATTCATTTTCCCTCTCTGCAACAGGCCCAGGTGTTGTAAGTCCTCTGCTCCTTACTTGCTGTTAATAAGTTACCTGTCCCTTCAAGCAGGTGCTGCAGCAGATACACACCCACTTCCTCGTCACTCTAATCCCAAAGGTCAACCCTCGTTCCATCCTTCAAACATCCGTTTGTGCAATCAGTGCTGTTTTGAGATGCTAGCCAGCGTTAGCTAGTCCCGCAGTGATATTGCATGACATTCCAGTTTCAATACTCCCAGGTCCCTCTGCCAATTCCCTTCCTCCCTCACTTTCCCATCATCCAGCCTGTCATCCAAGGAGGAAATAAGAGAGGTCCCATTTGTGTGGGCAGGTCACGTGATGTGTGTGGGTAGGGGCGCATTAGATGAAAAGCATAATCTGCAGTGTCCCAGATTACAGCGAAGCGCTAATCCAGGGTGGCCGGTCCAGCTCCAAGCAGCAGTAAAGCTAGTCAGCTCAAACGGAGAAGAGAGAGTGCCAGAGGCTACGCTAGGTATTGTATGTGTGCACTTGAGGGAAAGTGCTCTGTCTAGTAAAGGGAAAACTTTGCATGTGTCACTGTGTATGTTCATACAACCATTCATCACGGTTGACATTTACTGAGCAATAAACCTGCATAATGGAAATCCTTCATTGATTAAAAACACTCTTTCATCAATCAAAATTTGTTTCTAAAAAGAAGTCTTGCTGTCTCATCTTTCTACCTACTAAACAGATCTACGATAATAAAAAGAACTTGATCTGCACAACTGAGGAAAAATGCAAGAATAATTCGTGTCACCTTTCGCTCAAACAACAAACATCTCAACGTATTCAAACACCTGCTGAGATGTTCAAGGCTGCAGTGAAATGGAAAAGCAGTTTGGGGACATTCCAGCACAAATTTTATGAGAGGATGACAAGATGTTGTCAAAGAGCTCAAAGGCTTTGTGGGAGGAGGTGGAAAAAAGACATCAGTTGGTTTAACCAGAAGTGCAGAGAGCTGATAACTTATCCCAGCAAGATGGATCACTAAAATTCAGATGTAAATTGGTCAGAAATGTATTCTTGATGCATTCAGGGAGATTAACTAAAGCCAGAATTAAAGAAGACAGTTTGGTCTGGTGAACAATGACCACTGAAAACTAAATGGTGAAGTCAGCAAAGGTAAAATTGGAACAAAAACAAATTAGCACATCGGAAAAGTTCACAACCAGTGAATTAATCTGAAAATTCTACACATAAATCACACGTTCTCCACATTGAATTCCCATCAGGCCTCCTCAGCCATCCTTCTTCTATTGTAAGGAGCCAGACAAGTATGTTTACGTGATTTTCTCCAGGAAATACCTGGCATTAAAGAGAGAATAGCAGCCGCTCTCCTGCAAGTATTGAAGCACTAGGGGACAAATTCCACAATTGACTCCAGTCATGTGCAAAAATAGGTCCGTCTCGTGGAGACTGCTGTCATTTTTGACATATCTGAACAAGTAAACAGTTGATCCTCTTTGAAACAGTACTTACAGATAAACATAGAGTAACTAAAGAACAATACAAGGGAAATTAGCTTCATTTACTACACAAAAGCATGGATATATCTAATATTCTTCAGTGAAAAGAAAGCACTTAGTCTCTGACATCAGCCTGCTGAAAAATTTCACCACCCTCCAGCTGTAAGAAGTTTGAGGGTTTCCTTGAAAGTACTGTATATTTCAAATCCTTCCACTCCATTTCAGTGGGACTAACACATTCCATAACCCTCCATTTCTTCCGCTTGGTGAATTTTCTACAGTGCTTGCAGTCATTATCCTATTAAATGGTACACTTCTGGTTCAACTTCAACGTTATCTTAAGGCACTCTTTGATAAGATGAATTCATGGTTGAATGAATGACTGCAAGATGCTCAGTGTCTAAGGCAGTGAATCAACCCCAAACCATAACATTTTCTTGACCATGTTTCACAGTCTGTGTGCGGTTCTTCCCCTTGAAAGCCTGCTCAGGGTTCTTGGAGACGTGTTTTGTTTTTTTTTTTTGCATGAAACTGTTTACTTTAGGGCCGTTTTTGCTGGGGCAACTACTCATTTCAAAAATATGTCAACTTTATGTGCAATTTGTTTGAAAATGTCACCTTTATCTGTACGCGCTGTTTCAAAGACGATCGCGTGTTTGCAATTCAATGGAATGTTCTTATTTTTCCACACAACTCTAAGTCAAAGTGAAGAAAATGGATGACTCGCGTTATTTAATCAAGCCCATAACAACAGTGGCATTGTAATTACCGAGGCAGACAGGAAAAATTATTGATTTCAATGTAATGCAAGCCTCACTGTACCCGTGATAAGCCTGTAAAAACAAAGTTGTGGGTCATACAAGGCTAACTAATGTGGCCTGATCTGAGTCAGGAGTCCACTGAAGCGCTCTTTCATTCAGCAAGATCAGCCCTGAAGTGACACGCTTACAGTCAGTCAGCACATCAAGGACAGTGAATCCTTGCCATTAGTTTTCCTCTCTTGCTGCTCAGATTTGTGGTCTTTTTGTCATTTTGGTTCAGACACTTTAACTTTGATCTACATTATTTCTATTGAGAGAATAATATGCGCACATGCTGAAACATTCAAGCAAAAATCCATTCTATTCTACTCCATTAGCGTTAAAGGTTACACATCTGTTCTTTTTCTTACACCAAACAACTGTAAAACTATAAATGACAAGCAAAATTAATTTAGTGTTGTCAACATGTAAGTAAACAGCTATCTGGGCCATGATTTTACTCTGCAGCCCTCCTAACTAGCAGAACCACTGATTCATGACGCACTGGATTCATGTGACACTTGTTAAAAAGAAATGACTACTATGCTTGAATTGGATAAATTATTTAATATTGTGAAGTCAGAAATCGGAACATTTCAGCAAACAATTTTGGTGTACTCTTTGAGTGGGTTGTTTGATAAATTATATCTAATTTATAAATCTAAATACATAAGTAGACCAAAAACCCAGGGTTCTGCTCATCCAGGCTGTAAGCAGGAGCAAACAGCTATTTTAAAGTGGTTAATGAAGCACAGCGTGAGATCAATTACCTTACTATTCAAGGCCTAGTCTGTCACATGATTAGCCTAAAACAAGAATCATGAGGCATGGATGACTGTGGATGCTTCTACTGAGCCCCCGAAGTTCCCATTAGATGTGCATCATGACAAAACAGGAAGAAAAGCAATGAGTAGCTACACCTCAGAGACACTACCATACTGTACGTATGTTCCACAAGACTCTCTGGTGCACTACTGGAGGTAAACGAACAGATAAAAGCTGGTTCACGGAATATTGTGACAAATTTGGAAAATTACCTCAACTGCTTTCTTTTTAGGAGTTAGATGTGAAGATGGGAGCACATTTAGGCTAAATATGAAGCTACTGCTAGTGGATGGTTCCCACATAGACTGGAAGGAAGTGGAAACAATGAGCTGTCCCAGTTTGGCTTCACACAGACTATAATTCACCATCAATTTTCTAGTCTAAATTGCAACAAGAAGGCAATTGAACATATCCCTCAAAGTGTTAAACTATTCCTTTAAACAAACAGGCTGAACAAACTTGCTCAAACACAAGGTCAGAAATATGCAGACTTATGTTTCTTTAATAATAAAAGTTACCCTCACATTATGCCCACAGTGCCTTAACTGTCACATCATGGCTGATCGGTTGACATAGTTATAATTCCACCTGGGCATTGAAATGGATGCAGGTAAACTGGTGTTGTACGTGGTGTTTCTGTAACACATTTCCTTCATCTACAGAGCACATTATTATTTAGTACAGGAGCATATTTGTGTAACATAAGATACAAATTAATTTAGTAGACAAAACACACTATTCTCTGCAATAATAACCCAGTAGGACCTTCTTTGTTTTACTCACATCTCAGTTGGACTCATGCTGAAGACACTGCCTTGAGATATTATTAATAATTAATTCCCTCCCCATTGTCACCTAGTTTTGTTCAATGGTAAACTATTGGGATCCTTCCTATAATGCAGTAAGGTATTAACCTTAATATGTAAAATGCCTCAAGATGATGTAAGTTATGCTTTTTTAAAAGAAAAAAATGAATTGAAATGGAAAAAATAAGAAGTCAATTAAAGGTAGATTTGTACTCAACTGTGTCTAAAAGCGAGATAACCTATTTACAGATTTGTAGATCAACGGATGACAAAGAATTCCAGTCCCTCTGGAATAACCTAGTTAGGCCTCATTTTTTGCACAGCATTTGTAGATGTCATTTATAAGCATCTAAATACTACACTGAAACAACGTTAAAAAGGAGCAGAATTACATATCAAATCCTAAGTTTTTTTAGGACTGATGATATATACAGCTCCTGTGCTCCATTTGACAGTAAAATATTCAGCTTCTCTCACCAGCATTATGTTGAAATATGGCCTGTGTGATACCAGAGCTATCAGACAGGTGAGAACGCAGCTTGGCCAAAGCTCACAGGTTAATGAAAAATTCTACATAAAGCCATGAAACGGCCTCTTAGTTTCTTTGCAGTCCCATTTTGTAATGACTATAAAAGTTGTATTTTAGTGCATATAAAATAATTCACTCGCCCTTCAAATATGCAGTATTGTGATGTGTATTTGGACTCACACCCAATAAACTGAGCACAGTGCAGCAGTTTAATAGACTAGAATATTCAGACTATCCTATATAACATATCATACTTTAATCACGCACCACGTTTGCTTCAGAAGCACTTTCCTCCGGGTAACTCTAAAGTTGTCAAATACAAAACGAGGCCTTGCTTTAATCTTGGAGATAAAATGTGCAAATGTGCTGACGCCAGTGTTTGAATCTGCAGTTTTTTTCAAAAAGGCCAAAGAGTCTGAGTAGTACAGTTTTAGTTAAATAACAACCTACATCAATAGCACTCTTTTAAATGACCTATGATATATGACTGTTATCAGATGCATTTCTAGGAAGACTTAGTAATGGTTTGGCTAAACAAACATCTGATTCTACCTTAATTCAATATCCAGGTAAGAGTGAGAAAGCTCCTAAGCTCCAAGTTGACATTTGCTGACATGATCTAACAAATAATAGCAAACGTTAAAATATGCCCTAGCTGTTGCTATCCTTTACAATCGATTAAATATCCCGCATCCTTTAAAAAATATTTAACTTAATTGGGGTTTCATTTACTTGAGAAAAATTGGCCATTTTGTTCATTAAACTGGCATAAATAACAGGAAAAGCACACATTTCTGCTCAATAAGATGAGACAGAATATTAGACATAAACGTATGATTTTGTTCTGCTAAATGCATTTCCTGCTCTAACAAATCAGCTGTACATTGCTGGGGGGATGTTGTCTGCGAGAACACTTCCTCTGATGCCTGAAAGCAGCCGGTTGTGCCTCATATAAATCTAATAAGGCAAAAATGCTGGCCACTGTTCATGATCAATCTCATAAGACAAGCAAGTTGGAAAAACAAGATGGCCTGGTAAGCCTGACTGTGTCCCTTTTGAACAAAAATTGTATGCTTTTATAAAGGAAGCAGAAAATAGTAGAAATAGGCAACATCCAAACAACAGCCACCGATGTTCGAAGAGGTTCAGTCTGGAATACGTTAACATAATTGCAAAAACCATGTTTCACTTCAAGAGCCTTTGACATTGACCTGGAACAGTATTCCTTAGAAAGCTTTTAGTCTGATTCATCTGTGGGAGTATTCACATTTTCACTGCATGTCAAGTCAAACATTGTCTTTCCATAGTAGAGAAATACAACAAATGCAAATGAATCAATTAAGTTTTCCACAAAATATCACACAACCAAAACTATGTGCAATTGACTGAAAATTACTAAATAAAAAAGACAATGACTAAGTCAAAGACAGACCAATTAAAGCAAAAGAAAAAAGAAAGAAAGGGGAAAACAAAGGATCCATATGCGCTAAAGTCACTATTAGAAACTCCATTTAGCTACAGGGTAAAGCAAGCACAAAGAAAGATATGCTTGTTATACAAAGGTCATCTATGCACACAGGCGAGCTGACTCCTTTGAGAAGCACCAGTCAAAGCACTCAGTCTGCACTGACCTTGCTGCTGGTAAAACATGTTAACCTTGCCTCATTTCATTGTGTTATTTGCAGTGAAATACTGACAAAAGATGTGGAAGAACACCTACACATTAAGTGAAGTAAACCCATGAAACAAAAAATAAAATTATTTTAAAAGGCAAGGTCTGTAATGATATGCTTTAATGTAAATTTTTAAGTCTTAAATACTGAAATCCAACAGGTGGCAGTGACATGGAGAAGGATAAACACTGCAGGTAGAGATGGTAGGTGGATACAGCTGCACAGATACCTGTATAAAAGTGTGGCAATGAAACGGACTTCACTGTCTGTTGCCATGACATTGTGACTAAAAGGAGAACACAATAGTTCCTATAATGAGATTTAAAGTGATACAGTGACAGCTAACAACACCTTAATGCTGCAGCAAAGTTACAGCTTGAATTCATCATTTTTTTTTAAACTGTGCCCTCGTAAGACAACTTATAGAGTAACAAAAGACAAGATATTTGCTCTCTGGACTGCGAGTGCATCAGCTGCACACATGAGGTGAAGCAATACATAATGTGGTAATGCAAACCTCATTCAGTCTCATGTTAGGACACCACAAATGATTAACCAGTAATATTTTACATCTGTTGATCCAGCATCAATATACAAACTATTCTGTGCCTTCTCCTTTAATTATATGATTAAAAAAATACAGACATCAGGAAATTATATTTGTGAAAGCTTGGGGGTGAAGACGACTTCTGCCGAAGGAAAAAAACATTTTTATGTTTGTTTGTTTGCCTGCTTTTTGTTTTTTTTAATCTAGCTTTCGCCTGAGGCGAACAAATAAATGTCTGTTTCTTCTCTCCACAAGAACAACACGGCATTGTTAGGTGCAAATAAAAGTGAATAAAACTGTGTTTATCCTGGTTCAGGATGGGCCTTTGCATGGTGACTATGCACCACTGTAAAACTGGTCTGTGTAAGTCTGTTACCTTACTGGACAAACATTTATACTTTTTCCAACAATGGGTAAGCCAAAATGACTACTGTGTCTAAGTAAATTAAAATCCAAATCAACAAATCTGGTTACATTTTTTTTATTCTTATAATGTTAGTGCTGATATTTTTCTTTGACACTGGGAGAGGAAAAAAATTTTTATGGGTCCCAAACATCCCTTTATGCAGGAAAACCCCTGTTTGAATAATAATTCTTTGCTATTCTCTTGTGTTGCAGCAAAAACACATGCAATTGTGTGTGGAACAGCTGTTGCAATAGACAGAAGTACAGTGGTGCAGAGGAATAAGAGAGCAGATGGCTGCCTAGCAGGAACACAATTGTCCAGACAGATGTGGGAGAAGAAGGGGAGCAGGAATGGCAGGTACAATACATTCACACCATACCTGTGGTTTGTACACTCAGCTGCTTGTGCTCTGACAGTTTGACCTCACCGACAAATTAAACAGCTCTACCACTTTGACACAGAATAAAAGTGTGACACATTCACATAAAACGATTGCATCAGTGCAAAAGCAGAATCAGAAATAGAGAGACTTGACTAAACCAGATGTGGTGCAATTAGCGTGCAATTAGCTGTCAAACGGGTGTAACCTATTTGTATGGGTTCGGTTGTCAATAAAAAAAACGTTTTTCACTACTTTTCAGCCTGTCAAAGTTCTATCTTGTTTTTTTAAAGGTAAACTGAAACGACAACCTCCTCGTTCGATTGTATCTAAGTAGCTCATCACATGTTGAAATGCTGGATTAAACTTTGTTTAATTTTGCAGTTCCGTGTTACTTTTATGTACTTTATAAGTCCATCAATATCAATTTATTTCCTTTCACAAGTCTCATTGTCGCTGTCTTTGTCACAAAATCCGCTGAATTCACTTTAAACGAACTTTGAAAAGTAGCATATGTTCTCAACGGACTAACTTCAGTCGCAGCACAAAGTTAGCTAAGTTTGCTAACTTTCATGTGAGACAAAGTAGTTTCAGAGTTCTTTCGGTCATGACACTGACACACTGACACTCATCAGTAAAATAATTACCTTTCTCAGCATCCTCCATCGTACGTCTGAGCGTTGTTTCTGGCTGTTTTATGTCCAGAGTGTGTAGGTACCTGACTTGACGGTTGCAGGTCTTCCTGTTCTCTCCCTCATGTTGCCAGGCAGCCCGACGTACGTGCGAGGTGGGGTTCTCAGTGACGTCATGACGCAGCACTGTAAACAGAGGCGAGCACGTGGATCAAGTTTTACACCATCAACAATGCACAGCTGCATGACAAGGACACGTCATTATTTGTTTTTTTTCATTGTCCAACGCATACTTAAACACGTTGTCATATCTCAGTTATACAATACAATTATAAAAGCCAAAAAGTTCTACACACACCAACAAAACACAAGCTAGAAAGAAGGATTTTAAGGCAGACACAGTCTCAGTTAACATCTAATACACAGACAGGTAGTCACATACAAACCTGCTGCTTTAGATCTAAATGAGAGAGAGCTTGTGTAGTGTGCATAAAAGAAAGTTAAATTGATCTTCTTAAATTTTGAAAACCTAAAACCAAAATACTCTCTACAAGGAAATACTGTTTTGCCAACTGTAACTGTATACAAAGGATACAGTAACAATGAAGAGATAAGTTGAAATCCAGCTTTATAGGTTGTCAAGATATGTGGATTTCATTTATTGTTTTCATATTGTCAATTACATTTCCCTGCTTGTTATCCAAAATATTTCCTATTTCTTGATTGTTATTTGTTTCCTGTTTTGTGTCTGCTTTTTGTTTGTTTTGTTTTCAGTAACATACTAGTAGTAAAACTTGTGGTTATGCATTCAGGGGAACATATTAATGTAATAAAAATTGGAAAAACTGGAAACTTGGAAGGCAATATCCTTGAGAGGTTATACTAAACTGAACCACTTGGTTTGATTTGTGCATTTACAATTAAATCAGCACAAGATTTATTAAAACCGGCAGAAGTGTAGATCTCAATCATTTAAACGTCAAACCCATTTACATCCTATTAAAGAAAATATGTTAGAAAGTCCCCATCTTAATCATTTGAGGGAATTTAAATTAGGCAGCATTATCTCATTTGGTAATATCAAGATGATAGGAAATGCATGTGAAAGCTGGAGAAAAAAATAGGCACACTAATTGCACACAACATGCCTGATCACCCCCTTGGGAATTTAGCCATTACATGGGAAATACAATCCTCCACCTTATTGTAATCAAAACCTGGGTTAAACCCCAGTCTTGTTCACACGCTGTGTGCAAAGCCCTTAATTGGACAACACTGAAACTATACACCCAACTATGTGAAGCATCAAACCAGCAAACACACACAAAGAGGGCGAGATGCTAACATGAAAGAGTGCCACCTGCTGGAGCTCATTTTAATAACAGGGAGCAGAAAGTCAGTCAAGAAACATGTTGATGTAGTAAATACTTCACTCTAGGCTATAATAAGTCACTAGTCTAAGTAGGAAGACAGATTCACACCCAAACACCATTATGTTACCTTTTTAAAAAAATCACATTTATTAATGATTATTTTGAAATGGTTTATTAGCTATTGTATACACACCTCTAAGGACTGCAAATAAAACTCCAAATACACTATAAACTATGAGATCATCCTTATATGCACACTTTCTTCAGTTTAGATGGTTTTTACAAAGAAATCCCTATGTCATTATAACTGAGTGTCATTACTAATTTATTGCAATTTTAATCAGTATTTTTTAAATTTGATTAAATACCAGTGAATTAATGTATAGATGTACATGTATATCTGAATATATATGTATACATATGTAGTTAGCTTTGCTCATTTTTAGTCAACTTTTTTCTATATTTATCTATTGTAACATATTGTATATAATATGTATGTCTTATATAATAAAATATAAAGTCACCACAGTGCCACAGACACACTACAAGCTCTCATACAGAAGTCCTATAGATTTATTATTTGCCTATCATGGTCACCCCGCTCAGCAGGAGGGCTTAAGTGGGGCACACAATCCGACATTCATGGGCTGAGAAAACAAGCAAAGTCAGAAGATGAAAAGCATGCGGAAAATGGGTGCAGCTTTCAAACACAAAAGCCCCCTTGCTGATCAACAGCACCCCCATCTTCCTGTAAAAGCCGCCCCCTCCCTCTCCAGCCCCCCCTTTCCCTGGTCGAGGTGCATTGTGGGGAGGAAAGTCGTTGCCATTCGACCTCTGCGGGGCCTGCGCGGACGCAGCGAGAACCCTGAAATTCATTATGCGTTTAAAACCTTTATTTATTTCCGCATAACCTACATACTCTCACCGGGAGGGCCAAGCGGAGAGAAGAAACGACGACGGTCCATCTCTTTCGGGAAAATACATCGTTTACAAACACATTTTTTTTTTGTCGGAGGTGGATACTGTTGAGAAAGTGAAGATTCTAACGTATATTAAGAAAAATGTCCGGTGAGAGAAACCGCAGGTCGTTGGCTTTCCGAGGAGGTGGATTAGCTGGGTTAACGGGTTCCAGCGGTATCGGTGGGGGGAACTGTAACAGCTGGGAGGGCCCGGCCTGTCAAGACCGACATTTTAACGGGAACAGGCCGGATCAAGAGGAGGACAGGGATCTGGGGGCTAAAGGACCGTCGCAGAAGAGAGTGGAGGGCGCTGGGTCTGTCAGCGATAGCACGGAACCCGAGGCGGAGGAAGAAGAGGACCCGGAAGGGGGCAGCTGGGCAGCCGGGGACGGCGACGATCGTGTCGGCTCGGTGGAAGTGGAGGACGGGTCCAGGGAGGGGAGTAGCTGGACAGCGGGGAACGGTCCCAACAACGCCGACGGCCAGGAGTCTGGAAGCGGTGCGAGGGGAGGCGAGACCAGGAAATCTGGGGTAGAGATGAGACCGCAGACGCTGCTTCAGAAACACTCACTGTTCCATGCTTCGTGGTTGCAAGAATTTCCATGGCTCAAATTTTGCCAGGAGACGGGACTCATGTCCTGTTCTTGGTGTCACAACATTGCCACTAAAAACAGCGATGAGCTTGTCAAAGGCAGTCGCAACTACAAACGGGCCTTGCTGCTGAGACATCACCTGTCTTCCGAGCACGGGAGGAATGACCCCACCAAACAGGTAACGTTAGCTCAACACCAGGACGCTTTCGTTTACTTTATCTACGTAAAATTAAATACTTGTCAAACTATTATCACACCGCATGACTTCTTCTGTTTGGTTTGTCGCTTACGTTGACAGTTTCTACAACTTCTAAAACGCAGAGAAGGCGAAAATAGGCTATCGCTTAAGCTTCACAATCCCTTCTCCTGGCTAATTAGTTAGCACCAGCCTGCTAACCTGAGCTAACAGCTAGCCTAGCTTACTAGCCGCTTGTAGCCGTGCCGTGTAGCCGGAGGTAGATGGCCAGTGGCGGCAGTGGAAAGCCCCTAGTGAGGGCAGGGAGTTACTGAGCGGCAAAAATGAACCACTCACAAGTGTGGGCGACACGAATCTTTCTGATTGAGTTAACGTGTAAAAAAGTGTTGTTGTCAGTCCACTCACTAGTCAATTTACAAGCACAGGCTTGCTCCAGTTTGACACCTGCTACCTACTGTCATTCCGGAGGCTGTTTCTCAGGTTGAAGGATGAAGCACGTCGCGAGTAACTGTTAATAATTTTCACACAAAATGGAATTAACTAGTAATGACACATCGTGGTGTTGTACAGTACTTGATTATATGCACTTTGTACAGCAAACTCCTTTTGTAGCCTCAGCAGCAGTCTTGATTGCTAGCTTGCTAGAGGTCACACAATGGCAAGGGCTCGACCCTGGCAGCCTTTGGGGAGCCGCACCCCTTCCCAACCCCCCGCCTCTCATGCAGTTCTGCTGCTTCGCAATCCCGGGTGACCTCTGGCGCATTTCTTCCTCCTCCACCTCCTCCTCCCTTTAGGGAGCTAAATTAGAGGCATTGTGCTACAATGACCCCCCAAAATCCATAGATGGTGTCACTTGCAAGGCTGCACAAGAGGAGGAGAGTAAATCATGTTGTCCGGAGCCTGACAGCTCCCTCACCCAGAGGCAACCTTTGATCAGGGTGGAATGAGTGAAATAGATGTCAGTAATAGAATGACACAGCATCACCTGAACCTGTCATCCCTTTTTCTGGATTAATGGGCTCCAGTGTTATGCCTTTGAGGCATAGTTTACGAATAAAGCTTCATCCTGTATGCACAAGACTAAAACCACATGTGACACTAACTGGAAATTACTACTATTTATTTAATTGGTATTTGAAGACGATGCGGTTAGCCTAGGCTTTAGGTAGTTATACATTTATTGCCAGTATCAGTAAATTGAATGCCTTTAATTTAAAATACTCAAACCAGTTTTATATTTGAACTGTCTATCGATGTGCATGAGATCTTTTTATTGCTTCATTATTTTTTATTGCAGTGTAGGCAACACTCCTACAGTGCTCTTTCAGTGACCTCATAAAAACAGGTTTGCCCGTGCAAACTGGTGTCAAAGGGCATTTCTTCGGTCCGATTTTAGAAAATAAGCTTAGTCTTACATACTGTTCCTTGTACATTGCCACATCCTACCTCATATCCTGACAATGGTTTGAGCTGACAAGAGAATTAAGTGTGGAGGATTTCACTACTACATTTAGTTCCTTCCTTTGTACACGCAATCGCTAATCAGAATGACTTAAAGTGATCCACTAACTTGTACACATCTCTAATTGGTAAGGAGAGCAGTAGGAGTGGATTAGGGGCTTGGTGTGGCTTTTCCCTAGCAACAAGGACCCCAGACACTGTATTGAGAGGTTATCCAGGCCATTTCCTCATAGGAGGATAGAGCTGGGAAGATAAAGTCCCACTGCTGCATTATTGGAAGTGCTTTATTTGTGATTTATCTTGAATATGTTTTTTGTTATCCTATTATTCTGTTGCCATGTTGCTCAGTTTGGATTTTTATCTTTTAAGCATGCCTCTTGAGTAAAACTAATCTTTTTCCTATATACAATACAGATGAAATAATGAGCAGCAGTGGAAGCAAGGCTGCATTAACCGCACATTAATGGAGAATTATGCTATTATGAGGCAATGTCTTGTTCTATTCAGCCATTCCTGATGTTAGTCAGGCCTCTGCTGCATTTGTTAAAGCTAACTCAATTAGCCGCAGCACACCAGGGCAGCTGTGGTAAATGTGGGTATCCTTGGAGAAGGGGACCGTTGTCCTTAATTCTCTAGATGCTGTCTTGTGCACAGATTGTTCCCTTGGCTCACTTATAAAAGGTTATGGTGAAGCAAAAGTAGACCGTTGGGTTTTCTTTGATCAGATATGAGATCATATATGTAGTACCAATATAATTCAGTTTTATTCCGTCAGAATTGCGTTATATGGCAGAAATACTGTGTGTGTGAGACACAAGCATGTGTTAAACCCACATTGGTTGACGCATAGTAGTCCCTTGTCATAGCCATCTACAGCAACTCTATTCTATAACTGTCTTTCAATTTACATCATAATACACAGAGATACATTGTGTAACTGAAACAGTTTTCTGTTTCAGTTCTCCACTGCTAGTTTCATCATATACTCCATATTTCTCTCTTACCATTCCAGCGCTTTCTTATCTCTCTTGCTCTTTAGTAGGCATAAGTAACAAATTAAGCTCCAACACTCATTCTAGAGGTTCATTTGCAAAATTATATATCTCAGTTTTTTGCAAATTTTCTTAAAGTGTGTTTTTTAGTTAGGCTGTCCAAGTAAAAACAATCCAACTGCAGTTAAGTTGTTGGATTAATTAAATTTAACTGCCAAATTACTGATTACTGACTAAATAAAACCTTACTGAAATATTCTTTCCCTTTTTTCAAATGTAAAGATTTAGTTTTTAAGCCAACTTTTATTGTTAGTTAGTATTTCACAGTATTAGTAATAACTCCGTCATTCATGTTACTCACTGTTCAGTCTCAGGTCAGTATTCAGTCTGCATTATCCATCTCAAAAGATGAGCCACCATTCACTTTCAGACCGCACATCTCCAGCTGAATGGTCTCGACCAGGTTGCAGTGCCTGACCTGAATACAATGCGCAGATTCCACTGAATTTATTTTTATTTATTTATTTATTTATTTTTTGCAAGAATAGCATTGCAGTTTGATGTGTTCTGCTGTAAAGCATGAAAATTTATGGTTCATGTGCACATGTTTTATGAACTCATGACTGTTGGTTTGTTGAGTTTCTGAGGGATTATGTTTATCAATTTTTACAAATGAATCCTTCATATGTTCAAACTAGATCAGGGTAAGGATGGCATAGTCAGGTCAGATGATGCATGTTAACCAGTTTGAGTAACTTGACAAATATTATAACTTAATCATTATGTCGGTCTCAGTCATGTATACGTCACCACATTTTCTTCTCAGAAAGAAAATACATATATATTCAGGGACTTTACAAGTAATTTCCAGGACCTCATTTTAGTCAAGACAAACACCACACTCATTGTTAGCGAGTCTCCCCAAACAGAGAAGGGGACCCACCCATTTCGGCTTGGTGCCTGGCAGATAGATGGGATGTTTATTGGGGGCCACAGGTCAGGCAAATGGGTTGGGTGGAGCCAGAGGGAGAATTCTTCTCGTTGAATCCGTTAGTGACACCCCCCTCAGGATCTTTAGCATTGTTTGGAGGCTGGGAGACACTCAGTGCAGCCCTCCCACACCTTGGGCCAAAGGCACACTGCAGTATTGTTCTAGCATCTGGGGACAGACGAGTTGAGTGAGGAAGGGGGGGTTGAGTGAAGGATACAGTAGATGTAGGGAGTTGGGGAATGACTGGCGGAGATGGCCTCAGGGCTGGGCTGGTCATGGGACTGGATTGATGATGGGTGGGGGTGGTGTGTGAGTGAGAGGATGAAGGCAAACATGTACATACAAGGTAAACAAAAACTGTCTCCAGTGGGTCATTATGCTGCATGGGGACCGTGTTGTATCACGTGATCTGATAGAGGTGTGTCTAAGTGCTTGTCATGGATCTGCTGGCCTTGGGGCTTTGTGGTTTGTTTGGGTTTGTGGTTGGTTTTGTTGAAATATTCTTTTCTCCAAGTTGCAGCACATCATGACTACGTAGCCAGTGCACCAATAAGCTGGAATTTATGGCCATCTTGATTTGTTTAATCCACCTGTAAATCAGAGTTCATGTTTGACCCAGATCAAAGGGTTCTTCTTCCCCCGCACCTTCTTGGATGGTACACTCTCTTTTTTTTCTGCCTTTCATTCTTCCACCCCTGCCATCTCTGGCTCAAATAAAAACCTAGCCACGTCATGACTGGGGGAGGTTGATATTGTCCCCACATTCTCTCTTGGTTCAAGCTGCTTTTTGCCTCCAGCATCTGCTGTGCAGGGTTGATCTGCTGGTTCTCTAAGCTCCCAGCTCACACGTGGCACATCTGGAGCAAGGATGCTGCTGCTGATGAGGCCAGTATGGAGAAACTTATCCAGTACCAGGCTGTCCTTGCCTGACTCCAGTAGGTGCATAGACATGACTCATGAGAACTGTCAAATCTCAACATGGATAAAAGAGAGGGGAGTTATGGCATTAGGGGGTGGGATGGCTAGTTGGTTGAAATGAGCAGGGAAGGGTCTACAAATACTCAGATTGTATGAGTCTGAGAACCCTTGTTATTTATGAAATCTCTAGCATATTGGCTGGTTTTTTTGTCTTTAACCTTCAAAGTTTCTGATTTTAAATGTGTATTTGAAGGTGTTGTTTTAGGATGCTAAATTGCAAATTGTAATTTCATTAGATCTGAACTTATCGCAAGTGGAGAAAAGTAGACTAACTGTACAGGCACTGGCAATCAAACTTGAAAGCATATTCGTCTAACTCTTGCTCCTCGCATGCCCTTCACCACACCAATATATTCCACCGTAGTACTCAACATGATGACCATGTCCCTCCAGAGGCTTTGATGTGTATATCATGGAATAATTTTTCTCCCCCTCTCCTCATCCTCTTAGCCTCACCCACATGCACCATGGCTCCTTTCTATGCTTGCGAGTGGGAGCTGCTGTGTAATAAGAGAGTGAGTGCCGAGCCTTTTCACAAAGGCCCACAGTGAGTGGACAATAAGCCTCGGGGAGAACACGGTCTATTGTGAAGGCTAAAATGGGGTGACCCAACTCCTTCTCTATCGCGCTCGCTTTCTGTCCCCCTCTGCTCCACATTTTCTCCTCCGCCCTTTTTCCTCAGTGCTCAAGGTTTCGCTCTCAGTCGCTCTTATTCATGTTCTTTCAGTGCGTGTTATCAGCCTGTGCACCGACCATTTCTCATTTTCTTTTCATGTTTATTTCTGTCAGCTCTGTTTTCTATGTTTTTTCCTCCGTCTGAACTCCACAGTGCAGCTCCTGTGTCTCTTAATATTTTCTGTGGTCCGCAAAGCACGTCTCCCTCCTCCTCCCCTCTTCTATCTCACCCTCATTCTGCCTTTCATTTTATTCCATCCCATCTCTCTCCATCTATCCCCCTCCAGCTGCGGCAGAGGACGATAAGCCCCCCTGTACTGTCCTGTGTGCCCAGGCTGCCCTGGACAAGAGCTGCAGTGTGGAGGGAGTAGGGGTGGTGGGTGGGGGTTGGGTGGGGACCTCAGAGAAAATGGATTTAATCTGAATTACTCGAACTGAAACCCCAGCTGTGTGTACGTGTAGGCAGCTTGGTTTCTGTGTGTTTGTTTGTGTGCGTACATGCATGTGTGCGCGGAAGAGCTGGTGGTGGGTGGGGTCAAAAATGCAGGGCTCGAGCAATGTGAATTATTCTGGATTAGGACATCTGCTGTGCAATTCTAAAATGAGCCAGAGATATATGCCCTGCTTGTGTGTATTATGTTTAAAAACTATAATATTCTACAGATTCTGGGTGTAGATGGATTTTTTTAAATTATTGGCTCTTATATCCTGTGCACATTGTGACCATGTATACATTTAACTCAACCATGTGTATCCTGTGTGATGCAATGTACAGTATGTAGAAGGCATATGCACATATGTGTTATACTTCCCTCGTTTCTGCTCCGTACCAGGCTGGTCCTTGCCTTCCACGCTTCTGTTACAGGGTAGCAGGGTCTGTTACTGAGTAGTTCTATGCTTTTTCCAGTTCCCCTCCCTTCCCACAGTCAGGTTGGTTCTGATTTGGACACTCCACAGCCCTCCTCCAGGTCTAGTTATGGCCTGTTTTACGTTTAGCTTCTGTATTCAAAACATTAAATCTTTCAAAGCTGCTTTACAGTCTAGTTTTAGAAGTAGTACCCAAAGGAAATTTAGAAAAAAATTTGCGTGTTACAGAAAATTAGGTTTTGAATTATGCTATTAGCAGATTTATAAAAGCTGTTTTCTCAAAAGAAATGGCCTGAATAGATGCTCTTCAACATAAAAATAGCCACTGAGGAGAATCGTGATGGATGGTGGTCTTAAGCCAGAATTGTATCCATCTGTGCTGGACGTAGATCAGGGTGCATAGGCGTCGCTGGGATGCTTTCATGCTTTTTTTCTGAACCCAAGCCCTAACAAGAATGGAATCAGTCTGCTTCATTGAGGTGAAACTCGGCACAACATGTGGAAATCGTAGCATTTCTATCAAGCATAGAAAGCATAGCGCATTATCGGAGGAGCACAAATCCACCATTAGATGTAGAAAATAGTAGCTAATGTCTCTAGCATATTTGTTGTTCAGTATATTTTTTGGAGTGCCTCTATTTTTAAACAAAATACATGTGCAGCATGGCCTTATGTTGAGGGTTTTGCTGTGCAGTTTGCATAGACCCTAAAATGTGTTGCTTTTTTTTGGGTGAGTGTTGTCAGTGGGGGGTTTTTTTCCCTCATTTGACTCACTGAAAATGTACTGTGTACTGTCACTACACTGTAGAAAATGTATGAAATCTTTAGTTAAAATACAAATTGTCAGGCTAAAAGTCAACAACAACTTTCAGTGTTTATTAATCTGTTGTCTGACAGAGCACTGCATTGTTTTTATGTCAGGAGAGGTTGAGGTTCAGTTGGATTGAGGAAACAAACTATAGGGCTGCATACTACTGAGCCTTAAAGTAATATGCTTTGTGTTGCCTCGTCCCCACCCCCCACCCCTTCTTAACAGAAGCCTGTCAGACCTGTTTTACCCCTAGCGCAGGTGCAACGGTATCATACAAGGAACCCAGAGGGTGTATGTGTTTTCGTTAAGACAGAGTTACAGGAAGGAAAAACACATTTGTGCATAATTGCTTTAGTGCTTGCATTTGGAAATTATTTGTGTTAGCACCCACATTTTCTGCAATAATTTTTCTTTTCTTTCTTCCTCCTATTCACCTAAAAGGAAACTGTGAGGCCCTCAGGCAATGCCAGCCCCTCCACTAACTGCTCAGAGGAAGACTACCGCAACAAGCCCAATGAGAACTCCTACTGTTACCAGCTACTCCAGGAGTTGGACAAGCAACGCAAAAGTGGCATCCTGTGTGACGTCAACATTGTTGTCTCAGGCCAGGTGTTCCGCGCACACAAGAATATCCTGGTAGCAGGCAGCCGCTACTTCAAAACCCTCTACTGTCTGACCAAGAGTGAGGCTCAGGACCAGGCCACTGTCACGCACCTGGATGTTGCTGCTGTACAGGGCTTCTCCGTTATCCTCGACTTTCTCTACTCCGGGAATCTGCTGCTCACAAGCCAAAATGCCATTGAGGTGATGTCCGTTGCTAGTTACCTACAGATGACAGAGGTTGTACAGTCGTGTAGGGCTTTTATAAAGGATGCCCTGAATATCAGCATTAAACAAGAAGCCCCTGATTCCGTTGTGGTGGATTACAACAAGAGGCAAATGGTGGCCAAAGAGGGACAGAGAGGTCTAGACCGAAAGCCAAGCAACTTCTGGGCCACGAGCATCCTGTCGAAGCTGTCAATCAAGGCCAGTGGCAACCAAGGAAAGGAAGCAATGGAGGAAGATGACGAGGCTAGCAGGGTGAAGGAGGAGACCAGTGATATAGAGGTGACAGTGGTCGGGGGCGAGGGCTGTGCCCTGGTGACTCCCGGATCCTCCGGTAGCTGGACCCACCACAATGACAACTCATCTGATTCAGCAGAGACCAATGAAACGCGGGCGGCAAGTGGCCAGATGCAGGTCTTCGTCTGGAACGAGCCAGCCCCAGGTGGCACTGCTGCAGCACCCTCGGCAATAAAGCGAGAGGCACCGGATCCCGTGGCTGGAAGCGGGCGGAGGAAAAAACAGACCACCACACGTCGCTTTGTCTACAACTTCCCACCAGAGCCTGAAGAGGGATTCGATGAAGGAATGTTCATCCAGCCTTCAGCCTCCTACCCCCGAGAGGACTTCTCTTCCCTCTCTGAAAACGCTGGTAAGACCCACATATGCACTTTCAACACACCTCACTGTCAGTGTTTTACCTTAGAAAAGTTCTTAATTAAGTCATAATTTACTTGTTCCTGTTGGTGATACACTCTGGAATTGAAATAGAGAGACTTCTGTTTTATGGATGGAAATATGCATGCAGAATCTGATCTGTGACCTATGATCAGAATTATTTGAATATAACATCCGTATTATTGATAATATGAAATACATATTTTCCAATGTTATCTATGTAAAGCTCCTTTAACACGCAGTAGTCAGGATGTCATAATGGCATTTTGTACTTGTGTAGACATTCCATTCAACATGCTGCATGTTTATGATGCTTTCAGCAATGGCCAGGGTCAAAAAATATAATTACAAGGTGGCTGTAGTTAAAAAAAAAATTCTTGAAGGACAATCTTACCAAACATCTTCTTTGGCACAGAGAAACTAAAGGAATCACTCCAATGCGCTAATAAAAATATTCAGCTGACATTTGTTGTTGCCCTTTTTGCAAAAATGCTGGAATTTATTACTAATGTAAGAGTTCTGTGAACACCTTTGTGTAACTTTGTGCATCTCTGTGATACTGTGAAGACATGTTATGATTAGGGCTGCGAACTATCTGAAGCTGCTGCAAGTTAGAGACACAAGAACCCGTTATGTCAGATAGCATATTAACTAGCAAGCTGCTTATGTGCCCTATTCCTCTCCCATTCCTCCATTGCAGTCTTCCTGTAGAACGTCTAAGTTTTTTAATTTACTTCCACTTTCTGTTTCATAACTTAATGCCACATAGGGATAGATAAAACTGTCAATTTTCTAAAGATTGCAATCTGAATATGAGTTGCTAGATTTTGAAACGAAGTGCTAAATGTCATGCATATGCAGTAGATTTGTGTTGTTAGAGGTTCAGTTTGGTTTGTATAATAAATAAAATGTAAACTGAGTTAATACAACATCCACAGAAGAGATACTATAAGTGGAAAGAATGACATGGATGAAAGCTGACTGTATTGACTACATGAAGTCATGTTGGTACTGTAAGCTGGTATGTCAATAGTTACTGTCTATGTCTACCATGACCTGGGGTAGATGGTGGACTCTATAGATTGCAACTATGAGAGGATAGACTGAAAAGCACTTTGCACACTCATCAAGTCTCTGTTTGTATTTATTTACATATGAAGTTGTGGAAATTGAATGAAAATTGAGTGGATTTTATGTAATGTAGTTTTTCTCTGCCAAGATAGCTAATGCTAACTAGCCATTCCAATGTGTGAAAAGAAGAAGTTGCAGTTTCTGGGCTAAATACTGAGAAGTGTGTGATGTAGCATGAATTTTTGCCTGATGCAAGTGAATAATGAGTAATCAGACTGAATTAAAACTAATCAATTCTGGACTCAAAATCAAATCGGGAGATCAGTGCTACTGTTTGGCCGTCACACAAGCTTAATATTTTTATGACTGCGCCATTGTATTATATATGTCAAGTTTATAGTTATATACACCCCTTTTTCTGAACTCCATATTTGATATCTTTGGTAATACACTCTGAATATAATTACTGTCTATAGACCGTGCATTTGTATTGATTTGCCCACCAGGGGGTCAGTGGGGTTGAAGAGGATAACCCCTTTAACTTGGCCAACTTCAGTATTTCATCAGCTGCTGGGAGGCGGCATGACCACAAATGTATGAATCATCTCCCACCATATTGTCACATATCTGTTTATGCCAAATGTGTGATCACCTGACGGCTGCCTGGAGTGCGTAACACAGGCACGATCACTGGTTTTCACGATCATCCTTTTAAATAAGAAACGGATTTTAAGCTTTCAATCATCGCCCTGCTGTTACTCCCAAAAGCAGAGAGATTTGCTTATCATGTTTTGAACCTGCTATGCATAGCTGACAAGTGAGTCACTCCGAGCCGTGATCTTTACCAATCACACCAGAGCAGGGGGCTTACGAAAGTTAACACCCACCTGGAGAGATGAGAGGTATGAGTGTGTGTGTGTGTGTGTTTTAAACCAGAATCCCAAGCAGTTTCTGGGCATTTTTTTTAAAGCTTCTGACACATTTTTACTCACTGTAGGCTCATTTTCCACTGCAATATTAACTCTTTGACGCTCAACATGGGTCAAGAGATACCCATTTTCCATTGAATGTTTTTGACTCATGTTGTGCATCAAAGGGTTAAGTCCTGTATCTGTCTAGGAGCAACTTAACAATGGCTAAAGGAAGAGAACTCACAAATATCTTCTTTGCAGCGTCATTAAATTATGCCATCAAAAGTAGAATTTCTTTGTATTTTACAAAAAATGTTTAAATCTGGAATCATGCACAACATTTGTCCAAGTGTGTTACCAAAAACTGAAAAGTTCCTGAGTATTTTTCTTGTGATTGTTGGTCGCAGTTGAGTCTCTAATGGCTTGATGTAAGGACAGTATCGGCATATCAGTTGTTGGCAAAAAAAAAGCCAATATTGGACATCCGTGGTTAGAGCAAATGCTTTATTTTGACAAGTCGCAAACTAAAACAAATGTATTCTAAAGATGTTTTAATAAAATATCACAAGTTTAAGCTTATTTTTGATTCAGTTGGGAGCAGTTCAAGGACTGTCCAAAAATTGAAAATCCAGCAGTTTTTCTTGTAAATACAGTTTCTCGCTCATATAAATGAAGCAATTTTGGTGATGCTATGAGATGGCATCCCTTTCAAACTCACTGGCAAGTTTCAGGTTTCAAGGTTCTAAGACAGGTGTCAAACTCAGTTCCTGGAGGGCCACTGTCCTGCGTGTTTTAGATGTTTCCTGCTCCAACACACCTGATTCAAATGATCAGCTTATCATCAAGCTCAGCAGAAGCCTGATAACGAGCCTGATCATTTGAATCAGGTGTGTTGGAAGAGGGGAAACATCTAAAACATGCAGGATAGTGGCCCTCCAGGAACTGAGTTTGACACCCCTGTTCTAAGAGGTCAGGGTAATTTGTGACACATAAATGTTCAGTTTGTCATGCGCTGCATTCGTTTTTAAACCAGTACTTTATGTTGTGGTTGAAAATAGCATCAGATCCCTTTGACCTTTTTAAGTGGCTTTACGTATTCAATCAATTTTCCAATCCTCTTTTTCTTGCTTGATAAAACAGTTCTATCCTTTTCATCTTTTCTCTTCACCCCTTGATACCTTCCCCACTCTATCTCTTAATCTATCCGTTGCTCCATCCGTGCCGTCCTATCCACATCCAGTGTAGTGCTCTTGGTAATCTCTTCTCTTAGCTCCAGCCTTCTCCTTCTGTTGGGCCCATTAGGCATGGCACTCCATGTAACCATAATGATATCACATATTAAGTGGAGTGGTATGGACAGGGGGAGGGGAAGTGTGAGGCCCAAAGTGTCTGTAGAAATAGAAATAGAAGCCCTCTCTGATGCAGGATAATGAAGAAAGCAGGGGAAACATTTCTTCCCCTCAGGCCTCCCTAAATGCGCTTGAATGCTCTTAGTGCCTCCAACTCCTCCTAGGGCTCTTTTAATGCGTGCATGAAGTGATCTAGGGTGTTGTAATAGCCTATAGAGATGCTGGCTTAAAGACAGTTTGTCTGCCAGTGTGCTAAGTCTCTAACCCCTTTTTTCTTCACGTCTTTGTTGTTTAGCTCCATATCTCTTTTTAATGTATACTGCTTTTCCAAATAAAGGCATTGCTAAGGCTTCACGTAGGCTGTTAGTCAAAGTAAAAGGTTTTAAGGCAGCAGTTTACAGTGGATAATTTCAAACTCTAGATTTCATTCATACTAAACCAGTCACCAGTGTAAATATAGAATGTGAATATTATGTCTCTATAAGGGCTTTAAATGGTAAAGATTTGTCTGAGAAGATCGGTTCACTAAAAATAGCTTTCTTCCAGTCTCGACAGTCCGACCAGTTCTTCACTACTGTAGCAAGAACAGTGAATGTCTGTAACTAATGGATGCCCCAGTGTCAAGCATCTGAGAGTGGTGGTGTCCAGAGAATTTAAGGCCGAAATGTGTAACACATTATCCTACTGTTGTTTGATGTTGGGGTGAGAGGAGGGCTTTGCTGCATTTTTAAAGCAAAAAGAAATGAACAAGCGGCCTCGTCATATGTTCAAATTCACATGTTATATGTAAGATGTAAAGTTTAATTCATTTCTGTGTTCAGCTAATTAGCCTTGCCAAACTGCGTATGGTGGTCTCTTAGTTGCCACGTAAGTAGAATGATGCCCTTAGTACTGACTGAAAGACTGAAGTATCATGGCAGGGAAGTCTCAACTGTTTTTTGTTTTGTGTTTTTTTTCTTGACGGCATCAAGGATATTGCAGATTTTTATTTGTTTTGATATTAAGACACAATGAGGGGCACAGACAAAAGGACAAAGAAAAAAAAGAATCTGTGAATGTGAGCTGCCATTTGTTTACAGTAATGAGTGTGATCCTGTATATTATTCTCATTTGTGCTTTCACTCTGTAGTAGATAACCAGCCACACTTTTGGTTAATTCAAATATTTTTGAATATTATTGTGACTAAGCAAATGAATTAATCAGACGTTGGAGCTGTTGTGTACTAGACTCCAGATGAATTAATATCGACACATGAAATTCTGCATTTGTTTACATGTACTGGCAGTTACACAGAGCTCTGGACTAACTTTTTCACTGGTGGTTAGTCTCACCTCCCACCTTAGCGCAGACAAAACCTTAAACCTGAAGGTCTGCTTATCGATAGACATTACATTCACCGATGTTCCCTAAACGCCTCAGTGCTCTCAGACAGGCGCGTGAGCAAAAATTAACTTGAAAAAAGTGAAATAGGGGGTTCTAATGTCAGATTTGTCTGAGATGAAACCAACTGATTTTATCCTCGTGAACGGAGAAAACGACGCATGTAGCTTTTTACTAGCGAACCGCATTGTTAAATGCAATTTTTGTATTTTTAAATCTAGGCAGTCACGTTCATATCATGGGGAAAACCAAAATCATGATTGATATTTGTTTGATTTTCAGCCCAGTGTGTCTGAGTCGGGACCTGTCCCTCTCGGCCAATTTTCAGTCAAATTTTTAAGCAATAATCAGCTACAGTTATCTTTTCACTGTTACCTTTGGAACACACAACAGCTAAACAACTTGCATCAGACAGACATAGACTGACGGAACTAGGGAAGAAATGAAAATGGCACCAATATAGCTAACGCACTAGCTACCTATACCTGTTATAGTGACACCACAACAGCATCATAGTAATCATTCAGTTGCACAGTTACAACCAATTGCAATTTTATCTCGCACAATTCTCAAAACATGAACCTAGATTGAAGTCCTGTTAAAGACTTGCTATGTCATAGAATGAACTGCACAGGCTCCACCGCATTTGTAAAGTTGTAGCACTGAAAACCGTATCAATGCCATTTTTCACTCATGGTCCGGTACCATTTATAGACAGAAAGTTATTTGTCAGAGATTGCAGTTCGTGACAGTGTTTCCCACAGTCTCTGCCTGCTGTCTAGCCTTGTACTACATACAGTGCTCATTTTGTTGTGGCTCGCTTAGGAAATGCATGTCACATGATCTTAGATCTTCAATACTGGCGACGCTTTACTAAAATATTGCCTTACAAATAAAAACAATAATCTCAACATAGTCACGCAGAAAATACCAGAGAGAGCCAACCATTTTGTTAGTAGGCGCAACTACACAATGTTTTGGTTGTGATACAATGTCTGAAACTAGACAGCCGTCTTGCACCAGTTGTCGTTTGCTTGCATATTTGCGTTTGCGCCTGTGAATAGCCATCCAGCAATATTAGCCGTCCCAGTTTCCCACAGTGATGTCACTCTTTTGGCTTTCATTTTGCTTCAGTTTTGTCTGCGCGGTCATGCTTCAAGGATGGAAACCTAGTAGCCCAAATGGTGGCATTCCTTCTGCTGCTATGTCACCCCTTGTACTAAATATGTGCTTGTTTTAGAGGGTGTTCATCAGAATGTTCAGGCCTGCCGACAGCAATTGCACAGATTATTTTGCTAAAGTTTTTTCTTAAAGTGCTTGAAAACGGTGAAAAGTATCTGTAACGATTCACAGCGATGTCTTCACACGGTTCATCTGATGAATAGTCCAAACATTCAGCATCCAAATATTTGTTTTGCAATTGTATAAAAGCGAGAAAAGCAGCTGTCAGTTCTTGGTAATGATTTACCAGAAAAGACTCAAAGTCACAGGTACCGTTGTAGAGGCAGCTGGTGTTGGACTTGGACAGCGTACAGAGTCACAGGTAGGATATTGCTGTGGAAAATATGTGCAGTTGAAAGTGAGAAGCAGCTTTAAGGAAACAAGTACTTTACCATTGCTGTCTGCTCTTATGACGCTGAGCTCACAGCCAACACACTTGTGGCCAGTAAATTCTTGGGTCTTCTCCAAACAAGACTGTTGGATTGTTTAAAGGGTGGGTGCTGCACAGACACACAGAGCAGTTGAAATGCATTTGCATGCGCACAGCACTCCATGGAAGCTCACACAAACACACCCACGCACACGATAACACCCCCAGCCCCCCTCCCCACCATCCCTGAGAGGTGCAAAGCCGCCAGGGGCAGTCCCTTCTCACCCTAATCCACTCTAATGCAGTGGGGCTGTCCTCACTATTCCAAATATTGACCCAGGGAGAATGGACACACACACACACACACACACACACACACACACACACACACACACACACACACACACAGGGGCGTGTCTTTAATGGGCTTGAAGCGCTGATGCTCGAGGAACCGGACACACACTCACACACACACACACAGGTGCTCACACAAGTGCTTACAAAAGCTGAGTGTAAGATGAGCTTGTGCGAGGACTCAACTTTGTCCTCCTCTAATTAACCCCCTCCCTCCTGCAGCCCCAGTTAGGTTGTTGCCCCGCCTTGAGGAACACACAGCTTTTACGTACAGTAGGGGCGTGTGTGTGTGTGTGTGTGTGTGTGTGTGTGTGTGTGTGTGTGTGTGTGTGTGTGTGTGTGTGTGTGTGTGTGTGTGTGTGTGTGTGTGTGTGTGTGTGTGTGTGTGTGTGTGTGTGTGTGTGTGTGTGTGTGTGTGTGTGTGTGTGTGTGTGTGTGTGTGTGTGTGTGTGTGTGTGTGTGTGTGTGTGTGTGTATTCATTGAAACTTCCATTGTTTCGTGTGGGGGTGGTTAGTTGTGTACACAAGACATTGTGAGGTGTGCATCCCCCTCTCCTCCCTCCAGGCTCTCAACCACCTCTCATCTCTCTTTCTCCCTGTCGCTCTTCTTGTCCCCTCCCTCTTTCCCAGAGCTGGCCAATCAGATCCAGTATAGCATCATCCAAGACTTACAGCAAGGGGAGTCCTGGGAGAATGGTAAGATGCCACACTCTCCAGACTACAGCTAAATTACTGCCATTGGCTAAAAGTGAATCTTAAAAGCTTATAGTTTTATGTATCTTTTTAAATGAGTCTGGGCAACATACCTCATTTTAACAAGTGAGCAGACAAACACCCTTTCTACTTAAGGACTCATGTTCAACCAGTTTTTTTAAGGTGTGGCTGACCGGTTGGAGACCCTTGTAAGGTGCTTAACCATTTAAAGGTCCAGGAAATGCCTGAGAGCTCATGCCCAGGTACTTTCCCAGGGGTAAAAGTTCCTCCAGTGCATTGTGAGTTGCACTTTCCACAGGAAGGCAAAAACCCAGTGAAGCTTAGGCAAGACAGTCCACTAATGTGACTGTCTGAACATCTTTTACTTTGCAAAAATGCACAACAAAGCCTGGACTTTGTCGTCACAATCACAATATATTTGCAGTCGCTTGTGTTGAAATTTGGGGGGTTTGGGACAATGTTACAAAAGTGCAAAGGTATTTGAGTGAAATTTAGCGCTGCTAGCCATGCGCTTTTAGATAAAATGATCATCCATGTTATCTCCTTTTCAGTCTGTTTGTGAAGGATATGAAACAGGCTGGGGAACCACATATGGAGGAGAACATTTCTGACTGTTCAGATTATGCAGTATGTTCACAATAAAAGTAGTTATGCATACTGAAAAATGATTTAAAGTGGACAACTTTTTTACCCATATTGTATTTTTCAACAACAATTGAAGAGCTGCTTAGTTAAAATAAACAAAAGCAAGCTGTGGATAGAGGTAGGACAGCTTTGAGAACATCACTGAATATTAGGTATTAAATCACTGAAAAAACACTTAACATTGTGTCCTGTTAGTTATTTTTATACTGTCTGCAAAGACTATATTCTAAGACCATTAGTGCTGTATATACAGTAAAAACAAGCTGAACTGAAAAACTAGCAGAGGAGAGAAGAATTTTATTGAAGGTGATATTTGCCCCTTTCAGAAGCTCTAATGTGTTTTGATCTGTATCCAGGCTGCAAATACCAACAGCCCGAAGACAGAAAGTTTAAGACTACAGCTTATTGCACTGTCAGTTTGATTTTAATGTTGTGTAAAATCAAAAAAGTCTGCTTATAGTAGAGGGGGTGTGGAAAATGAATGGGTAGTTAGAGGGAGAGTATAATAAATGCTGTAAATGGAACGTATTGGTGCGATTGGTGCCACATCTCCTATTTATGACCCTATATACATGCACACGATCAATATTGGTTTAGGAGTTGGGCGGACAGGTGGAACAGAGACATGAGATGAAAAGGCACAAAGGGGACAGAAGTTAGAAGGCTTCAGTTGAATTCAGTGAATTACATATAAAAACATATAATCAGTCCATCAAAATGTATTTATATAGCTCTATACAACAGCCCAAAGTGCTTTACAGTAAAAACAAAATAACTTAACAAAAATAGAATAACTTTCAACAGAGACAACAGTAAAATATACAATAAAACAAAAGATAAACGGGAACCATGCCACAATATTAAAAGCCGTTTTAAACAGGTTTTGAGCTTTCATTTAAAAAGACCCAGATCAGTGATGGTATCCATATCAGGGGGAAGCTTGTTCTAGAGCCTTAGTGCTGCCCAGTCACCCTAATGTTTGTGCTTTGACTTGAAGCATATAAATACAGGCAAAAAATTAACTCTCGTGTTCAAAACCTTAAAAAACATCCAATCTTTTAAACAAAACAAAAACATAGATTCATTTTTTTAATCTTCTATCTCTAAAGACAGTTTTGTCTGCACTGCTTGTGTAATAACAGATAGTTAAAACGTAATTTATACTAAACCTCTGAAGCTTAAAACTAACAGCTTGTTGCGCTTCCACAAGCTGCTTCTCTGCTGAAGACACACACACACACACACACACACACACACACAGATTGAATACACAGGTGACCTGCTTCTCATCAACCCTCCCCTCCTCCCCTCTCCCCCTAGCAACCTGCCTTGACAACGCCTCTGTTGTGTGCTCCCTGGTTCAAACAAAGGGATAGGCCCTGTTACCCCACTCTCAGCGGAGAAGACTAACACTCTGTTTGGAGCCCTTTCAAAATCAATACATTGCTTATTTATTTGTCAGCCCCAGCTGTCTTCAATGGCTTGTTAGCATCGACATCCCTGGAGTGTTAATGAAGGAAATGCGAGTGCAAACATCTGA
The DNA here is from genome assembly GCF_021347895.1 of Acanthochromis polyacanthus. Lineage (NCBI taxonomy): Eukaryota > Metazoa > Chordata > Actinopteri > Pomacentridae > Acanthochromis > Acanthochromis polyacanthus. The sequence goes on along the minus strand of NC_067123.1, from coordinate 33,420,264 downwards.
CATGGCTATTTGTTTCTTTCCACACTGAAATAAAAGAACATGCTGTCCCACAAGGCTCTTAAGTAATGTAACAGCCAAGCTTGATGGAAATTGAGACTTGATGGTTGTAATTTTAGGTTATTAGCTTATAGGCTTTGCTAACTCTGTTGTTGTTAGTTGCTAATGCGCTGTTATCTAACACAACTATATGCATGTCTGTCTGTTCACAAGATTGCTTTGGAATGACATTTTTAGGGGTTATGCAGCTTACCTTGTGGTTTGTTGTGACTCATGTTGTTGGTAGTCGTGTGTCATCACTCGCATTGCAATAGAAGACGTTTCAGTTGCAATACTTTGATTCCCACCAAACTGTATTAATAAATGCACCTAGCTCATTCACAGATCTGTGTTGCTGCTTTACATCCACTGCTAATATGAATCTGCATGCTGTCTGAAATCGCCATGGTGAAGCCCCCAACATCATTAGGCTGAGCTGCAGACAAGCAGCGGTTCCTTAGCAACTGTCAAAGAGAAAGATTGCGAAATTAACACGGGCGCCATAGTAATCACTTGTCCCATTGTAGTTTTGTGCAGCTTTGAGTAAATGATCTTTGATCCATCCACGTTTGTGGTTTTATATTCCCAGTAATGGTTGCCACACCCTAACTCAGTGTTTTGATAAACAGGATATTGGTTCCTGACACACCCCTCTCTCATTAGAGGATCTATACGCGGAAATGAAGTTTTTATGATGATTGTCTCATTCCTTCTCGACATTATTGGTTTCGAGTAACTTCCAGTCCAGTTAAGTGAAAATTTGACTTGAGGTTTATTCTTTGAGCAAAGCTGATGTTTTTCTGCGTTTTTGTGTTTCTCTCTACCCAGGCGAGTCCTCACACCTAGCCCTCAATAAGCTTAAGTGCCCCCACTGTAACTACATCGCCAAGCATCGGCGCACGCTCAAGAGGCACCTGATCATCCACTCGGGTGTGCGCTCCTTCAGCTGTGACATCTGTGGCAAGCTGTTCACCCGCCGCGAGCACGTCAAGAGACATTCCCTGGTGAGTTCACATATGCACAGGATCCTCTCCTCTCTTTCACCACAGCGTCATGTTTATCCTCCGTCTTCTGCCAAACACTACAACGCTTGGGCCACGCTTACATCATCGCACTCCACTTTGTGTTGTGCGTCTGGCAGCTCTTGCTTAAGGGAGTGAGTGCAAAGGTAGACATTTTTTGGCTCTAATATCTATTTTCTAATGCAGGGAGTATCGCAGGGTCACTCACAAAGTGGTACCATACAGATGGATTTGGACATTACACATGTTTACAAATGAGGTGGCAAAGTCGATCATTTTACTGCCAGCACGTCTGGAAAGAATTAATGGGAAGTGAAGTATAAATACTCATGTGCTATATTCAGCTGACATTCATTAAATTGGTTTCATATCCAAGTTTCCTTTATAGGAAAAGGACAGACATAATCATTTTGCTCCACCAGTTTCAGGCAAATATACTTATTTACTTTCTTACAAAACAACCAAAATGAGAATCAGTCCCACTGATGTCCACACATTAAATCATATAGCTCTAACTGCAGGGAATTTAGCTTAGCCTAAAGACTCAAGACAAGGGGAAAGGAAGGTTTAAAAACCTGTACGTCATGAACATATTAAAAACATACGTTGTTTTTTTTACTGTCACACCAAACTAAACAGATAAACTGCTCTACTGAAGCAGATGTATTACTGTAGTGTGCTTACATGACGTGTCTACATACACTACTACAAAAAGTTATTCAACTCTCTCGTGAAATTTGTGGAAAATGTAAAAAGTTTATGCTGTAGTGATATTATGTCATGAAAGTAGGACATTTAGAGACATGCAATAGTGATTTCCACATCTCAAACAGTTTATTGAAACAAAAGCTAACAGTGGTGGGTATATCACAACAATAATGTCTCATGACAGTTTGGACAGAACAGCAGCCTTTAGCTGAAGTCTGGTACAGTTGTGTCCCACAAGTAGTGTGATCGCGGCTGTGCCCAAACAACAGCTGACCTCTGCCTCGTAATTAGCCTTCAAACCCTCTATAAAGATAAACGTAGATATTATTATCAACTAATTGCGTTTGTTTAACAGCTATGTAATGGATGCAAAGGTAGTCGAAGTTAAGTGGCTAAGCTAACGCTAACACACCACTGTGTGAATCCAAACATCTTTGACAATTACCTGCTTGTGACTACGATGAAGACGGGTAGCTACTAACAGTTTGATTATTTGTTTCTGGATCGCAGTGTAAGCTTGCAACGTCACAAACAACACTTGCATGTTTACGGTGTGCCAACATTGCTGAACGGCTACACATGCAGTGACGTACAGATGATTTACAGTGACGTAGTGACATGGCTCTTAATTTTGCTCCTTGCCAATGGAAAAGCAAAACTGTTGTAAGGAGGCACGGGATTTGAACCAACTAAGGACCAGCATCGAACTAGCACCACTTCTAAAGTCTCTTCACTGGCTTCCAGTCAGTCACAGAATAGATTTTCAAACCCTACTGATCGTTTACAAATCCTGGAACGGTTTAGATCCAGAATACGTCTGTGATATGTTCAGAGAATGCAAGCCTAGCAGGGCTCATAGATCCAAGGACTCAGGTCAGCTAGTCCAGACCAGAGTCCAGACTAAACATGGAGAAGCAGCATTTAGCTGTTATGCTGCAAACAAGTGGAACAAACTTTGACCAAATGTATCCACTTTTAAATCCAGGTTAAAAACATTTCTTTTATTGTGTGCCTATGCATGAAATCCGAACGGTATCTTTTAACTATCTGCACCTCACTGAAAAGCTCTTAATGTTTATGTAAAGCACTTTGAATTGTCTCGGACATGAAGCGTGCTCTACAAATGAACTTGCCTTGTCTTGGTTCTTTTTGGTCTAGAAGGGGTAATATTCGGTGTGACGGTGTAAATGGTACAGAATATTTCTCAGCTTGCAGCAGTCACTCCCTGTAGTCTTTTTGTTAGTGGGAGGTTACCAGGCAACCAGTAGAGACACCTACAAGTTACTGTGCCTGGCACCACAATGTTTTGATTTTTTTGGGTGAACAGACAGTTTTCAGACTGTTTTGTAAGAGTTCCAAATTCAAATGGCAACCAACCTCTCTGCTCAACCCTCTCCCACTCTCTCCATGTCCCTCTCGTAGGTGCACAAGAAGGACAAAAAATACAAGTGCATGGTGTGCAAGAAGATCTTCATGCTTGCTGCCAGCGTCGGCATCCGTCACGGCTCGCGGCGCTATGGCGTGTGTGCAGACTGCGCCGACTCGCACCAGGCCTCTCAGGAGGGCCTGGAGGGCATTGAGTTTCCTCGCGACGAAGACTTTGACGGGGAGGAAGGCGAGGACGTGGAGGGGGAGGAACCCACCGACAACGACCAATCAAATTGGGGTGAGGGCAACGCTGGTGCTGCCCCGGAAGAGGACTAAGAATTTAACAAGCTTGAGAAACAAAATTTAAAAAAAAAAAGTTGATGTTTAATATATATGTATACAAAAACTAGCTGGTAAACAATCAACTCCAAAGTGCTATCAAATATTGAGGTTACTTAATTGTGCAAGTATATGACAGAGATGGATTTAAAAGAAAAAAAAAAAGCTTTGCTAGAGTGGGAACTCCAAGATGTACAGATTTTATTATTGTTGAAATGTGTCCAACTCTGGGCCCAGCGCCCACAAGAGAACGATTCTAACGACAAATAACATGATGAATCAGGTTTTTGGTGATGTATTTTTATTTCCTGTTTTTTCGGGGGGGAGCTGGGCAGGGTTATGTAGTTTTTGCGGTGAGATAGGCCAATCATCTAAACAAAGAAATGTTAATTATTTAATTTATGAAGAGAGGTTATTGTGGTCTTATCACATGCTATAATTTTTTATTTCTGTTGTTTTTGTCTGCGAGCAGAGGCACAGTAAAGGCTGCCGCCTCCTGCTCAGTCTGAAACTATATTGCTTGGTGCTTGTAGAAGTACGCGGAGGAAGAGCATTATCGTCCACAGGAAGATTTGAACTTGCTCTGTAGATCTTGTTTAGGCGCGCGTGAAATATTTAGATTATTTCTTTTCTACTTTTTTTTTTCTTTCCCTGCACAAATCTTGGAACCAAAAAATCTGTTTTGTGACTCTAATGTATCATAGCCATATTTATGATTAATTTAAGAGGGCTGTGATATTGTGCCAAACAGACCGCACACCAAGATTTAGCAGGAAACAAAAACTACTGAATACGCTTAAGAAAAAAGAAAGAAAAACACATCGTTGGGTTTGTTGTTAAGCGGGGGGAAAAAAGATGAATTTTTAAAAAAAAGAGAGAAAGTACTAGGGGAAATGTTATTGCTAGCTTTATACAAATCACGGCGTCACAGTAACACTTTATTATTATTAAACAAAAGCATTTGACTTTCACTTAAAGCTTGAATTTTGCCAAATGATGAAACGTTTGGTGCTGTAATGCTTGTTGCAGAATACTGGACCTACAGGCTATATATGATGTTTATAATCATAAAGCTTAAACTGACTCAGTTATGCATATGTAATCAGCTTAAACTATAGAACACTGTTGTGCTACGGCGACTATCAGGTATGCTTTGCCATTGTTTTTAAGCTTTTTATTTTATTTAATGCACACACTCACACACATACCATTTTGTAGAACTACCGGCAGTACTTGTAATTGACATTTTGAGGACCTAAGTGGACATCAATACCTGTATGCGTTTGTTTATATTTGGTACTGAGGTTTAAAGTAAATACAGTATATATATATATATATATTTTGAATCACTTGAACGTTGGTTGCGAGGCGGAAGAAGCGTGCAGAAATCATGATGTGTGATGTTTTAAGTGTAAGAGAACTCCATTTTTCATTTGTAAATGGTATACAGAAATGTCACCAGTTTAATTTGATATAAGTTTGCTTTTTTTTTTTTTTTTTTTTTAGGTCTGCCAGGTAGAAAACACTTTGTTCCACAAAAAGTGAAGCTCTATGGCGCCTCATAGACATGCACTTACTTTTGCGTTCATGAAAAGATTTTTCTTTTTATGTGTCGGTGTTTCCCCAAAAGCGGGTCTGAATGGAACTATATGAAAACTGTTGTCTTTCTTCCAATGCGCAACTTTTTTTTATTAGACGTTTTGTTTTTCTCTTTTTTTTTTTTTGTTATTTAATATTATATATTGACTCCAAAATGCAATCAAGACTGTTAATTTCTATTTGTCCAACCAAAATTGTTGTTTTTAATTATTGTTGAAATATAATGTATGAGAAAAAGCCAGGTGAATACTTGCTTAGTGTAGAAAATCCTTGCTTGTGTCTGTAATTGTTGAAATTTTTAAATGTTTTTAATGCTACAGAATCATTCACTTTACCCTAGAAACCTATTTTGTTTAATTTTGTCCTTTCCACAGATGTTTCCTTTCTCCTTTGTTATTTCATTAAGCACATATTTTCTAAAGAAACACGGATTGTTTGCGGGTTAAAACCTTGGAGCAGCAGTATCTGTTCATATGCAGTGGAATATACAGTATGTACTAAAGTGCTAATGATACAGAAGATGTGTAACTTCCCTTTACGCTCAGTGGAAGAAGATATATTTTAAGTCATAGAGATAGTCATCCTCTTCGTGTCACTTTTACCTTCAAATCACTGTGGGAGGGGTTATATAGCGTATATATATATGTTGAGAATATATGAGATAAATATATATATATATATATATATGAAGAATATATTATTTAAACGGTGGATTTACTTAATGGAACACATTGACAGTCAGTTACAAACCTGCCGTGGCGGTTTGTTTCCGTGAAACTTTAACCTTCCGCTTTCTCTCTGTTCACGCTGTGTGCTTGTTCATCACACCATCCTGTTGTCTTGTTCTTTTGATACTATTTACCATCCTACTGATTTTACTGTAATGAATGAAACTCAAAACTCTGATGTATCATTTTAGATTTTATGCTGTATTTGTTATATGGACAAGAAAAGAAAAAAAAAACTCGGAAAAACAAAGCAAAAACACTACAGATGTAAAGCAGAGGTTTTTTTCCCCAGCTGTATTTTTTTACGCTGTTGCAAAAGGTTGTATTTTTCAATTTCTCTCGAACTTTAACAGTGATGCAAAACTTTGGGCCGCGCCTCAGTGCCCTCCGAACACAAAGCAAATTCAGGTTACTCTTTTTACGTTTTTATCAAAGGTTTTCAAAGATGGAACTACATTCTCCTTTTTTCTGTCTGAATTGTACTACTGTTCCTCTCTATACTACATTTTAAGAATAAAACTTTGATATTGCTTTAACCTTTTGGTCCGCTTCTTTTCCTGCTGGGAGACCTCTGATCTTGTGTTGATATTCAGTACGAACCTATTGGGGAAGATGGCGAACAGACATCCATTCATTCTCAACCCAAAGCACTGGCTACTTTCTTTTTTAAAAAATCCCAAAGAAATGCACCTAGACTATTTCCATCCTGACTGTAACAAAACAGAACAGTACAATACAGTATGTAACAACTGTGATTCCAGACTAGTTCAGGGCAGCACCATCTCATAAAAGCAGTCTGATCAATCATTACTAGGGATGTCCGATATATATTGGCTGTTTTGTCAATAAACGATATGCCGTTATTGTCCAACTTTTTAAGTTGGGAAGGTTAAACTTTTGATATTTTATTAAAACATCTTTATTATATATTTTTTTTATTTTGCAATTTGTCAAAATAATGCATTTGCTCTAACCAGGGATGCCCAATATTGGCTTTTTTACCAATAACGGATATGCCATCATTGTACAACTCTCAATTTCCGATTCCGATATATGTGTGCTATTTAACTAATTTTCGGTAGCATCATGTATCTCTTGTTGTAGAATTAACATATCATGCTCGTCTAGTTTTATTGTGATGCCCAATTGGATGCATTCTCAAATGCGACAAGGATTTCCAAATGTAAACATTATCTGTGCAAAATAAGAAAACTGCTTCAGCTTAAATTATAGAAAAAATGCCTTTCTTTTTTTTAATTGTCTCAAACAACAGTTCACACTCCCTCTCTCTATGAGCCAGTAAATGCCGGTGAAATCCAGGCATTCTTTTATTTGATTGGTTTTCAGGATGGGGAAAAAAAAAGAACGATATTGACTATGTCAGATATTTATGTCAATATCGGGCCGATAATATTATCGGACATCCCTAATTATTACTATTATATAGGGACAACAAATGGATCATATATGATTAAAATGAGCCTGACTGTGGACACGGATATAAAGCAGTAGGCGTAGTAGCACAAATGCATGCCTGACCCCCACTTTGAGATTATGTTTTGGCTCTATTAAACTGTAGGGGGACATTTTCCTGGCATGATTTAGGTCCATTTGGTCTCTTAGATTGAAGAGACTGCAGATCAATTTAGAGGGCACAAGGGCTCACTGAAGGGTTTGATGATTTTCTAATTGATGTGAATGAAATGCTGCGACCTTCACAACCCCAGATCTCAACTCAGTGGAACACTTGTGGAGGATTTTGGACAAAAGAGCTCCATACCATCACCTTTAAAACCCCAAATGAAGGACTTTTCTTTGGAAGAATGGTGTCCATCTCTCTAGTAGACTTCCAGAGGGTTGGGGAATGAATAGTAAGGAGCACTGAAGCTATTATGGCACTACGTAGTGGTTTAACTCCTTACTAGGACACTTCATTTTGTTTTTTTCTTTAATTTGTCACCTGTCCCGCTCAGATGATGAAATGATGTGGCAACTCCCTCTAATTGAAATTAATTTGTCATTTTTTTTCTTTTTAATGCATTTTAACTTTCTGACAAAAACACCTATTCTAGAAGAAGACGAAAACACCATTTTGGTTACAGTGATGAACACATTTGACTTTTGTGTGGCTTTTTGTGGGACAAATGAAGTGTGAATGTGGCACAGAATGCTTTAGTGTCTCCAAGCAATTGAAACTGTCTCACTATCAGTGCTGACTAACTGCCCAACCTTCAAACCAGCAGCTTGCACTGTGACATAGTTCAGACTGACACACCTGTGGTTAAAGGGATAACAACAGGTGGCAGACAGCTGACTGTCAGGGGAACTCAGCCCTGGTGAGGACGTGATATTTTAGGAGATTTACTCAACCCTCCACGGCTTCAGGTCACGTCAGGTCAGAAATTCACTGTGTTTTTCTTTGGCTTTGTTGTTCTTCTGTACAATTTGTGTGTTTTAAAGCAACTTGTCCCATCACCAGGAACAATCCGCCATCAGTTCCATCAGCTGCTGGATGAAATACATGCGTGGTTTGATTTGATCACCACATAGTCCAGCCCAGAGGTGTTCTGTTGACTGAAGCTGGACAAGCAGATGGGTTCAGAAGTTGCACACTTTGATCTCAATGTAGGATCTAAGGTGCTGCCACCTGCTGTTAGGACCCAGTTTAAAATAATGTTTCAATCTTGGCCGGCACCAGGTGGCAGCACTTGTCTTTGCATTTCCTCCTGTGTAGTTAAAACATCAACCTCAGTTCCTCTGCTGTTCCAGTGATTTGGTGTGACCACTGAGATGAATTGTTTGATGCTTTAATGAAATATGGCTGTGCTGAAAATTCGGACCGTTGGTTTTTACCAGTTGTAAGCCTGGCTGGTGTTTGTGCTTTTTCCTGAGGTGGTGCAGTGGTCCTTCTGCACATTTCTGGCCCAAAAGATTTTGAGCTGATTGGTGTTAAATGTTTGAATTTGACCCTTCCTCAGATTTATGATCAGAATGACTAGTGAGTGAGTGATGTGAGTTAGAGGACAGATGTGTTGAATGCAAACACAAATACTTTCATAAAACTGGGTGTAGAGTTGCAAACTAAATTTGTGTAAGATAATATTCCCCTTTAGATTTTCTCTTAACCCGCCTGTTGTCTTCATTTACAGGCACCAAAAATTATTGTTTCCTTGTACGAATTTTTTTTTTTTTTTAAATTCAGCAATAAAATTCCCCAAATTTCTGAAAACTTGTAAAACCTTCAGGAAGAAAATTCCAATAATTCCTTAAAAGTTTCCCTTAAAAGTTTTATTTTTTTTAAAAAATCCCCCAAATGTGGCAAGAAAATTCTTGTAAATATTTTCAAAAATGAGTAAAAATCTTCCCAAAAAAACCTTAAAAATATGTTAAGTGATTACATATATATCAGAAAAACTTCTAATATTTTCTTTAAGAACAGTCACAAAAAAATCAAACAAAATCCAGCGATTTTTAACATTTCTTTTTTCCACCAAAAAATGTTCAAACATTTCCCAAAAATGCTGAAAATGTGGACATCAGAAGTTTCACTGTGAAAATATATATATTTTCTCCACATTTTCAAACATTAAAACCAGTGAATTTTGGCTCGCAGGACAACACGAGGGTAAAAACACACAGCCTTCTCAGGTCGCTGTTTGAGCTCATTTATGCCATTTAAACTCCTCTTTCCCCGGTTTACATGATAAACACAGTCCAGACAATGTACAGTCAGATTAGAGCATCTGATTGTACTGTTTTCTGTGACAACTGATCTAATGTTATCTGAATGCACTAAATTCCACCAATTTGGCTCTCAGACCGAAAACAGGCTGAAGCGAATTCAAAGAATGCATTAAAAGTACAATCTACTGATGTGTGTGTGTGTGTGTGTGTGTGTGTGTGTGTGTGTGTGTGTGTGTGTGTGTGTGTGTGTGTGTGTGTGTGTGTGTGTGTGTCGCATTCCCTGGTGATACGCGCTGTTCGAAAAGTTTATTATGGCGTGTTTATTTCCTCGTGGGCATGAGCGCGGCTGTGTGTATGAGCGTATGTGTACACACACAGAAGTAGTCATCAAACATTGGCATTGTAGGCAACCACACACTGCCCCATTCTTTTTTTTTCTGTGTGTGTGTGTGTCCATGTGTGTGCACAAGCCTCCTTCCCATTCACAGGCCCTTTTGTGTGGGTGTCTGTCAGCGGTGTTGTCTGCAGGCAGGCCCCCATTGTGTTGAACCACTGCTCCTTATTGACACAGGGCCCCTGGCGCTTCATGTTCCCATGGCCCCCCAGCCACGGCGGACGGAAGGCTGAAACCGGAGCCCCGGACCTGGGGAGAGTTTGTTTGCACTCCCCTTTCCCTCCCCTGGTGCTCCTGGAACTTGCGAATGGCAGCGCACTGCAAGTGTGTGTGGACTTTGTAGTAAAAGGGGATGTTTAGAGTGTGTGTGCTGTGGGTTGGGCATTAAAATAACGTGCACAACACTGGTAATCATACGGCCACAGCTGCAGGGGAACCCCGTTACCACCCATTGTGTTGGTATGAGATGTGAGTGCGTGTGATTTTGACCTTCACGGTGTGTTTGCTGCTTTGCTGTCCACTTTAATGGCCTGATGCTTCACATAGAGGCATTCAAAGGTCAAAGGGAGAGCAAACATTAATGGAGAAGATTATTCCCTGATCACCATTATCTCCTCAGTGACCTGCCGTGGCCCCGCTCTGGTGTTGAGGCAAATCTGGTTCCCATGTGCAAAGTGTTTCCAGCAGGACGGCTTAATACTGTGCTGCACTTGACCTGCATTTACACTCGCCTTTGATATGATGCAGCAACAGTTGGTACTTTGTAACTTCTGTCATAGACAAGGAAAAAGAAAATCTTCTGTTTATCTGGATGTGGCTTTATGCAAGTCTCACAATGTCTAAATATGAGGCTTGAGAAACATATATATGCACAAGAGATGATTAAAGATGTGACTTGCATGTGTGCTGCATTATGGGAGATGTAGGATTCAGTCATTTTGAAGCTAAAAACGTGTATGAGGGACTAAAACTCACAACAGCTCCACCTCTGCTGCACCAGTCTTGCATAAATATATATAATGAAAGATATAACCTGTATTTGTGTTGCATTATGGGAAATGTAGGATGCTTGTGCCGCACTTAAACGTCTTCAAATATCCAATCCCTGACTGTAAATATACAATATTTATCCTGCTTAATATAATTTTTTCAACTGTTGCTGGGTTTTCATTTTATCTGTAAACCTAAAGTGAAATTATTAAGCTGTGTATTGAAGAATTTGCATTAAAAGCATGATAAAAGTTAAAAAGATACAGCATTTAATTAGTTCTGCACAGCTGATGGATTCTTCCATAGAGTCTTTAGAGGGTGTACACAAATTTACACTTCCGATAAGCAAAAATGTGTCTTTATTTTTGAAAAATAGCAAAAAAAAAAGTGCAGATAATTAATCTATCTAGAGATTTGATGGTATGTCATGTTCTGAAAGTAAAAACACTTCATGTCTTTGTAGCAAAAGTAAAAGTACAGGCAGCTTTTGCTTTTCCATATTTCATTAAAATGCTGTCAAATCAAACAGTCAGGCCTGTTGGAAAGATATTCTTCATATCTTTGTGGGAATGTAGGAAAAAAATCACCTGGAGAGGACTTTTACAACTAGTGGCCGAAACTCGAAATTAAACGTGTGTATGTCCGAGTGAAAATGCTTCATCCATACACAATGGAGCTTGTGGCAGCAGTGTGTGTGTGTGTCTGTTTGTGGCAGGAGGAGGCACAAACACACACACACACACACACTGCTGGACTGGCGGGCTTTGCTGTGTGAACCTGGCAGGAGCGCACAAATAAACACACACAAACACACACACACAGGGAAAGGCATTACCATGTGAAAACCAAAGGCCAATTAAGATGTGGAGAGTTTACTGGCTTGTGGTGTTGTGGCCTCTCTCCTGTCCGTCTCTTTTCAGCCGGGCTTTATTTAGGGCCACCATCTCCAAGTCAAGGCCAACACACACACAATAACACACACACACACACACACACACACACACACACACACACACACACACACACACACACACACACACACACACACACACACACACACACACACGGTGCATGGCAGATATAAACAGCCGCCTCAGGCTTCCCTCTCTCTTGTGTCTACGGATGACAGAAAATGTGTGTTTGTGTTTTTAATCCGTTCTGGTTGCAGATGAGTATCTCTGTTTGTGCCTGATAATCCAGCCCCCCCCCCCCCCCCCCCCCCCCCACACACACACACACACACACACACACACACACTGTCATGTCATGTTCATACTGGATTTTTTTCTTTTTTCTTTTTTTCTTTTGTATTAATGGACGACATCGTTGTTCTTTGATGTCATTCTCGTGATCTCGGGGGTCAGCCTGCATCTGTTCGTGACAGTGTGTTTGTTTATGAGCATCTGTCGGTGCGTGTGTGGGAGAGCATGTGTGTGAGAATGTGTACACATAGCATATCATCTCAGCGTGTGTCCCAGCTCGTCTGTGGTGTCAAGAAGTGACAACACGTGTGTGTGTGTGTGTGTGTGCGTGTGTGCGTGCGTGTGTGTGTGTCTGAGCGAAGGTGCTGGTTCCCACAGCTCAGATCTAATTCAGCTGTAACTCAATCTCCGTGTGAGTGCCGCTCCTCCAGTGCTCTCCTCTCCCTCTGGAGTGTGTGTGAGTGTGCATATACATATGTCTGTGTGTGTGTGTGTGTGTGTGTGTGTGTGTGTGTGTGTGTGTGTGTGTGTGTGTGTGTGTGTGTGTGTGTGGCAGTGAGACATTTCCCTTCCAGACCCCATAGGATCAGTTTACTGTGTCAACGCCGTGAGCTTGACGGCTGCAGCAGTCACATTCACACACATATACAGCTCAGACACTCTATACCTTTCATTCAGACATCTGGAAGCTTATGGGACGCTCATGTGTGTTTGTTTGCATATGTATATGTGTATATGTGGTTTTTCCGGAGGGAGATGACACACAACCCAAGGCCTTCCAACAATCTGACAGTAAAAATGTGATAAAAAGGTACTAAACTGACATCGCAAGTGTCTAATAAAAGTCTTGTTAGTAAAGAGCCTTCATGACTCATTTTATAGGCTCAGTTGTGCATAAATGTGTTTCGTTTGGTGCATTAACCTTCTGAACTCCTGAGCAGTTTCTTTTTTTTTTTTATTGCTCCTGTTACCGTGGGCTCGTTTTTCATGCAATTCTATGGAAACAGCACAACTAGAGACAGCAGTAAAGAGAACTCAAAAAGGTGTTTTCAACAGTATTATATAGTTGCAATGGCACAAGTCATGAATAAAGACAAAAAAAAGTTGAATAATTTTTATTTATTTTACCAAATTTTAAAAGAAAAGGCAGGGCTGAGGGTTCACAGGGTTAATATTTGATACTGAACATCTTTAAAATTAGGATTTTTTGGTAAATATATTACAAAACTTTAACTCTTTTGATGTAAATTGATCTAAAAGTCTGCTGTCTTAACCCTACAAGACCCAAATACAGAAAAAAAATTAGCTAAAAAATCAAACTAAAAAATAAAATTAAAAAATAAAATTAAAAGATAAACGCATTTATAGAATTAATTTTTTAGTAAAATTACATAGAAAATATAGAAAAGATAATATATATTGTGTAGAAAAAATGAGAAAAAATAAAAGTAAATAAATAAAATGTATATAAAAAATGTATACACTCAAATATAGAAAAAAGAGCAGAAATTATATATATATATATATATATATATATATATATATATATATATATATATATATATATATATATATATATACATATAAAATACTAATTAAAAAAATAAAACTGATCTTGTATTTTTGCAACGGTGGGTTTTACATGGTTAAAGGATAACTGTCAGTAGTGAAAAGAAACTAAATGCAACCTCTTACTTTACTTGAATATTTCCATCATGTACATTCTGCTTCCTTCCTATATATTGTATTTTCTACTCCACTACATTTATCTGACAGCTATGGTTAGTTTTAAGATAAATTAATAATAAACCAAGCTTCTACAATACGGTTAAACCAGTGATTTCTGACCATTTTGGCTTCTCACATCTTTTTCAAAACAGTGTATGTAGTTGAGATCAAATGTCAGTGAGATGTTAATAGCTCCACCAGATAGTGCTTTGTTTTCTCCTTGAAACTTCTCAAATGGTTTGCTTTCACTATATGTATTACAAGTCAGAAGATTAGAGACCAAAACATCTACTTTTACAAGCTCTCAGCCTTAGCTGATCTAGTTTCCCTGCATAAAAACTGAATATGAAGTAGCTCAAAGTAGCTCCACTTGCAGCAGATCCAACAGTAACATGCTGCTAACACACTGCTTTAAACATATTAATCTGATTTTATACCTTAACTACAGTTTCCTTCAACTTTAACTTGAGTATGATTGTCATGCAGAACGTTTTACGCTGTCATATTGGTGCTTTTACTCAAGTATCAGATCTGAATACTTCTTCCGCCACTTCCAGTAACACTAAACCAAACCTGAAAATGAAATCATAAGTCACGGCTGGCTGAGACGTGTAGTCACTGTATCACACGCCTGCAAATGATGAAGTGAAAGGTGAACAAAGAGCGCCTCAGGTTTGAAGTGTTTATACGTTCACACTCTCAAAGCACGTCTCTGTTCGCTGATTTCATCGGCAGAAGTGAAGTTTAACATCCCCACCCGGTATGTCGATCTCAACATAAGAGATGAAGCATGTAAAATGTTAGTCACTCTCAACATGGAGCTGGCTCGCTGATCATAACAAATCTGATTTCATTTATTTAACATGTTTTATTGTTTAATCTCAATTATCTTTGAGCGGCAATGCATTGTTCTTCTTAGGAGGTCCACAACACACATCCAGCTTTATTTGCTAGCTTTATATGACTGCTAGACGGAGAAAAAAATGAAATGAACTCCGCACACTGGCTACAGCTTTTAAGCTTCTCAACTTTTTCGATTCGACTCATAAAAATACATAAAAATCACACATCAGTCAACAAAAATATATCTTCTTACTGCATCGCCTTCTGATTTATATTATGTGAATTATGTATCATCATAGGATAAAACAGCAAATATGACACCGAAAGGTTTTTGTTATGAAAATATTGATAGATATTAAAATAAAACAGGACTGTGATCATTTCTATGTAGAATTAAACACAGTTCTTTCACTGGATTGATTAAAAAAAGTCATTTAAAATAGCACATTTCACACCTAAAAGTTCCCAAAATTTAAGGTTTAAATAACTGTGCCAACAGCTCTTATGCTTTATTACCAGTTGACAGAAAGCCAACTTGCATTGCCCATGGGTTAAACCAACGCAAAAAAGGAGCAATAAATCAAATGTTGCCTTGCTTTTTTCCAGTTGTGGCCATGATGTAAGTGCAAAACCGGAGTTTGAAGAGTCCCAGTGTGACAAATAATGAACTAAGTGTCAGAAACACCATTTACATGACAGCATTTTTCTCATATTTTGACATGATATCATGCTTTGTCACTTAGACTATGTACTTCTAAACCCCGCTGCAGTCTTACAGTCTGTAGAGACAGTTCTGGTTTCTGTAGTTGATTCCTGTGCGTAACAATAATTTGAGTATTGTTTTCAATAAAAAGCTTGAAAAAATGTGAAATTATGTATTAAAAGAATGAAAATAAGTCGGCCTGAAGGGGCCTCAGGCAGGTTAGTAGCTCGTAATGAATACGAGCTTCTGCCTGCAGCTACAACAGCAGCTGAGAGAGTGAATTGTGTAAAGTTTCCTTTGGCCTGCTGTGGCTTCTGAGGAGAGAAAGTGAGGAGGTGAGTGGAGGAGGAGGGAGGCAGTGAGGGATGGAGGAGGCTGCTTTAGACAGAAAACAAATCCAAACAGACGTGAGCGAGTGTGGGAGTGCTGTGAGAGAGTGTGCGTCTGTGTTTGTGCACATCAGGAGGACAACAAGAGAAAACATCATGAGGGATCAGGCAGGCCGGGAGTGTGTGTGTGTGTGTGTGTGTGTGTGTGTGTGTGTGTGTGTGTGTGTGTGTGTGTGTGTGTGTGTGTGTGTGTGTGTGTGTGTGTGTGTGTGTGTGTGTGTGTGTGCGCCCATGTTTTTGCTATATTGTGGGGACCAAATGTCCCCACAACTGTAGGAAAACCGAAAACTATGTCACTTGTGGGGACCTCATTTCAGTCCCCACAAGTTTAAACAGTGTTGTCTTGGTTGTCTTGGGGGCATACCATTGACTCCCATTCATATCTAACCCTAACCCTAACCTTAACCAAACCCTAAACCTAACCAAAACAATGGCTAACCCTAAAGAAACGTTTTTGCACTTTTACTTTTTTCAGTAACAACAACATGACCAAGAAAACACTGTTTAAACTTGTGGAGACCGAAATGAGGTCCCCACAAGTGACATAGTTTTCGGTTTTCCTGCAGTTGTGGGGTCATTTGGTCCCCACAATATAGCAAAAACATGGGCGCACACACACACACACACACACACACACACACACACACACACACACACACACACACACACACACACACACACACACACACACTTTCATTGGTTACATAAGCCTCTCAGTTCCACACACAACAAAATGCCAACTGACATATTTACACACACGCAGATCAGTGAACTGTGACCATCAACCATTCAGACTGGATCCTGTTGGCGTTAATCCACTTCATTCTCATTCCTGAATGAAGCTTGTTAGCGACAAATATTTCATTATTTTATCTAAACAAAAAGTTTGATAGTTTTAGAAAAGATACGTAAATCCATGCTTATAATTTCCTAATAATTTCTGTGGGAGTTTTATGGAAATTATTACATCATCTGATAATTACATATCTCTAATTTGTGTTATTTGTTTTGGTGCCCAAAATCAGTTTCTATGTCTTACTCTGTTTTGTCAGTCAGTCACTTGTAAAGCACTTTAAACTGCTATATAAAGGTAGCTTCATACAGTAATGCAAATTATAGGAAAATAAAAGCTTAAGTCAAGCCAAAAATAATGTGCATTTATTGTGCTTTGCATATGTTAATCTGTGTACTTGCTTGTAGACAAATTTAACATTCTTGTCCTGCACCTGTGCAGCTATAACAAACTCCAATTTATGGCAACAATTAAGTAGAATTTCACTGGGGCTGTTCTAATTCAGCAGTGTCTCAGTTTTCCCTTTATCAAAGCTAAATTCTAAAGTTACTGCTGAGAAACTTGCTAAAAACATTTAGTAGATTGTTTGGAAACAAAGGGCTACCAAAGTACCTTAATGCAAGCATACATAGCTGACATTCTCGCTAAACAAAGTTGAATTCATAAGCATCAGAATGTGTCCATACTTACTTCAGCACAGCCTTATTTCACTTAATGGTAGCTAATGTTCGGAAACTCTTGCTAATTGCTGATTGCTGAACTGATATTATTCAGTAAACTCATTGACTTTACAGCCATTTTCCCTCATGTGCTCCTGCTTCACGCCATTTTCACGTCACAAATTACAACTGTTCTGTGATTCACCACATTTTTCTCATTGTGAGCTCATTTGTCACTGCAATATAAAATCCCACACATTAATGGAAGCAGTATTGACTTGTACATAAGTAGAAAAGCTCAGAAATGTTGTGTGTAACATAATAAAATGTCAGAATCCATATGAAAAATATGAAAACCTGGTATCAGCATGTTTTTCAAAGTGATGATAGGTGTCACCAACACTAGCTAGCCCCAAATATTGTAGATATTCAACTATTTACAGTCTATAAAATGCATTTTCCTCATCAACTCTTGCAAGATATGCCTGCCCACAACTTGTTCCACTCTATGCTGTTTTTGGGCCATGCTGAAATGATTTTGTTGATAAAGTGCGTTTTATTTTCCTCTCAAACTTTCTAATTTGTTTCTGGATTTGTTTCCTATTTTGTCTCCTGCAGTTCAGCTGAAAACTAGATGGGTTTGTGTCATGTGATGAGTTATGGACTTTGGTAGTTCACAGCCTGGCTCTCAGATCAGGCTCAGTCTGCTGCACCTGTGTGATTGAGCTCAGCTGTGTGCTGTTGACAATCAGCTGGGCGGGGATATAAGGAGGGATCTCCCAACTGCTCAGATGACTGTAGGTAGGTGACCTGGAAGGTTCGACACCATCAGTCAGCCTTCTTGTGGAAACCTATTTGTCTTTGTGTCAGTGCACAGAACCCAGCACTTCCTTGCTTTTTGTTTTGGGGAATGTTTTTCTTTTAAGGGGTTTTTGTTTTTGTTTGCCACCTTGGCAGATTTAGTGGGAGATACTGGTATTCAACCACACACTATCCTCTTTTAGACCACAGAACCCCGTTTTCTGTTTGTTTGTGCAGTTTTTGTTAGTTTCACCCAATAACAACCTTGGTTCATTTAGTTTCATATGAGACAAGAGGGGGGTGAAATGTAACGGATGTCTGATTGCAGCTGAGTGAATCATGGGTGTTGGTTATGCTGAGGATTTTAAATTTTGTTGTAGAATCTCATTAATGCAGCAGCTTTATTTTGTGATTCTTTTCAAAAACAAGACGCATACAATAAAAAGATTTGATGAATTATCACAATTATAACCTTTGACTTGGTTAATTTTCGTGGCAGAACCGGATGTCAACCATGATTCAATCAAGGAGTGTTGGAAAGTTAAAAATCCAAAGATTCTTTGTCTTTACAGCTTTTGGCTTTGATAAATGTTTCCATTTTGTTGATTATTTTAAAGATAACACATCTTTCAAACCCACTTTGGGGATTTGGGGCTCAAAGCAACACTCTTTAGAAATTTAATGAGCAATTCTAGCTGTTTAAAAACCTTTTTAAAGAGCACATTTGTTTGTGAGAATGTGAGGCAGGATGACTCCCTCCTCTCTATGTACAACTCTGACACAACACCCTACTTCCTGAGATACACACACAGTCTTGTGTTACTTGTATTTGGATCTGGTAACGACGGCGGCAGAACTGTAGCAGCCAACAATGACAAGAGCCAAGATGTCTGCTTGATTGGTTTTTAAAGGACCCACCAAAGAGACTGTTGTCCGGCTTTATTGGCTCCCAATTGTGTGTGTAGTTGTGTGCATGTGTGAGTCACCCTGGCTCGGTATCCCCTGGGTCACCAAGCCCTACATTCAGACCAATGTTATCCTGCATGGCACTGCTTCCTGCTCCAGTTGTTCACTATAGTACGACCGCCACTTTTTCAGTTACTGAAGAACAATCAGAGAAATGAAAGGCCAACAACATGCACGCCTGGAGCTGACACACACACACACTAGAAGCATAAATAAACAATATTATGAAGCTGTGTTCCTGCCCTTGGACCGAAAACTTTCTGACACATAGAAACATATGGGTCAATATATAATTGAGGGACTATTGAAATCCACAGGATATATCTTGCATATATTTTCATTTAAATTAAATAAATGCTTTTTTTATGATCATGTCTTTACAAATTAAATAATTATTTATTATGGAAACAATCACTTATTAATAAAAAAATGACTGAATATCACTAAAATGACAACTAAGCCGTTCAAATTTAATAACAACCAGCTTCTGATTAGCTAAACAATAATAAAATGAGCTTATTCAAAAATACCTTTGATTGTGTTCTTGTTATTAAGTTGAGATAATCATTACATATTTCCTTTTTGGCAATATCAAATTTTATATGGAATATAACAGATTGTATCTATGTCCGAGAAATCACATTTAACTAAGTTACCCATTACATATTACAACTTATTGTGCAGGAGTACTTTTACAATGTTTGAGCACCAGCATTGGAGGTGAGCTGGTGTGCTTGAGCTGCAGTGACTGGAGGGAGGTGGATGGAGAGAGAGGCTGGGACTTCAATGGCAATGATGTAGAGTTACATATCAACCAACATAAGGCTAGAAAGAATCATTTACTTAGAAAAAATAGTCTCTAAATACGTACGCGGATATAGCAGCCGAGGCAGAACAGCGTGGCTGGCATGCACAAGTGCTTCCAGTTGAGGTCGGATGTAGAGGGTTTGTTGCTACGTCTACAACCAAGCTTCTGAAGGGAATGGGAGTGCGAGAACAGGCCTTCCGACGAGCTGTCAAGTCCGTATCAGAGGCAGCCGAACGAAGCAGCAGATGGATATGGATCAAGAGAAAGGACCCCAATTGGGCTGCGAGGTGACCATCCAGGGGTAACTGCAGAGGGGGGCACATCTGGGACGCTGGGTGTCGCCGTTAAGCCCTTTGGAGGTGTAGTGGGCTTAAATTAACGAAACGCCAGTGAAGAGGGGTGCCCACCTGAAGACCCCAGTGAAGTGTTTGCCCCTGGATGGTCACTTTGCACTCCTCCTCCCCCTCCCCCCACTCAATACCAAGTGCTGATTAATCTAAGGGATTGTACCATCTAGTCCTATGAGCTCAATTGTAGCTTGATACACAGAAATTAGTTTCTATTCATTTAATGAATGACTACAGAAGCTACAACAGAAGCTGTGGCATAATCAGATTGACACACAAAAAATGAAAAGGATGAGGAAATGGGGAGGAAAAAAACACAGTGAACTGACTGAAATGGAAAGGAAATAATCCTAAAAGATCCATAATGTGAAAAGAATTCCTCCTGACTGAGTCATTGTTGAGAAAATGGTTACATGTTCTCATCAAAGGCTCGATGTGTTCTTTATCTGTTAAAAATCACAGGTCGGTCAACATACAGATACAAGTGTTAGCGTCTCCATGTGACAAGTACTGATACACAGAGAGACAGAAAAAGTGTGTGGTCGACGTTTGACAGACAAAAAAATGTCTTCATAAGCAGAGTCTCAGTTTTCACACCAGTTCTCCCATTTTTTGTGGGAATGCGTGGTTTTAAAACCCACTCTTGCTTCCATCTGTAACTTCATGTGTTTCAATCAGTCAGTGTTGGGTGACATCAAACACCATGTGTAATAAAGTTTGTTTTTTTCTTTTTTTTCTGAGGGCGTCAAAGGAGAGAGAAAACATTCAACTGAACACTGAGTCACTGGTTTATAAGTCAGCTTATTTCTCTTCTGAAGCCTCGCCAGCTACTTTCCCATGTGTTTGCTTCATGCCAGCTGTTGTCCTCACACAAGCATGTCTTTATATCTTTGTGTGGACACTCGTTGACTTCTTACATTTCCTAACTTAAGTTTAATTCACCTCTAAAATACAATTTGTAACAAATAGCTATTTAAAGTTCAAGTTGTGGAGATGAGTCAAAATGACCTCACAGTCCAGATATGTTCCCACTATGACATTTTGAATCGTCAGGCCACGCAAATGTAGATGGACATGTACGCACAAGTAACTGACAAATGCACCTACACTTTTGCATACTAAAAGCTGCCACATGGACACACACTTACATATGCTCAAACAGAGGGACATGCACTCACATATGCACATATACAAACAAAACTAGTATATACAGATGCACGTTTTCACCCGCTCAAGTTTGTGGGAAAATCCTCACTGGTCAGTAATTGATTCCGTCCTGCCAGCTTCGTTTGTTTGCAGCACAAAAACACACACATAGACAGTCATAGGGTGAGATAAAAGCTCCCCAGACTAACTTCACTATCTATTCTTGCTTATTTTTTGGACAAAATTTAAACATTGCCTGTTCGAATCTCTTCTTGCATCTGCTTGTTCTTTTCACCACACACTCAAATTTATTGAAAGATACTTCTATGCCTTCTCTGTCTAAGCTGCCTATGCACTTACTCGGCACACAAGAAAAGTCAGGTCATTTTAGAGCCAAGTAATCCAATGAATAACAGCATCAATTATTAAAGCAAATGCCCAGAGACAGAATGCAAAATGGAATCATAAATCTTGACATTATTGAGAGACACAGTTAGCAGAAGGAGGAGACAAGCTGTTCATGACCACAAACATTACGGAACATTTAAAAAGCTGTAGCAATTGTAAAAGTAACGACACTCTTCTAAATTTACCAAATTGAGCAGTGGTGGTTCAACAATTGAGAATCCAGATTTCTGATTTGTTTGGGTTTTTTTAAAGACCCACCACTTACACTCTGCACAGCATCTCACCAAACTGGTACGTGAAAACTAAAAATTATTTCATATTGCTCTAATGTGTTTGTGACAAAAAAAGGGCTGCTGCTTCTCCTAAAATAGAATACATTTAATAGTCAGTTTAAGCCAAGTGTCAGACAGGGTTTGAACCACCCTTTCCTGCTCGTTTACTTCTTCCTCCTTCTCCCTCTGTGCTGCAGGTGATCTGTGAGGATACACACCTGCAGCTGATCACAATCATCTCTGCAATAAAGACTGTCTCCCCACACTGTTCAGTGTAGGATTGTACCACCAGTCCTCTGCAGACAACGGTACGAGGCTGTACCACGGAGCAGCCTGCCTTCCGCTCCAGTGAACCTCCAGAGAGAGAACAGGGACCCTCTTTAAACTCTTTTTTTCCCCACAGGAAATGTTTATTGCAAACAGCTCTTGTTTGACAGGAAGGTAAATGTTCGCTATCAGATTATTTGTAAATAGAAAACTCTCAAAGCAACTTGAAATGAGTTTAAAATTGCAAGTTTTGACTCATTTTAAGACATTAATGAAGTTCTTATTTTATCTGAGTGATTTTTTTTTTTTTGGGGGGGCCAAACTCTGCTCAAAACTTAAACCCAGAATCATAGTGTTGCATTATAAAACTGACTTGTTTTAAAGTTTCAAGGAGCTGTTGAGACAGGAAAGAAAGGAAATGAGGGAAGAGAGATATTGGGAATGACAATATCTAACTCGACCACAAGAAAATAAAGGTATCATCTTATGAGTTTGGAGGATTTTTCTGTCAAACCCCCTCATACCACTGCTGTCTGTTACTTTGTAGCAATAAAGGCTATTTTCATAAAATACTCTTTGCATTATAAATCCTTTCTAAGCAAATCTCTCTTTATTTCACTCTTTCATGTTCCTTTTCTCCTGTTAGTTCCCATCTCAATCAGAGTGACAGCGTGTGTTGGTTTTCCAGCACTCCACCACCTGCTACACAAATGGACACTCTCTCTCTCTCTCTCTCACACACACACACACACACACACACACACACACACACACACACACACACACACACACACACACACACACACTTTGACCTTTCCACCCACACCAACAACAAGCCCACACAGCCACCAGCACACACCATGTGCACCGAAGAACACACTCATTGAGGCATACATCATGTACTGGAAGTGCACACCCACATGCTTCTCTCACATAGACATAGTGACATATACAAAAGCAAGTACACACACACACACACACACACACACACACACACACACACACACACACACACACACACACACACACACAAAACTGCCACTTTTTTCTTATCGCCACCGTTCCAACCCCTCCCTTTGATTATCACACAGCCCGAGGCTCTGCAGTATCCAGTCTGGCTCACATTCAGCACTTCCTATCCCCGATGAACAACCATTTACCAATTCAGCTCACCGTTATCAATTACCATCATCAGCATTATTACCACGTTCTCCTTCACTTCAAAGCCGCCATCAAAGCCGTCTCATCAGGGAGAACTTTCACATGGGATAGAGATTTTTATTTTGAAGTCTTCATGTGCAAAAACAGCAAACAACAGAGATAACTGTTTTAACTTTGGCATTAATTTTCATTCCAAAATGAGTTATCTGCCATTTGAAACGTGCGACGCCCTGCTCTGAAAGGCGATTAGTCACTTGAGAAGAAAGAGACTGAGAGAAGTAGCTTGAAAGTTTGTTTTACTTTTCATGTGCAGTTTCGTTGAATGCGTAAACCCTGTGGATATAGTAACTTCATGAAATAATTACTTATCATCTTTGTCAATATTTTAGGTGTTTTGATGGGGGTGGAATTACTATAAGTTTACCTATCATATCAAAAGATGTCATTAAATATCTGTTCAGATTATTTTCTTCTTTATTTGTTGATCACAGTCTAGATTATATACAACTATAACTATTAACATTACATACTACATTATCATGGTTTCCTGTGATTTTCATTATATAGGTGAGGACATATGTGTAGATGCAGTGGCATAGTATGGTATATCTTATCCACATATCAGTTTAACGAACTGATCCTCATGCACTTTTTAGATGTTTTTGCTCCTATGGGCTAATTTTCCACTGCAATATAAAGTAACGCACCTCTATGGAAACAGCAAAGCTATGATCAGAAGTAGAGATTACTGAAATGTGTGTTTTGTGTGGGGAAATAAAGAGTTAGGATGCCATAAACAATAGAAAAATATGATCAATTATTTTATCAATATTGAAAATAGGAATAACTATTTTTTTAAAAAGTGTGAGTGCAATGAGGTGCAACTCCTGCTTTAAAGTGTCTTATGTAAGTAAAATGCTCAGTGTTATGGAGCAACAATTTCAAACTGGCCACAGGTGTTATCTATACGGATGACTCTATACACTCTACAAATTTTACTATTTATGTTTTATGTTTCATTCCTCCCCTATCTGTTCTGTGGAAATCTGCATTTCACACAAAAAGTCACATGATTCTTGAGATCAGCTGAGTCATTAATGGATTCACAGTTCCACTGAGGATTAAATCATTGTAGAATAAAGTGATTTTGATAAAACATCCCAGGTTCAAATTTAGATTCAGTTAAGTTTGCTCATTCTGACACAGGATTCGTGATGATACATCACAGATGAGTGGATCACTGATTTGAAAATCCGATGATTCTTTCGGTTTTCAGTTTCTGGTTCTGATAAGTGGTGCTATGTTGGTGATGTAAAAAAAAACAGATAAGACACCTTTCAAACCCGGTTTTAGGATTCAGAGGGTTAAACATTCAAACATACGTGTTGAAAGTTGTAGAGTGCTGCTTGTGTGTGTTACTGGGTCTGTCAGGGGGATGTCTGTGTGATGGTTAGGGAGGGTGAGTAATTATGTCAATTATACTGCTGCCAGGCGCACACACACACACACACACACACACACACACACCCCACACACACACACACACACACACACACACACACACACACACATGTTTGTACTTCTATCTTAGTGAGGACATCCATAAGCGTAATGCATTTCCTAGAGCCTTAACCTAACCTTAACCATCACAACTGATTGACTAAACTTAATCCTTACCCTAACCCTAACCAAACCTCAATTCATACCTGTTCTCTAAAAACAAGTCTTCACCCTCAAACATGGCTGTTTCAAAGTGAGGACCGGCCAAAATGTCCTCACTGTGTAAAAATGTCCTCACTTTGATAGTTAAATGCAGAAAATGGTCCTCACAATGTAGCAAGTACAAGAACACACACACACACACACACACACACACACACCCCACACACACACACACACACACACACACACACACACACACACCCCACACACACACACACACACACACACACACACTGGCCTGCTTGTGCTCTCCATTTGTTAGCTGTGAAATATTAATCACAGTCAGCTGCCAACCTGACAAGGAAAGGATGCTGAGCACGAAGCCCCGCAACCACCCACACGCACAGTCACTCTCATACGTAAACCCGCATCCGACAGACATGTACACATTCACAAGCATATCAGTGACGGGTTCTTCACCACACACACACACACACCCACACACTGCCCCCTCTCTTACAGTCTCTGTCCTCGGCCTCTCGGTTGGGCATCTGTGGTTCTGAGGGCCCCAGCTGTCTGAGGGATTATAACAATCGAAGGATGATCCTTGAGGTCAGCGTGTTCGTTGACCCGTTCTAACTCACCTAATGAGACCAAGACATATTTATTTCTTCACTGTACACAAACACCGCTACGCCGCCTTAAATCTGAAACCAGCTTCAAAGCAGAACCTCACAGACGGCGGCCACGTTTTCTCATTCTGTGATGAACCACAGAAGTTATGCTGACACAAATGTTGTTTTTTTTCTACACCACAACTGTGGTTTTGTTATTAACCACAAATTGTACATTATTCACATCACCGCCGGCCATTTTACAAAGCCATACTTTTCAAATAATTAATGCTTTTTTTTTTCTCTCATCAAAAGCCACTGGTTCAGGTT
Source organism: Acanthochromis polyacanthus (assembly GCF_021347895.1). Lineage (NCBI taxonomy): Eukaryota > Metazoa > Chordata > Actinopteri > Pomacentridae > Acanthochromis > Acanthochromis polyacanthus. The sequence goes on along the minus strand of NC_067123.1, from coordinate 33,394,297 downwards.
AATGCATGAGATGGTTTAGGAGGAATCATCCATCACAATGGACGTTTAATCTGCTTTATTCATGGTTTTATTCTTTTTGTTTATCAAAGTTGCTTGTATATTGAAGAAGTGGCTAAGATCAAGTGTAGTTTTACAGTAATAAAACCTGAAACCTGGAGCTTGTTCCCCGTTCATGTGAAGCAGATCACAGGCTATGGAAAGTGTAAACTAAGAGTGTGGCGGTCCTAGTAGTGGTGAATTGGTGTGTAATGTGCATAATTTACTATCTAAATAGAAATAAATGCCACTATTTTTTACTGCTACTATTAGTTTCGGTTTATCTGAAACATATCCTTTGCTCCTTCTTCTTCCTATTTGTTTTACTGTCATAATTCTGATCTTTTCCCAACCTTAACCTCATTAATTTTTGAATATATTGTTGGAAAAGAGAGTTTTTAAGACACTACAGTTAAAAAATTTGGTTTTACGTAGTGTCATCTGGCATCAACAACTTTCACACGGAAATTGGCGATAAGGTTAAGGAAGTTCTTGCGTCTTAGACTTGTGTAAGCTCCTGTAAATAAACTCAATCACAACTTTTGTAGACATAATGGGAACTTCAACGGTTTTAAATATAAAAATTTGCCTCTTTCAGCTGCATTACACTAAGTTTAATGTAAAATCCTGCTGGCATGAACTGATTCTGCAGCTGTCTGGATGGTAGTAAAACTGTATTTGTGCTTTAGAAAACGGCTCGTATCGCAGTTTATCGTTAACGGGTTAAAACACGAGCACGCAGAAAAACCATTTTGTGACTCTTAGAAGTGGTTTGGTGCTGGTGTAGCTGGACGTCTCTGCTCCACCTCGAGAAAACACTCCAAGTATGCACAGCCACAGGGAGAGCTGGCTGCTCAGGGCTGTGGCATCGATCGTACCTCCAAATGCCCCCTGCCACAGCGTGTGACATGGGAACGACCGGGGTTGTTTTAAATCACAGGCCTAACCGCTGGCCTGCTCGGTCGGGTGGGGGCTCCTGGATACTTAGCATTCCTGCAGCGACTGAGGACTGTGAGAACCAAAAGACACGGGCAGAAATATTCTTAGGTCTTAAATGACTGGAAAGAAAACATCCAGTGTGTGTGTGTGTGTGATGCATGTAGACGTACGGAGCTAAAATTGGAGAACTTAACACTATCTTGTGCACGGTTGACTGAGGTTGCTGGAGTCCTTAAACATCCCCAAAGCCAATGAGGACCATTACAGAGCTGCTAGCATTCAACTCTGACGGCTTCCAGGACCAGAACTTCCTCACTGGGCAAATAATACCAAGAGCATGAGACTGTATGTGAAGGAAAAAGTAACGTGGGAAGCTAAGAATAGATGACTTGGCCTCAGAAGTAACCTGGTTGGAGCCAGCGTGTGAACTATACATTAACTTTGTTAAGAAAATCAAATACAAAGCACTTGAGATGGCTTTTATTTATCATTGCTCCTATTAAGAATATAGATAAAGAGAATAAGCAGATAAAAGGCTGATGCCTGCTTTCACCATCACAGAGGTTTGGAAAAAGAAAGGAGAGAGACGCTGTTAAGCCTATTTCAGTAGTAGTAGTACATTTTATTGCTGATGTAAAATGAGTTCAATACCAAATATTTTGTTTCCTGTTTTACAAAGGAAAACAGAAAATGGCTTTTAATTCAATTTCATGTATTTATCATACATCATCACAATGATGAAGATACAGAAATACATAAATCCATAGCATATTCAAAGTTCTACAACTCACGTTTTTAGGGGCAGTTCGTGTCGTATTAACCCTCTGGATCCAAAGCAATTTCTGGGTGTTTTTTGCTCCTGGCACATTTTTACTCGCTGTTTTTGCAATGTAAAGTCCTAAATCTCTATGGAAAAAGCACAAGAAGTGCTGGAAATAGAGGGAACTATTCTTAAATTTATGTTGTTAGTATTGTTTTTCTTATTTACATTGTATATATCGTATGTTTATAAATGTGTTTTCTTGAGTTTTCTGTCACTTTGCTGCTGTGACGTTGCAAATTTCTCCTTGTGGGATTAATAAAGGATATTCTATTGTATTCTATTCTATCTTAAAAAATGCACCTACAATAAAGTTGTACTGCCAGAAATCATAAATTACAAAAAAATGAGAAAAGTTTTGAATCAAGATGTACAACATTTTCAATGTGTGCACGTGTTATCAATTCTTGAAAAAAACATGCCTCTACACACTATAAAAAATGGGAAAATTTATTGCAGATACGGATATTTGTTTATTTTTTTAAAGAAATGTCGATATATATGACATGATTTTGACAATATATCACTGTTTTTAGCTTAGATTTGGTTTATTTTCCTGACTTATCCATATGCCACACGATTTGTTAAAAATTCAGACAATTGTTTCTATTTTTACAGTTTGTGGCTCTTATGAACGGTGCCATTTTGTAATTAAAAAACAAACAAACATGCCTTTCAAATCATTTGAAAAGTTTAGTTTCAGAGTGTTAAGAGTCGGTAGATATCCAGGCCTGTTAATGAACACAGTTTGAGTCTCGACAATGCTTACTTTATTTTTGGAAACTCAGAAAAGCAGAAACTAAGCACCAAAGTCTTGCTGTTAATCTGGGGTCTTGTTCAGAAAAGCAGCAGTTACAGTTGCTAAGCAGTGATTGGAGAAATGCTCTTTAGGAAAGGGGATTAACAAACGCTCAATTAAACTAATGAGTGGAGTCTTTTTGTCATAAGAATGAAATCAGGACTGTGATCTTATGAAATGAATGTGTGCATCAAACGCTCCCATGCGTTTGTCTACATTGTGTCCATTTATGTGCATTTATCACATTCCTAGCTGAGCGTTGTGGGTGTCTGTCATTAATGTCTAATCATCATTTAACTATTACTTGGTGGGGGGGAACAGGCCTACTGGGGTCCTGACAGCTGACTGTTCCCACTTTCCCATGCTGTCAGGGGTCAGAGGTGACGGTGCAGCTACTGCCACAGTTGTTACGAGGCCTCGCACACAAGGCCTGTCCTGTGTGGCTGTACGCACTGCTGGTTGCATGGGGCTTAAAGGGGGGAAGCAGCCAGGGGGCCTTGTGTATGTCGGACTGAGTGTGTTTGTGAGTGAATGTCACACAATAATGACTTGCTTAAAGTGGGTTTTGCAATCGTTTGATAGTGTACATGTGCGTGCAAGGCAACTGGTAGCCTCAGGAACCACAAACGCAGCCTTGTAAGGGTCCATGAGGCCTCCTGTTTGTTTAGATTGAACAACTTCGCCTGTGTGTGTGCGTGTGTGTGCACGTACCCTCCTGAAGTTCACTGCAGCTCTTTGAACTGTTGGCACTCGGAATTAAAGGCTTCCTCCCTTTCTTCCACATGAAAATACGTCGACCTTCATTTGTTTTTCTTACCAGCCTTGTTTAAGTGGTCACATCTCCACTCCTGCGGCGAAAAAATAATTTCAGACCCCGGAGTTCAACAACACCCGTCAAACTCAGTAAATGAACTCTTTTCACGCTTCCCTCGGTTCCGTTGGGGAAGACTTTGAAACACTGAGGTCGTATAATCGGTGCAGGTGCAGGTGAGGTTTCATTATTGGCACCGTGTTCCCTGCCAGGTGGACAGCGACACGTAGCTGCTGTATATGTCGAGTTTTAAGCTTGTCTGTGTACTTTAAGCTCCTTTGGCACCCAGAGAAGCAGTTAACGTGGAGCTTTTGATGTTACACCCAAAGGGCAAATCATGGAGCCTCCACAGCCCTCACTTTGACTCTATTGTAGCTGCATGTGGGATCTTGAAAGAGGCCGAGATTGTTTTCTTTGGAACTGTCAATTTATTTTTTAAAAAAGGAGTCAAGGCTGTTATAAAACGTATATATCGCTGCAGGCTGATCATTATATAAAATATGCTTTATTACTCGAGGATAGAACTCCCTTTCATAGATTATCAAATAAAAAAAACGGTGGGTGTGAATGGTTAAATAGATGCTTTATCATGGTATCAAAAGCTGACTTTGAAAGACAGGTGGCTTTTGGCAGCTAAGCCGCACCGCACGTCAAATCAGACGCCTGCAAAACGGTTCGATTGTCAGCGTGTTGGAAGGCGGCTTCAGAGAGGCATTCAGGCCGAGGTCTCAATGCTTCAGTGTTAAACCGTGTTGTAATCCCACAGTGTTTAACTCTGATCCGGCTGGATTTAGTCCGCTAAAGCCGAGCAGCGGCGCAGGTGCCAGCTGATAAGACCTGGGATTCACACAGATAATGGGAATGTAAGGGGGTCGGTGGGGTGAGGGAGAAGAGGGGGGAGTAAGTTGAGACAAAAAATAAAGTTAATTACGATACAGCACTTTTTCTCTCTCACTCTGTTTTCCAGTTATAAGGACACAATAAATCTGGTATCATTTGTTTGGTTTCTTTCAGGCAGCAGGCTTATTTTCTTTTAGTTTCCTATAATATAATGCCAAACACACACAGTTTGCATTTAGACAATTTGTAACACATCCTAAAGCAATGTAGTGTAGCTGAGAGCAAATGTAAGGTATTTTTGATTAGTTCTATCTTTGTGAATTCATAACTGGAGCTTAAAGAGTTAAGAGTTGACATGGAGTTACCAACAAAAAAGATCTGTCAGACTAGAATTACATGTTATTGAGTTTTGTTTTTTTAATCAGATGTAGCAAATGTAAGTTTAGTTATTGTTTGACTGGCTGTGTACATGTATGCTTTTAAGGATTATCATTATTCCTAACTGTCAGTAAGTTTGAAACACATTCAAACTGATTCTTTAGAGCATTTATGAATGTAAATCTGTGTTTTAAAATTATGAGTCCAGGTATCTTAATCAAACTGCAGCCAACTGAAGTAGTTATTTCTTCTAGTACATTCCTCTTTATTGTAAAACCTCCATCCACCAGCGTTCTGACAGAAACTCCCCGGAGGCAGAAACCCAAAGCAGGGTCACGGTGAAGTTTAAGAACATCCATGTGTGCAAAGTTCAAAGTTATGCATCACAAAGACAAATCAAAACAGCGACAATTTGTGATGTAATCACAAATCCCAGGAGAGATTTGGGGAACAATATGATCTTGGTTTTTAGTATTATTAGAAGATGTGATCATTTTCATTTGTTGAAAGTCTTTTTAATGCAAGATAACAGTGAGTTCCAATGGGAGATGGATGTCTTTGTCTTTTTTATGAGTGATTACAACTTAAAACAAAAAGGTTCTAAGAATAAAATCTGAAACATACCAGGTCTTGACGCTAGATAAGTTTCGTCATATTACTTATGCTATTTATTAGGACAAAACCCAATTACATGGTGTATAACTGAGAGCATCGATGTAAATCACAGGAGAAGACAGAAGAGGAAGAACAAGAAAAAGACATAATGGCTGATAAACATGAAGTGCAATCTGAGAAAACTGAAAGGACAAAGACAGAGCAGAGGACAGAAACTCCAGGGCATCTCTCCCATCCCTTTGAGAAAGTGTATTGTAGACAGTAATCCCGTGTTATGACAGTGACACAGTCCATCCCTCCCTCCTTCCCACAGGTTGGAGGGATGAGTCAGACAGAGAGGAAAACAAAGCAGCAGGCAGGAACCTGCAAGGATTACACTCTCATCATGTGGAAACTAGACACTGCAACCGGAGCCACTGCTGCCTGCACACCGACAACACACGCACCAAATTACTGTGTGTGTGTGTGTGTGTGGCACAGAAAGTACAACTGCCAGTCATGTACTCATAAATTTAGGAAACAAAGGGCAGCCAAAATTGTATCAGGGAAAGTACCTGCAGACTCTCACCATTTTACTTTTCATGTGCACTGAACACGTGAACTAATTCTCCACCAAGTCTGTCTGTGAGCCAAAACCAAAGTTTATACTAAATCAATCCTTGGTTTACGACATCTTTGACCTGCATCGTTTCACCGTTATGTCGGAACTGATTAGTGGTCCTCAGTTCAACATACAGCGTTTTGTTAAGTTGGAACTGGTTCAGTGGAACTAGTTGGCGAGTGGAGTGGATGAATACTGTATCTACAGTAGTCACGCAGCACTGTAAGACGGGTTTATTTTCATTTGCCGCCACATTGGATTATGCTACACTCACTAACTTCATTATGGCGCCCTAGCATAAGTCAAACTTACAGTTTACATTTTTGCTGATATTTTCATATCGGGTTGTGTTTGAGTGTGAGCTAGTGATCGTTTGTCATTACTGTAGTTGTACAAATATGTAAACTGATACCATGATGATGCTTTGTTTACATTTCACCGGAGTTCCGACTTGAGGCAACAATGGTACGTCACACCGTAGGAATGGAACACGGACATAAGTCGAGGACTCCCCATACAACGATCCTGACAGGCCTCAAAATCTAAAACTACCTGCCTGATATTGTCTGTGTCCTAATTCAGAGGCTGCATCCAAGCCTACCGCATAGATTCACTTTCTGCAGACCAACCCATTGGTGTCTAAACAGAGGACCTCTGGGGCCGTCCATGGGTGGAGCTGGTGTCTCCATGGATCAGGCATGTTCACTTTATGAATGCTCGGATTGAGTTCTAGTGAATTTGGAGGCTAAATCAACACCTTTGTTGTGTTCCTTGGGCTGTTCCTGATATTGAGCAGTACCTGTTGCTGTAGGAGGGAGTGCTTGGTCTGGAACAATCTTCAGGTGTGTGTTAGGGCTGGACATGGCACATCCAAACGCAGCGATTAGCCATGACTGAGCATGGTGTGCTTCTGGTCAGTTCATCACGTTGCAAGAAGACAGTCTCCCATAAAATTTCTGAGATGAGTGGATGTGGTTTCATTGAGATCTATGAGTGTCTTGGCAGTAAGTAACTTCCAAATCCAACCTTATATTAATACTTACCTGAAATGTATCACAGTTTTAGAACATGTAGCTCATAGAACATGACAAACCCCACACGCCAGGGTTAGGTGTAACATGGTGCTACAATGAATCCACTGAATGTGTGCTAAAACATCGAAAGACAGCAAATTTTCATAACTTGTGGGTTTTTTTTCCAATACTATGAGTCCTCCATGTATCAGATTGAGCTCCATTAGACATCTGGCTCCCATGTAGCGTCATGTAGCTCATGAATGTGTTTTTTATGTGAGATTCTCTTGGACTTACCAGCCTAAATAAACAAATAAAAATGTATCAATCTTTGGCAGACAGCCTCTTGTCTATATTCGTACATATTTTGGTGTTTGAATCTAGAATATATTGTGAATATTCTCCATCTGTATACATTCATCAATCCATTCATTTGAATACTGATTGATTATAAACCAGTAGATGAGTGATAAGTAGACCTCTATAGGGCTGTATCCATCCATGACAGGAAGACAGATGTTTATACGTACCTGTGTATCCATCATCTATTATGGATGGAAAGTGACGGATAGATATATAATATGCATATCTATCCATCATCTATGTATTGATTTCTTCATCCATGAAAGGTTAGATAAGGGATGGACAGATCATCGATAGATCCACAAACAGTGATCATTTAGAGTATATAAGTGGAGCTGTATTCAAAATAATTGCTTTCAAACAGAGTTTTCCAGCAAATTTTACTTCAAACCATCTGTCTGTTACAGTTAATCCTGCCTCTGGGGTAAGCTGAAACATTTCACTTCTGCCACTGTTTGCCAGAATTATACAACAACAGTACGTCCAAGAAACAAACTCTGAGAGTTTATCTGTAGCAGAGACGCGTATGTTGCTTTACAAAAACATGATTGATCTAACCAGTAACACCCACATGGATGCAGCACCCAAAGTTTCCCAGCATTGTAATTGCCCTGCAATGAAATGATGAATGTTATTTACTTCACCTGTCAGTGGTTTTAGTGTTGCTTCTGATTGGTATACAAAAATATGTCTAACTGGCATGAATACTCAATACAACCACAAGTGTATTAATCCGCTGCTAAAAATAGTCCCTAACAAGAATATTATTCCAGTTTCAGCAGCACTTATCACCAAAGGCGTCTTAACAGTGAGAGGTTTTGTGCTTTTTAAGGAAGTCATGAGAGGCATGTGATCAGATCTTTGAATTTAGTGGTTGTAGATCACTTTAGCAGACATGTCAGCATCAGAAATTTAGGATGAAACCCTGACAGTGTGACTCTACAAATATGACTTTAAATTACGGCCATGTTTCTGTTAGTGGTGTTTTTGAATTAAGTTCTATGTTACTACTATGAACAAAGGTTGTTTTTCTGGCAGATTTTAGTGGCTTTCGCAGCGCTGTAGGTAAGAACCATAACCACATCATCCACTGTGTTAAATTTGTGATTTCATTTTTGGTGTAATTTTCTACTTTAACCCATGTGTTGTTCCACGGGTCAAACTGACCTGTTGTAAAGTTTGAAAATGTGGGGGAAAAAATGATGTCCACATTTTCAACATTTTGGGGAATTAACATTTTTTAGTGGGGGAAAAAACAAATATAAAAATGTTTCTTTGAGAACAATCACCATGAAATCAACCAAAATCCAGCGAAATTCACTGGATTTTGGTTGATTTATTTTATGAACGTTCTTAAAGAAAGTATTAGACATTCTAGTGATATATATGTAATCACTTATTATATTTTTACTCATTTTTTTGAAGATTTTTACTCATTTTAAAAAAAAAATATTTACAAGAATTTCCTTGCCACATTTGGGGGATTGTTTTTAAAATCACGCTTTTAAGGGATTATTGGAATTTTCTTCCTGAAGATTTTGCAAATTTTCAGAAAATTTGCTGAATTTTTGTGCTGAATTTTTAGATTTTTCTTTTTTTCCAGACAAGCAAACAATATTTTTTGGTGCCGGTAAATGAAGACAACAGGAGGGTTAACCAATGATACATCACTTTTTTCTCAGATATCACATCCCTCAAGGGAGCAGCAGAGATAATTGATATGTTTTCTCCACGTAAATCTCCGGTTCATGATTTTCGTCTCCAGCATCGCAGCAGAGAACAATACTGAAAACGCCAACGTCCAATTATCCCCAACCTCCCAGCGAGAGAATAAACGTCCGCACAGAACTCTCTCAGGTTTCTGTCTTTTTAAACGCTAAAATTTTCTCGGCTCCCAGAAATAACTGAATAAACTATGAGACAGCAGCTCTGCAGGGTTTACAGACCCACATGGCTTTTAAGGAGCGGGGCTTTCCAAGGTGGTTTGCATGGTGGACGGACACACACACACACACACACACACACACACACACACACACACAAACATGCATACACGTTCTCCATGGTGCATTAGGGTCACGCTTGTCTTATGTAAAACACAGCTACCCACAGAGAACCTCATGGCCCGGAGCCAGCCTGCTCTGATGTTCACATGTGCTGCAGCAGAGCGTTTTATGCGTGTGTTCTTAGGAGTTTTTGTAGTTAGCAGCTCGGGAGTGTGTGCTGCCTTGTGAGAGTTCGTGTGTGTGTGTGTTTTGTTTTGGTCGGCCAGTGAAAGAGCTGCGGCAACAGTAATTAGACGGTGATGGTTTATCGAAGTTTCCACATCACCTCTGTCCCAAACTGTCTTTGTGTCTTCCTGGAGTCCTTCGCAGTTTGGACTGTCTTTGTGGTTTGTGTGTGTGTGTGTGTGTGTGTGTTGTTGGGAGACTACACACACTCCTCTGTCCCCCTGCTGTCTCCTCCTCTCAGCCAGTGAGTCTGGGACCCGAAGGAAAAGGCCAATTATAAAAAACCCCTCTCTCCATCTTTGTTCTGCGGGCATAAACCACTTCTTTGCTTTTTTGTTTTCATTCTTTCCCCTTCTTTGGCTTTCTGACATTCCTCGTCCATTCCCACCGTCCCCGAAACCCCCACTCCACCCCGTTACTCATGCTCACGCACTCTTTCGGCTCTCAACAACTTTTTTTTTGCTTTACTTTTGCGAGCGACAGTTCCCAAAGTCTTAAAATAGCCTCCGTGCTTCCTGGTCCTTCATCAGCACCATATCTTATCATATTAGACAGAAAAGCTGGGTGGGGCTGCTTGTCAGACTGGCTGTTGTTATGGTAACGGCACAATCCCAGGGTTGCTTTGATGCTTACGTGATGTTGATTCATTTTAAAATTCCTTACTGCTCCCATATTTTTTCCTCCTGTGACACTCGTAGAACAGTCATTTCCCAGTCTTTAGATGCCTGTTTTTTCGCAGTAATGCAAAGTAACATCCAGTAAAACTGAATCAAACTTTGTTGATATGCAAATTGGCAAAACAGTCAAACTATGTTAGTGTGTTGACTTCTGAGGAAACAGAAAAGCATTTTTACAAAAATCAAGGCAAATGGGAATCAATATGTACAATTTTTTTTCCTCCAAATGCCTATCAGTGTTACTAATACTAGGAAAACGATGACTTCATAGAAATTTTTCTCCATACATTTTGTTTCCATATTTGTCTGAGAACTGCTCTGTATAAACACGATCTGCAGTTCAACTCCGTTCTGTCAATAAGTCATGTGACATGTTTGGTTGTATCGGAGTCACGTATGGTTTTATAGTTGCGCTATGAATTTTACTTTTTTTTAAATGTAATAGCTACACTACCAGTCAAAAGTTTGGACACACCTTCTCATGCAATGCTTTCTATTTATTTGTATTATTTTCTATATTGTAGAGTAACACTGAAGATTAACACCTTTTTGTTTACAACATATTTCTGTATGTGTTCTTTAATAGTTTTGATGTCTTCAATTAATCTACAATGTACACAATAATTAAATTAAAAGCACTGAATGAGAAGTTGTGTCCAAACCTTTGACTGGTAGTGTAAATACGTATCTACTTTACTACTTACAATTGTTTCTGTAATTGTCTCCTATGTGTTCTGTGTAAACACAGCCTGCAGTCCACATGAAAACTTTCTAAATTTTTCTCCCAACTGTCAGTTGCAATTTGAGTCAGTATTGGCTTCTTGACTGCACTTAGGAGTGCAGATTTTTTTGTATTTTACAGAATCTGATGAGGCCCAACATTTCATTTTTGGTAAATTAAGTGAGACGTGTAAAATCATGTGAATTTTATGAAATATCATGTTTTTAAGTTTAGATTTGAGTACTTTCTTCTAATAGAACCATCAAAAAGTTGACTCTCTGTATTTCTAGTTTCTGACTTGATAAATTGTGTCATTTTGACGACTTTTAAAAGATAATATGCCTGTAATACTTCTGTAATCCAAGAGTTATTCTTCTCTTCTCAGCGAGATTGAGAAAAAAAAATACAGAAAGCTGTAATACAGGAGTTACAAATGTGTTTCAATGGATTGTATGTACATCTCTTGCTACATAACTGAACTCTCGGCTAAATTATCAAGCTTTGTACTTTGAGCTCTTTTATCTCCCTTCGGCAAAGTGTTTTTTTGAATTAAATGATGCACTGAGAACACGATATCAGAATGGGGAAGTAACTGACCCAGTACAAAGAAACAGAAAAAAACATCAAAGAGCTGTTGTGACTAGTGCAAGAATCAAAGTTCAGCATGAAAATGTCTCGGTCTGGCTAATTCTCTGATTTGCAGCAGCAGCTCCAAAGCTTATGAGCAGTTGGTCTCTTTCAGTCACACGTTCCATTGATATTTTCAAGAAAGCCCTCAGGACATGCCTGGTTTAATAGCTTTTGACGGACCTTAACAGTCCTAATATCTCACATTATTATTTTATTTTAGTAAATTCTATCCTCTTGGCCTGTTCTAGCAATATATTCTATAAATTTAATCCCATCTTGACGTGTTGCACATCATTTTGTTACTGAATATCTGATAACATGTACAGCACTTGGGTCAACTCTAGTTGCTTCAAATGTGCTATATGCATGTATTTGATTAGATTTGATAAAATGTAACTATGCACCAAAGTTGCATATTTCAAAGTTTTTTCCCCATTTAAACAATCTCTTCTTGCCTTACAACAGCTTAGATCTAACTCTACAACTTTAGAATGTGCCGATCTATGAAGTTGTAATATTGGAGTAATTCTGTAGAATCACATATTTTGGAGTTCGAACAACAATGATACAGAGAAAGGCCCATCCTGCAAGCTGAACACCATCGGTTCTTTTGGTTTGTTACATGTGAAACTCAGGGCGTCTGCAGTTTCATGGTGGAAATGCTGAGCCATGCTGCTGACCTTCTTCTGACACACAACAAACACCATATAGAAGTTAAAAAAAAAACTTGATTTTCTCTGCAGGAGGTCTTCGGCGGTTAACTCTCGACAGTTTGCCAACAAGAACTCCCCAAAGTCTCAAGAAACACTTATTGCACAAACAAGCAGAGCCGAGCAGCAGTGTGACTCTGCTGTGTTTGGATGATGAGACCCTGCAGAGAAACTAGCGGTCGGCTCTGATGTTGTCCCTCCATCTGCTCTCTCACCTTCTCAGACAGACTTTCACACACACCCACCCACCCTGCAGTCATATGTGAGGACACACTTTCTCTTTCTCTCTCCCACACTCAGACTCACCCCTTGTCTCTCTCACACACACGGAAAGCTAGAATTGCTGCTCAGTGTCCAGCTCTGGGCGGTGTTCCCATCCCCATGGCCTTTCCCAGCACAGACAATGCTTTGTGTCCCACAAAGGAAGCTCTCATCCAGGCTCTGGGGTTCTGTTTGGCCCTCGGCGGCCCCCCGGACCCCAGAAAGGCCCCCTGAGCCGCCCCACCACAACCTGCTGAGGTGCCAAGAGGAACATCTGTATGACTCGGGTGAAGAGACCTCGAAGAAGTTCTCACACTGAGAGGAAGAGTGTTGCTTATATTTCTCTAAGTGTGTGTGTGTGTGTGTGTGTGTGTGTGTGTGTGTGTGTGTGTGTGTGTGTGTGTGTGTGTGTGTGTGTGTGTGTGTGTGTGTGTGTGTGTGTGTGTGTGTGTGAGGTTTTGTCTTGGCCGGTTTCATGTGAGCACCAGTTCCTGGGTTCTGGGAGTCTCCCAGTGCAGATAATAAATGGTGTGAGAGCAAAGACAGAGTGTGTTGCCAGACCTTTCCAGTCAATGAACCACGTGTCCCACCGGCTGGGCTGCCAACCATAGACTCTGAAATGGGGTCACGCTAACAAGAACCAACAGAGGAGGAGAGAAGTGGACAGAGGAGAAGAGTGATCAGATGGACTCAGTCATGATGAATCAGTCATGAACTGATTAAAGGCTGGATGGATGGGGATTGTAAACATGTAGAGATAATGTTTTGATTTGAAATGTCTGTGACTTACTTGGAAGCACCGAAGGAAATACAAGCAGATGAAATTAATTAGAGTATCGTGTTAGAATTAAGAGTAATGAAACAGGTAATATTTCAGCAGCTGGGTCGCTAAAAAATAATGGAAAAAATAAAATAATTTTCCGTGACTAAAACATTTTCTGGCCTTAACTTTACATGAGATTGCTGTATATTTTTGGCTTTTTAATGTTTAAAGAATATTTACTTTATTTATTTACTTAATATATGTACACACACACACACACACACACACACACACACACACACACACACACACACACACACTCTATTGAATTAGAAATGAAAGTAAGACAGAAACTGATAACAGCATTTTGACAGATCACCAGTGCTTATAGATATCACAAACTGATGAAAACAGTTTTATCACCATTTCTGTTGTGAAAACGTCTCTATAGACATCTCATTTTATAACCAGTACTTCTTTTTCTGGTACAGTCACTAACTGTATCTATTGTTTGAAACTTTTTTGGAGGATTAAAACTTGAACTTAACAATAAAAAGAACATGTCTGCAAAATTATGATAAATATGCAAATGTGTTTTATTTGCCTCAAATTTTTTTGTTCACAGTTACAAAGATTCTTATGTTATTTAATACTGACACATAAATTCACAGTTTATTTTTGAAATTTGACTAATATTTTTCATATATTTCAAAGATGTAGGAAAAATAAAACAAAACTGTAAATGGTGTACACTAAGACTTTTTAAATTATTTATTTATTTTTTTACAGCTTTTTCGTACAAAAAGCAAGCACGTATACTGGGAATTTGCAGGTCTTGTGTCTTGCGGTGATGGTACATGTCCACAAGGGCGTTTTTACAGGTGAGGCATTGCACCCCTTCGTGACACTGAACACTTCATGATGATCGGTGCTCTTTAACGAGAGTCAAACACAGGCTTCACCCTCTTACAGCTGCTCAAGCATCGACTGCACTTCATTGGACAGCAGCTTCACTTGGAGGCTATCTACTCCTGCATTTCAAACTCTTTCATTGTGAAAACAGTTTATCAAAATGTGTTTCTGAAAACTTTAGAAAAAGCAATGCAGTTGCTGCTGCAGTTAAAAGTTTTCATAAATTTGAAGAGGCAATGGATCATTCTTGATGCTCTTTATTTCCATAAAGTAGCTTAGACCTCAACTTTACGCAAATGAGGAATGGGGACGTCAACATCCTGTCTCTCAAAATGCATCACAACGCTACCAGAATGCATTGCACAGCTGCTTACGTAGGGAATGAATGGGAAGCGTTGATGTGACATATCCTGTGGACACATACCATGACACCTTGTGCTATCTTTAGCTAAGTATGCTTTTAGTCAGCATTGAATACAATTAATAATCTCTCAGAGAATCACTGACTCAGTGTGTCAGTAACACACCTGCTTTAAAGATGCATTCAGATCAGTGTGATGGTGCTTTGCTCTGAGTTGGATTCATCCGGGACAGACAGTCAGTCCAGTGCAGCTGGTCCCAGCAGGATCCACACCCTCAAACACAAACACATACGCTATCCAACACAGGAAGTGACATCATGCGCCGCGGGCCAAAATACAGGAAGCATGACGACTGCGTCTGAAGGACATGAGGGACACATCAGCTCTGTATAATCCACCAGCTGCTGCTGCTGCAGATCCCACACCCATGAACGCACACATACGTGCTCACACACTTCGAGGAGTCGCTGTAAATCAGTGTGAGAACTCAGCTGAGGCCAACACAGGCCACTTTGTTAAAATAACATGTTTTATAAATCAAACATAATTTCTTTCAATAGCTCAAATGGTCATTCAGGGCCAAACAGCTGTGAGAACAAGATTGTTAGTTTTATGTCATCTGCAATGTGGGAAAGTGTGTGTGTGTGTTTGCTGCCTTATTGTGTGAACAGGGACACATGTATACATTAAATGATATTAAATGATCAGTTTTCCAGTAGATGGATCAGTTTAGGCATGAGTTCAAAGTCCTGACTGGGTCTTTTCAATATGAAGTAACAGTTTCCTTGTCATGATAACCCTTTGATGCACAACATGGGTCAAAAGTGACCCATATTCAATGCAATATTCAAAGCACGCAGACGTACTGGAGCTCTGACGTGTCCTTTGTCCTTGACTCGAGGTATGTTGTATGAGTAGTGTACGAGAGGAAGGCCTCTGCTCTGACAGAAGCACGCTCGGCCTGAACCTGGTCCGAGCTGTCTGATACGAATGAGTCGCCCTTGTCGTCATCAGTGCCCTCCAGGAGTCTCCTGGTCTCTTTAAAACTCATGGTGATGTTAATGAGATTTGGATTTTGATCATTCTTGTTTCTTTCTTCTTTCTGTGACGTCCCTCCACTTGGACACCAGGTGTGCTTGTTCAGGAGCTGAGGGTCGTCAGCTGATTGAGCCACACCTGGGATCAAGTGGCTCCAACTGCATAAAACCTCCCTCATTTCCAGCGTCCGTCTCTCTCTGACAGGAGCTGCTGCTGTGTGGAGCTTCAGCAGCATGATTCTGGGTTTTGTTTGGGTCTTTAATGCCCACTTGATTGTTTTGCGAGGCAATCAACCATTTTTAGTCACCAAACCATTGTTGCCTCCTGGTTTTGTTGCTGCTTTTGCAGCCAAGTTGTAGCTATCGTTTTTGTTTGACTGTCACATCGACCAAAATAAAATGAAATGCGTGAAGCCTTTTTTTGCTTCTATACTTGATATATTGCCTTGTTGACATTGAAAGCAACTGACTGGGGGCAACTAGGATGTCGGGGTAGATAGTAGGGTTACAGAGTGCAGGACTGCTAAAGACTGCTGAAGAAAATACACCGATAGATTTAGCAAAATTTCCCTTTTTAGTGAAACTGTTACATTACACTGTTACACCTTTCATTTTGTTTAATCTTTAGAAATAAATGGAAATGTTCCAAATTCATGTGATCAGATTTTTTTAACTGGATGTACAAAGTACTTTAACAAAAAATATTATTTTTCCACTTTCACTTTGTAATTTAGATATTCTACATGATGTATTTAGGGCTGCACAGTGGCATAGTGGTTAGCACTTTCGCCTTGCAGCAAGAAGATCCCCGATTCAAATCCTGGGGTGGGCCTGGGATCTTTCTGCATGGAGTTTGCATGTTCTAACTGTGCATGTGTGGGTTTTCTCCGGGCACTCTGGCTTCCTCCCACAGTCCAAAAATATGCTGAGGTTAATTGATTACTCTAAATTGCCCGTAGGTGTGAATGTGAGTGTGATTGTCTATGTATGTAGCCCTGCGACAGACTGGTGACCTGTCCAGGGTGTCCACTGCCTTCACCCGAGTCACCTGGGATAGGTTCCAGCACCCCCCACGACCCTAGTGAGGATAAATCGGTGTATAGAGAATAAAATGATGTATTTAAGTTTCATTATGCCAATAATGGTCTCTAGGACTTTATCTATATACTATATATTTGAGGTATTCATTTTTTAAAAATTTACACAAATAAATATCCTTCATTTAACATTAAAAGACCAAAAATATGTTTGTTTGTATGACCAGAACAGTTTGGGTCGAGACTGTGATTGCATTCAGGGTTTCTTGTTGTTATGTTTATAGCTCCTTGTGGCCCACGTTCACCCCACGTTCCCACTGGATCAGGTTGCCACTGAAACACACACACACACACACACACACACACACACACACACACACACACACACACACACACACACACACACACACACACACACACACACACACACACACACACACACACACACACACACTCTTCTAGCTTTTGTCCCCAGTTCCACAAAAATTTCTTCCCCTCTTAATCACACACATGCTGTCTTTATGTTCTGGCCTGAGTGTCTTTCTCTTTATCGTTCTCGGTTCCCCTTTAATTTTGCTCTGTGTGCGTCTTGCTTCCTCATTTTCCTTCTGTGGCAGTGTCTTTGTCTCTCCTCTCTGTCTCGCTCCCACACTCTCGACACACACAACAAA